>NC_089859.1:25549636-25867553 GCF_036373705.1 Amia ocellicauda
AATACAAATCCAGATGTTCCCTACATTCACATTTGAATGAAATAGTGCACTTTGCTAAATGATTCCGACGTGTGGTAATCCTAATATAACAGGGATGTTTTACAGTTTACAGATGATTTAAAGTTTTGTATGTCCACTAAAACCTGAGCATATTACTTAAATATCTGATATTTCTGAAAATAAATTGGAAAAGTCTTTAGCTTTTTTAACACTAGAACTGCCATAGTCACTTTTTGTGCAGCTCTTTGCAATTCAAAATGTATGAGAATGTGAATTTCTTCCACATATCCATTCTTAAATGTTACTGCATATTTGAGTTAAATACATATACAGTGTTTCAGTTGTAAACTCCTCAAAATTAATTAGTTATAAATACTTTCCTCTTGTCAGACTGTCAGACTTCTAGTTTATGTAGTCTATACTGAATATAATACAGCCGACAATCTGGGCTTTGCAATAAAATTAGTTATTGTGAAAGTTTTAGTCGATTGCTGAAACGTGATTTTCTACACATCACATATTCATATATTATTATCACTATTTGTTTTGATTAGCAGTTTTGCACCTGATATAGCTCTCATCTGTCTGTCCTGATGAGCTCAGAAAGTTTCTGGAATTCAATGTTGATCTCGTTGCAAACCCAGGTCTCTGGATCAATGCCTTGATCAGTCACTGTTTGATCATGAATGCTAATTATTTTTGTATTAGTGTAGGGAACTGTAATGTTGAAAAGCACGTTTTCTGCACTGATACGCAGCTGTAAAATGCAAGTATCGTTAATCTAATAATACAAAGCCAATGTAATATTATTTGTTTAAATAAGGTGTGTAAAATACTAGAATATTGGATATAGTCCAATTATTAAATGCAGTTTTCTATTTTATAAGGAGAGAAATGGGAATGAAATGCCAAATATTACTCTTATTGATAACTGGAATATTTTTTTAACAGTAATCTAAAGTATTGTTAGGAATTTACCCTATATTTTGCATTGATTAGCTATTTTCATTTTTTACTTTGCTACAACATATGCAGGCATTCTAACTATTGCTTAAATGCGAGCTTCCAGAGCAAGAATGGGAGACGAGCTTTTCTCAGAGTGTACTATGTAAAATGCAAGTTTGTCTTGTGAGCAGTGTGGGTCTGAATGAATGTCTATCTGGTCAACATTTAATATGTGAGATTTCTACTCTGATGGAGTAAAGTGTTTACATTTACTGTACTTTACATTTTGGAAAATAACTCTTTTACAGTTGTACAAATTTGATAAAAATTGTCTACATCTAACCCAGTTGATAAACTGCATGACTGTGGCCTTTACCTTTAAAATGTTCTTATCATTGACCTTGACCAGCTTGCCCTAAAAGGCTCCATGCCTTGGCCTCGGCTTGTCCTTCTCATTTTGAGACCCAGCTTCGACCCTGGCCTTGGTCTTTTGAGTCCCGGCCTTGAATCCAAGACTGGTCTGTACCAGCAGCCAGCAGCTGCTGTTGGTGTTCGACACACAGTGGATTGTCTTTGTTTTAGGGAGATCATATTGCGGTCTGTGTGAGCTGAATACTAAATATCAAATTCTATCAAAATGCTGCACAGAGATTTGTTTATTTATGATAAAGTAGTATTACACGTATCAAAACAACCGTGTGCTATGCAGTGTGAAATCTACATCCCTGCTATACATACAGCTTGTATGGAGAAATGTGGAACATCTCAGCGGCTTTGTGAAATATGGGGCAGCACGCTGAAACCTTTTGAGGATTAGATCTCCAATTAAGCATGGCACACTGAACTGGCAGTACAGCTGTTTTCTTCTTCCAGTGTCACTAAAACTGGATAGAATAACAGGGTCTTTCTCTCAACTGTCTCAAATCCAGTACCTCCATGAAAGAAATTGACTCTTAAAATGTGTTTCTTCCTCCACATATCGGTCCTAGCAGCAGTGTGAAATTACATCTGTGTTTTCATGTTAAAAGAGAAAAAGAAAAATGAAGATTGAGGGGAAACCCATTGCCAAAAAGGGAGAGAGGCTGGTTAAATTAATTCCAGATGCAATCTTGATCTTGGTTTTTAAGTGGTCAGTGAGGTAAATTTCAACAAACCTGAAGGCACTTCATTCATTTATCTTTTTTTTCTTCAGTTGCGCAGAAATTCCATTCTGGAGAATTTTATTTTAAATATGTGGAAAACCACATACCAAAAAGTTAGACATTTCAAGTGTTATGTTTGAACTGGAGCTGCTAGTGGATTTTTCCTGGACCGGTGTGAAGGGCAGCTTCCCTGGCTGATGTATCTTTTCATTCACACACGCTTCCCTCCACATGTGCCACTGTAAACGAAGATTACTAACCATCAATGCAGGCCAAGATATATTTTAGTCTGATGGATGAAATAAGTTGAAATTTGCAGGCAGTGCTTCTTATTATTGACCTTAATAAAAACACTTGTGAGTGAGTAAGTAAAAAAGTAACCGCAGATTGTTACTGAACATTCATCACAGTTCAACATTGTTAAAGTGCATTATAAGTTGTTAAGGTAAATCCTCAATTATATATAAGGCTGTATTTTTTCAAGTAATAGTCTTTCTCTGGGCATTTTGACTGTAAACATGTCTTCTTAATCTGAAATCTGAATCACAAAATGGCAAGGAGGTAATATCACTCATTATTACAAGCAGACCAATAGATTAAGACAAAGTATTAAGACATTCGCTGCATGTTGTGTGCTAAGTTTTCTAGTATTGTTACAATTGCAAATATAAGATCTATAACTGCCATAAAAAAACACCTGGTTTGAGTTTCTCTTTGTTCATCAGCTGTACCCCTTCTTAAATTTTATTTGAAAAGTTAAATTATTTGCAGCTGCTTGCTCATTTTTCTTTCCACAATACATAAAGTGGAACTTTTACATTGTTTTTAAGTAAGATGTAAAGCTGCTTTACTGTGTGTTAAAAGTCATTAAAGTATGTTAGGTTCAGATTAAGGTTTTTGGTTGCTATGGCTTTCTCCTTTTGCACAAACGGGCAAAACGCTGCAGAGCTGCATTGTGAGATTGATACGACACGTTTATCGGCTTGTCTCGGGCCCACCTTTGGCCTGGGCTCCTCAGCTTGTTAAAGGCAATGTAAGCTGGCTGGATCCCAGATGCATCGTCTTCTTAACAATTGACTGTGTGTGTGTAATTGAATGTGCCTTTTTCCTTTCTCCTGAATGCCATCACCCAGGCCTTCCCTCAGTTATTAAACCTGGCGATCTGATTGTTGGCTACTTGTTTTGTGAATGAGCAAATGAGGCCGTTATGGGTTCATCCTACGGAATATATAGAGATTAAGAGGTGAAGTGGCCTCTCCTTTGTTTACCTTTTCTCATGACTACAATTAGTTGCTTAATGCTCAGTTGAGTACCCAAAAGCCTTGGCAATACACTGGGATTGCTCTCTTCTACAGAGCGTAGGCTGCAGATATGTTATTAATTACCGGCTTGCTTCTCTTATTTTCCCTGACAGCAGCCTCAGCTGCACTTTATTATACAAAGGTTAATGTAAACTGAGAAGCGGGCAAATTAAAATTCTTAGGGTTGCTTTCAAACTGATGCAGCGTGACCTTCAATGAAATGATTGGTTATACGTTTATAGACTCAACAATCATGTTTGTGTGAAAATACGTGTGTAATAATTGACAGTTACATGTATTTATATTCACTTTTGTACAGCTGTTATTTGTGCACAAATGTCTTGCAATCTTGTTACAAGTCTTCCTTGAGGAACATCACAAAGAAACACAATCTGAAGATAAGCTTTCATATTGAATTTGAAATGAAAGGCTGCACAGTATGACAGCTAACAGAAAAAGTGGATTTTCTGGGGATTTGTGTATTAGGTTGGATTTTGAGTTTGATTTATTTACACATTTAAAATCAGTGTTTGTCCCAGCACAACAGGTGGTGTGAAATAACTTATTTTATATTCCTTTTGTATATAAAAGTCAAAGTGATTGCTTCAACAAATACTCATAATCACCTCACTATTACAAATTGTAAACAAACAACACCAATTTTATACTTAATGGAGTAAATGGTCCACATTTTGCAGCTAATGGTTTTAAAAATAGTATGAGCACCTCTTCCAAACTGATTATGTCAGGATTATAAATATTAAATACTGTAAAGTTTGGTGTCTGAATAATGGAATAGCTGTCTTAAGCATTCAGGGCTGCTGGGAAAGTAATAATGTTACATTGCAGTTAATTTGTTTCTTTTCAGCTTTTGCAAAGGGGGCTGAGCTTCAGAAAAAATACACAGCAGTAAATTATGAAAGAAAATGTCTCTTATCTGTGCTTATTAAAAGGTTTTTGATTGTGCTCAATGTTCTTGATTTTCATGAAGAAAATCAAATAGAAAAGTAATTGCTGTTATTAATTTCACCTTTAGAGTTTAACATTATTCATTTTGGGAAACAAATTTATAGTGATGAGTTTACAACACTATACTTCACATCTAAATTTTATATGGTTCTGAATTCCTTTAGCAACGAGCTGTGATGCATTTATCCCAATGAATCTGAAACTGTGCTGTGGCTGAAAAAAGATGAGAACTTTGATTTAATGGATCCGTTGTTTGGTGAAAATCGGCATAGGAAGTGGCATTCCCCTACCAGTCCCATGGGATTCTTCATAGTGCCACTGTGCCACGCTGGTTATAGACCTGTTTGGATGGAGAGAGTCAGGGATTATCAGTAATGCCTTAGTTGACAATACTCAGAATAAACAGATTAACTAATAAATAAAATTTGTCAAATAGAATTTGTATCATTAATTATTGACCACATGGCAATAAAGGCCCGGAAAGTCTTCTAGTTTAATGAGACCTGTGTTATGTGAACCTTTAGCCAGTGATTATGTGAGAGTTTAGCTAATTGATTAGCCGTCTTTCCACTACATGAAATATGAGTGTAGCCTTCTTTGTAATTGTGCCACTTATTTGGTTGATGTTGGTTATTGTTGTTGTTTTTGTTTATTGTAAAAAATAAAATAAAATAAAAAGTGTGTGTTTTTGTTTTGAAGACCATACTAACGCCTCAGTACCCATGTGTTAATTGCCCATTATTTACACAAGGGCCCTTGAAGACTGTCAAAGCACCGTACATCATGTATATCTTAAGACTCTCCTTGATTACTTAAGTAGTTGAAAGACAATGAGCTTAGCAATACAATGGTAGTGGGACACTAAAGGAAACTGATGGAGAACAATTCTAAAGAGAACAAAAACAAGATTTTGATTTTGCTCTTTAGAGACACATTGGTTTCTAGTATATAAGTTCTGTTAACACAAGGCCATTACAATATGTAAACAGAGATATCGAAGCATAATTTCTAACACTGTCAGTATGCAGAAATGGAGAAATGTGATTGGACAAGATGACCTTTACCATAGGCAGGTAGATGCTCGTCAAGGAGATTGTAAACACTTCAAGGGGCTTATCTAGTATTTGTAACTGAGCAAAGATAAATGATGGGCAAGTATGTGCATACTTAAATAAAATTGTGTGTTTCCTTGCAGTGCTGGCCCTAAAGGAGACAACATCTATGAGTGGAGGTCGACGATCCTGGGTCCACCCGGCTCAGTGTACGAGGGAGGTGTCTTCTTCCTGGACATCGCGTTCACACCCGACTACCCTTTCAAACCTCCCAAGGTACGAACCATATACATTTCTAATGCAAGTGATTTGTGTGTAATGGATACCCCCCCAAGAACCTGTCACTCTGCACTGTGTCTACTTAATTGGATATAGATTGTATTTAACGTACCTGTCCACAACTTTCAGTGCTGTTCCTCCCTGGAACAAACTGAGCAAGCTGGCCAGACAAGCTGTTTAAGCCGTCTCTCTCTGTGATCTTTCAAAAAATGGTGTGGGTGAGATTCTTGGATAGATTAGCAGCTAGCAACCAAACAAGCAAGAGGAGATAAACTGTCTTCTCTCTCACTGCAAACAAGAATTCCATGTTTTACAGTATATAAATTAGTTGATTGTGATGTTGACAGCATATAAAAAAAGTGAGAAGCAGGGGAAGAGAGACGGAGTGTAAACCACAATAGTAAAGCCAATGATAAACCTTTTAGAGACTATGTTACTTTCCCACTTCGGCAGTGTATGCCATTGATGTCATTGATGTTGTAGTTGATCTGTTAATTCGGTGCTGTTGAAACCTATACCTAGGGCAGAATTGTGTGCCTTTCAGTGAAACAGGTTTCGGCAAAGTCCGTCAGCCTTAAGTGTCAGGAATGTGAAGAAGCTGACTTCTACAACATGAGCCAGTGCTTTAGTTGGAGAATAATGCTCTTCTTTTAGGTGAATGAACTCAGATGTGTGTTCATGTGCTGATTTTATTCATTAATGACATACCTCAGCATGTCTTCTATGCCAAGGACTTACACTCTTAAACGTGTTGTTCCAAAGAGGCTCCTACGTGGAACAAAACCTGTATTTAAAATTCATTGAAGTGTCAGTCTTTTTTATCAGTCTTTAAATCAAGTGTAAGTTAAATAAACAGAGAAGATTGAGAGTTCTTATATACCTGTCAGTAATGGCAGTACTAGACTTAAGCAGGCAACAACTTCCTCTACAGCTGTGTGACGGAGTGACATCAGAGATCACTTGCATGAAGGAAATGGTTCATAATAAACACAGATAAACTGAAGCTCCTGTGGGCTCACACAGCTGTGGTTCATTTGGTTCTGTATTTTAGGCACTGTAAAACTTTCCCTAGACATTTTCATCTTTCCTGCTGTATTTTTTTAAAGCTTCGCTTATGAGAAGTGGTTAACCTTTTCTGCTGTAGATATAACTGGTGTCGGAGTCGTAGAAAATGCACATTCTATATGATCTTGGTATAAAAATCTGATAAACACACTGATTCTATTCTTGGTCGTGGCATTTTGTGTACAGATATACATGAGGAAGTATGAATTTTCCAGAAGAAGCATTATACGCCCGGACCAAATAGACTGCTCAGTAATATTACAGATTTTTGCAGTACTTCAAAAGATAAATTGCCAATTTAGTCTGTACTTATTTAATCCGTAAATTCTACCTCCTTGCCTATTTAAGCCATAGCCAACAACTCTAAATCAAATATCGTGTAAGCCAATCCCTCAGCATAACCCGAACCCTTAAACTGATTTTAACCCTGACCCTGTGCCACATTCAAAATCGAAATCTTAACCCCTGCTGGGGAAGCAAACACAATTCCCATGGCGCTGCAGTTTTGAATGTTGTGTCTAGTCTCATGAGATGCAGGCTCTTACAAATGGAGAAGCAGAGAAGTAGCCTATTTAATCATATTTTCGCATCACAGGTCTGCATATGCAAATTAATTCAAAACGAGGCCTAAGAACCTGTCTCTATAAGTGCCTGCAGTCTGCAAAACCTGAAATGACTGCTGGGTTATTCCTTTCGCATTGGGAAACAGGGCCTGGGGGGCCTCTGGGTGCTCTTGGTTTTATTGTACCTGCGTTCTTGGTGACTTCGTCAAACATTTGCTTAGCTCCGGATTGTGTTTGCTGAGAAGTTTAACAGCTTTCACCAGTTTCCCTTTGCTAATTCGGCTTCATATCCAGGCGATCTCTAGCCAATCCCAGACTCACGGAGAACAGCTGCCCTGTGTCAGACATTAGCCCAATCCTAACATCTCCAAAGCCTCCCTGCTCATTTAAAAGTTCCCCTGTTTATCTTCTTCTTCTGATGCATTGTTGTATTTCCTGTGATCTTCAATCCTTTGATTTGGATGGAGAACACACAGGGATTTGACTCCCCCTGTAGGATGTGTGCAGTGCAGACATTTTTGCAATTGGGATTTCACCTGGAGTGCAATATATCCCATGCCTTTTAATAATGAAGTAAAAATCATTGTAATAATACTGTCAAGGAGACACTTAAGATTCTGTCAAAGCTGCTCCAGGTGACTAAATAGTGTCTTAATAATTGGGTGAAAAATCCAACCTTTTACTTATTTTATTCTACTTAACAAAAATGATGTAA
Source organism: Amia ocellicauda (assembly GCF_036373705.1). Lineage (NCBI taxonomy): Eukaryota > Metazoa > Chordata > Actinopteri > Amiiformes > Amiidae > Amia > Amia ocellicauda. The sequence continues at coordinate 25,557,668 of NC_089859.1, forward strand.
TCATTCATTCAGGCTGTGAAAATCCTCCATGTAAAACAGCAGCCTTGGAAGGAGTAAAGAAAATGGCTACATGTGGGACCACATAAACACTAATGAATTACATGAATGATGAGTGGTTCACAGCATTAACCTTCCATGCATTTGTTGCAGTTTTCCTTTAGTTTTGTGCATTTGCATCACAGTGGGTCTCCAGTCTGCTGGGAAAGTGCTTGGTTTCAGAAGGAGCCCTTGGTTTTCCATGCAAAACACCTGCCAGTGCAGCTAAACAATTAATCTCACGAGTGACATGATCTGTTTTGCCTGGCCCGTATGTAGCAGAGCAGTGCAGCACACTCCCAAGGCCCGGAGCTCCTCTTCCCAGGGCTCAAACCTCGCCACCTGCCTCCAGAGCTACGGCAGCCGGATTAGACATCAAGAGGAGAGGGCGCGGCTTGGGAAGTGTGGCATTAACGTTCAGCTTCTCATCGCCATGCTGGAATTTGGATGGAATTCCTCCCCGGTGCATCTCGATGTTTCTGCCACATAAAAGGTCACATGCACTGTGGGCTGGAGAACATATTTCCTGGTACTGTGTTTTGAATGTGCTCGAGCAGCATCTCTGTGCGGTGTCCCCTGGGCATGCCCTGTTTTTTTTTATCCTTTTCCTTTGCAAATTACATTTCAGATCAAAACACATTAAACTGGTTTGCATTTTTGTGTTTTGTAAACCAGGAATTGCGTACAGGATATCGCACAGCATATCATAGACCAGGGCTGCCCGGCCTGTAGGCAGTGTCAGTCCCTTCAATTCAATTCTTTAGTTTAGCAAATTGAATGTAAGTGTATGCAGTATTTTTTTCATCTAAACAAATAAATAAATGAGGAGTTACCATTGTGTTGACCAACTGAAGGGATTGGAAGGATCCACTAGATTTGTTTGCATGTTTTTATAGATGTTCTCGTATGATGTAGTCTGTAACAAAATGTAAGGCTCTTGGTTTAAAACCTCAGGGTGCATTAAAACAAGCAGGGATCCTTAATAACAAGGTAATAATGTTTAATATTTCATCCAGAAGCTCATATAAGCCCTTTAAATGTAGTTGGTACAGGGGTTCCAGTTCTGAATTCATCTATTCATTTTCACAGTTTCATATCTGGACTGTTTTTGGACTGACTATTTTGGCGCTTTGGAGATGCTAAAAAACATCGTCTCACAATCTCCTCTGGTCAAGACCCAAGATCCTTTGGAATGAATGTGGTTGTACTACTTTGAATTGGTTTTCAGACCGCATGAATGGTTTTTAATATGGAGAAAATAATGGAGCCCAAAATTGAACAATTGCCTTACTGGTGCATTTTTTTAATTTTATGTTTTTCCCCCTTGATTAAAAATTCTGTGATTTTCACTGTTTAATTAAAAACTATGTTAACCTCTTTGTGTTGCATCGCTTGTGGAAATGGGAATTATATGGACTGTGTGCAGTACGTTACAATGGTTTCATATGCTGTGTATTCCATTTAATGAAAACTGAAGTTTCCAGACAGAATCTAGACGTTTATTTACCCGAAAGTGATGCTTTTAAGTGTTATACAGAACACAGAGCGCATACAACAAAACAAAAGACGATATTGCTGATTAAAACATGAGGAGTCTGGGTTTCAGTTTTGAAAACGGACTGAAACTAATCAAGCTTTCCCAGGATTTATTTTCCTTGTTGTTTTGTTTTTTACAGAGTGGAAATAATGTTTGTCAGAAGCAAAACAATAAAACCTTATTCTTTCTGTTGTTGTTGTGGTTGCTGTGGTTGTTGTGATTTAATCTCTAATGCCGAGTGATCGCTGCCTCCCATGTTTAGTATTTCATGAAAACACATCCATGCCGGAATTCAGTGGTTTGTCTTGTTTTACATACTTACCATCTACAGCATCCCTTCTGCACCCTGGAGCCACATATCTCTTGCACTGAGCAGAAGGGCCTGTAAACAGCAGATGCTTCTGATATACATTAAGTATGTAGATTCAAAACCTGCCAAATGCCCTTAAACAGCGATTAAGTAAAGGTTTTCCCAATAGTGAAACTGCATATCTCCCCATGTACAGAAAAGCATTTGCCTTCCATGTCGGCTCAGACAAACGTGTTTATTGCAAGGTGCTGTTTTATGGTGACAAGACTAATAAGGCCTGTGACGATGTACTGGGGTAGATGGAGGGGGGGTGCGGACGACTATAGATTCTGGCCACAGTATTAATCCTGTCTGAACAAATACTTTAAATTAATGTGAAGAAAAATACCACATTTACAGTACATTTGCTGTTGAGATTCATACCACAAATCTTACTTTTCTTTCTTATATTAATCACATGTGCATTGTTGATATGAAAGGATAAATCATATTTTTAAATAAACGGGTGACTCTTACCTCACAGGTGACCTTCCGGACGAGAATCTATCACTGTAACATCAACAGCCAGGGGGTGATCTGCCTAGATATCCTAAAGGACAACTGGAGCCCAGCGCTAACCATCTCCAAGGTCCTGCTGTCCATCTGCTCCCTCCTCACAGACTGTAATCCTGGTAAGGAAACCTCTCCTCTAATGCCTACTAGCACGATGACAGATGACAAGTGACTGCAATTAATGGCCAACGTGCAGCAGCAAAGATTGCGCAGATATCTCCTGGCAGAAACCGACTCTATTAAAGAGCTGTGAAGTGAGTCCCTGTGATGTTAACATATATACTCAAAATGAAAGAGATGAATTTGTTTTATCATCTTGTACAGTGTATGGAGAGAGAAAAAATGTTTCCTTTATATATTTTCTGATTGGTTGTGTTTTGGAGCAGCCAGTTTCTCTCAGTTCCCTGATCTATATATATCATGAACGTTACATCCGGTGTGTACGGTTTTGCAGTGTAGGTGGCTGGGGGCTTCCAGATGTTTGAAGAACTGGATGAACTTTCACCTTCTGGTCAATCCTGGTCAGTTAGCAGTCTCCCAATAGTCAATCATATTGATCTGGGTCAGCAAGTTTGACAAACGTTCTTTTACCACTACCTTTCCTTTGGCATGAGGTATTGTGTATTTAATGGAATTAGATTACTTACAAATTTCATATGTATTGGCTACACAGGACTGAATAATGTTATAATACAAGTGTAATACAGTGCACAAAGTTAATATGCTGATTCTTATTTTAAACAACTGTGGAAATAGATCAAATGGTTTAGATTGCATTATGTTAAAATCAGATTTTAATCAGTGTAGACATAAAACACTTGATAGGGAAATTACATTTTCAGACATATTAAAACAATTTACTAATAAAACATTAGGTTGCCAAAGAAAAACAATTGTATGTTTTGGACCGTTTAAGGCTACATAGCTCTCCAAATACACTAGAAAAGTCTGTCACTGACAATTCACTTCTCCAGTTAAAAAGTTGTATTTTAATAATAAATTAACTGAGCTCTACATGGGCCTTATTTGTCTCTGATGACAGAGAGGTGGAAGATTCGTGATTTACACCACATCCACCAAGAGACTTGGTTTTCACAGTTGTATTTGACAGTACTTTATTTTATAAGTACACAGTGGTTCATAAGAGGCAACTGAGTCATGTGTTGTGTCTCTCAGGGAGTGTACAAATGTCGCTCAATATATACTTCAGCACATTTAGCCCTCAGAGCAGCGTTAATTTAGTCTGCATTTGGTTGACGTTAGTCACCACACCATTTTCACTGGTGTAAAGGGACAATGTGTGAATCTCAGGGAGTCTTTCTCACTGTCCAGTTTTCTAAAACCCAGACAATATAGTCCAGATTGCGATTAAGGTGATGTCTTAGTTGGCAAAAATTGTGCTGACATTTTTGTAAACAGGCATTTTTCTCTGGTATCAAATTCCGAATCGACCATTAGATTCAACATCAAAAAGTGATGATGTAACACCTGAATCAACTTGAGAGCCTGTGACTAAAAGTAAACAAATGCTGACTAAACATAACAGTGCTTCAGAGTTTTTTCATACTTTTTTATGTTTATTTTTTTTATTTGGGGTATGTTTTTTTTTTTGTATTCCACCTATAAAATCAAAATTCTTCTCAGTGCATTTAATTAATTTAATGTGAGTGGGATGACGGCTTTAGGCCTTGTATGTAAATATCTGTAAAGAGCTTAGCCTGCTCAGTCACCCTGAAGCTGGAGATTCATGGGAATCCTCATTAGGAAGCAGTGAAAGAGCGGTGAGCAGAATGACAGTTAATTAACCCTCTGAGGCATTTATTACAGCGCCCCACACCACCCTCACACCGGAGCCTGTCCGAGCCGCACTCCTTCATTTGCACAACCTATGCATAGGGAGCCTTGGTTTTTATACCAGAAATGGCCTGTAATAATTGCTAATAGCCCTTCCATTGCCGCGGCGGCTTTGTTTTGTCAGATTTAAATCGCAGCATTAATTTGGAAGTAACCACGGATACTGCACCGCTACATTATTTGAGAAAAGGATGTTGTGTTTATCAGTGTGCATTTATCAGTACTCGGCTCAGATATCATTTTATTGCCACTGTGCTATGTAAAGGGCTTTTCCTTTCCGCCCAACTTTTAATAAATGATCAATGATCCTTTAATAAACGATCTGTAAATTTGTTCACACTAAACGTGGAGCTCCTGTGGTGCTTATTTTCTTTAGCATCCACAGCCCAGAGTACATATGAATAATTTACCATTAAAACCTTTTTTCCACACTATCCCCACAGTGCTGTCACCTTACCTCAGAGGCCAATAGCAACCATTATCTCTTACTGGGAACATTTTTATTATTTCAGCAGAGACATAAACCATGACACATTTTACTGCCTGTCTCAGTGAACGGCACAGATTTCCTTTAAGGGAATCATAACACTTTACGTAACTTGCCATAATTCCAAAACAATAACATTGTAAATGATATGTGATTTCCAGGAAAGGGTGTATTTAAAAACCATGAAGCACATCTTGAACGCATTGCACTGCTACTTACAATGCTTAATTAACCCTTAACAACAACTGCATGATGGAGGAGCTGTGGGTTTTTGAAAATGTGAAACAATGTGTGCAGTTATTATTCTGTTGTTTCCATTTGGTGTCTAACGGCTTCCCAGTATGCTAGGGGTTTTAATCTTTTTTCTGATGATACACATCAAACCCAGGCTCTCCTCTCAGATGAATACAGGAGAAAGATGTGCAGGGTAACACAAGACAAATTGATTTCCCCGGATGGCCTATTTGTGGGTTGGATTCTCAGTTCCAGTGCCTTGGAGATACTAATTACGCATGACTACCGATCAAACCCCAGCTAGCTCGGCTTCCACCCCCCAACGCAGATGTGTTTTTATAGCTCTGCTCTTCTTGTCATCGTCTTCATTTAGCCTTACTCACGAAAGGAAGAGGAGGCTTTTAATCTAACGGCCACTTATTATAATGGATTTTGCACAACCTCAAATAGTTGGCTTTATTGTACCAGTGCATATATTGAGCCAGTAATAGCTCTATAAAGCCAGTTTATTGACAAGGGACAAAACCCACACAGTGCAGTGCATTGATATTCTCCATCACCACCCCCCCCAGTATCGCTCAGTGCTGGGCGCTGAGTGTCTGTCAGCGAGCCGGGAATCTCTAGCTCCAGGCAGCCTGAGGATTTGCATGCTATACTTCAGTGGCACGGAGGCGGTTGCTTGCTGAACATGGGCATTGACATGCCACCCGGGCATAGATCTCACCTCAGTTTCTCCTGGTGAAGGTTTCAGCACAGTGACCTTGTTCTCTGATCAGATGTGTTCCTCTTTTAATGCCCAGTTTGACTGCTTTCTAACTCTGTAATATACTATTCATGGTAAGACTTATATAGTGTTTCCTTCCTTTTCCAGTCCGTTCTTTTTTTTGGGTTTTGTTTCAGCTTTTAATGTACAGCAGGGGTGTCAGACTCCAGTGCTGGAGGGCCGCAGTGTCTGCTGGCTCTTGGCTTTTTAATTGGTCTACTTAAACAATTCACTGAATTAATTTCACACTTCTCTTCAGACTCTAAGTGTTTTATGGGTTCAGTGTTTTGAGTCATCAACATATTGTAAGGTATTGGCAATTAAAAAAAAAAAAGATACGTTTTAGATAAGCCTACCTGAGTAAATCATGACATTAATGAAGTAATTGTGAGCTTCTGTTGCAACAAAAAAAGCAGACACTGCGCCCCCCCAGAAATGGAGTCCGACACCCCTGATGTAATGGCCTAGGTTTTGGGTGTTTTTTTTTTTTTTTTCCTTTACCACATTATTCAAAATGAGCATTTAGCGCAGACCTTGTTTTTCTCTTTCGTCCGTTCTAGGTGACAGATTAATGCTGAGATGCCTCATGCACTATGAGTTCATCTATGTAAATGGATAGGACAAGGCCCCTGCTTTCTCAAAGGCTCTCTTGATGCTGTGAAAAAGTGGTTTCTTGGTCTATTTAGGCGGAACACGATCACACGGACAACTTTGTAATAATCTAAAAGAATTAAAAACAAAGCTCTGTCTGGACAACATACACTGGGGGATGCATTAAAGTAAATGTGCCTGTTACCCTAATGTGATAATGTTTAATGAGGCGTTTGATTTGATCAACCCCCTGGATGTGTTGGTATTCAGTCTTGCTTCATTAAACGATGGCCATTAGTACAACCAAAAATGTTATTTAAGAAAGAAAACAAATCATGAGTAGTATCATTTGTGTTCGAAAAAAGAACAAAAGTAAATCCCGGATGCTAATAACAGTTCTACAACTATCAAACCCAGCCTATCAGTACTATTTTAATAGACAATTGTACTGCACAGTGAAGAAGCCTAGCCATCTGTTGAAGAAAAGCCGTTTTCATTTTCTTACAGTCATTTAACTGAAGTCATGGTCCAGTATTCCATAGGGACCAGACAAGCAGCTAATTTTGTTCTTCTTTTTTTCTCTCCTTTCTCTTACAGCTGATCCCCTGGTCGGAAGCATCGCTACACAGTATCTGACCAACAGAGCTGAGCATGACAGAATAGCCAAACAGTGGACCAAGAGATATGCCACATAAGAGCCCTGTCCGGACCCCCCGACCTGTCAAAGCACATTCACTAAGTGCAACCATAGACCCTCCCCTCCCTTGTACCTTTTGTTTACCTTTTTGTGAAAAGAACTGTCCTTTGTTCCTTGCTGACTTGAAAGCTTCTTTTTTTATACAAAGAGTAGATTGGGATGTTATTTTCCAATTAAGTGAATGTTGGAACTGTTATAGAAAAAAAGCTTTATTATTACCCAGCTATGTATATGTGTGTTATCTCCCTTTTTAAGTGGCCCCAGGAACAAATGCAGAATATATCTTGTTTCTACTTTAATGTAGTGTTTAGGATTACGTTTTTGTACTGAAGTCATTAATGGTGGGTGCATGTAAACAGGATGGAGATTTGTATTAATTTCAGCAACCGTGGCATCAAACAAACTGTTTATGCTCTGCCTTTTGATATTATTATTATTTTATTTTTTTTGTTTTGTTTGTTTGTTTTTTAAGAGGCTGTTGATGCAGACTACAGAAATATGTATTTGAAGATCTGCATAAAAAAAAAATAGTAATTGTAAATTTCCTAGCTACCTGCCACTTTTGACTGTGGATCAGTTTGTTGTACACTTGCATTATTATTAAAGCACTCAATTAAACACTGTGGCTGAAAATACACCTCTACAGGTTATGTTTATCGTCCTTTTTCTTTTTCAAATTCCCGTCTGCAGTGGAAACTCTTGCACACGCACAGATTTTACCCCTGCTGCAATTTTGTAAATGAATTGAACGTTTAAATGTTACTCACTTTTGAGTCTGACAGCATAATCTCACCACTTCCTCCAGTCATTTCCTTTTTAACCACACACAAAAAATGTGTTATTACTACAATGCTCGGTTTCTGCTGGCTGCTGTGTGTGTGCTTATCTAAAGGTCACACATAGCGTGGATGGTGGGGGGGGTTCAGCCAGCACTGGAGACTCCACAGGCCCCGCAGGACAACAGCTGGGGTGCAGATCCCAGGGTCCTTGACGAAACCTCCCCCAGGCCCTGTGGACAGCAGGACATTACTGACTGTAAAGTGGGTCACACGGCAAATATAACTTTCCTGTTCTGTGGCAGACATTGACACGACTCTGCAACCCCTTTGCTAATTTCCTATCCTGTGTTTTTTTTACACTGAAACACACACACACATGAAAAGCAAATGCCAAACTGCTCTCCTTCAGCACACGATCGCTTTCCTTATTGTCTGGAAGTAGTTATGTAATTTAAAGGTGCAAACGGATACATCATAGATCATGGAAAGCATCATTTAAAACTCAATTACTATCACGGAACAAGAACTGGAGTCAATTTCAAAGTAATTCAAGGAATTTGTTCGCTTAAGCTAAAGGTCTTTAAAAACATCCTATTTATGTAAATTGTCACGGTCTCGGACATAAATAAACCTTCTGAATCGCCTCAGATATATGTCTTTTGTTTATGTTAGCAAAAGCAGTTGCAAAGTGCTGTCTATGTCCTGTTTAAATTGCAGTTATATGGACCAGACTAATATGGATTGTTTTTAGCAAACACATCTCAGTTGCTCATATTATGCTTCCATACATTTCTGCCTGTAGTTCAGTTGTTTCACTGTAAAACGAAAAACAAAAAAACCCTGTCAGGTCATCGTCTCCTGAGTTGGAGGGTTTCTTGAGTGAAACTGAAAGACACTGAGAAACCCTGCAGGGGAGAAAGTAGAACAAGTCGCAGAAGTGTCAAGGAGTTCCATACTTGATAACTAAGCTGAAATGTAATATTGACAGCGCACTGTATCTTATCTGATGCGGTCAGGAAATTTGAGAGGGAAAAATGTCAGCATGCAGGGACATGTTTGCTGTAAATCAAACATTGTGGTGTTACCATAATTTAAAATACCATACATCTCTTAAGTAACAGGATTTATTGAATGCACTGCTACTTTTGGGATCTCTAAACCCCTTTTAATCAATATAATCAGTATAATTTACCCTCAGAATAGATTGTTCAGATTTTGTTTTTGGACCAATTAAAAAAAAAAAAAAAAAAAAGTTTTCATTGGAAGACTAAGAATTATACCTGGGAGGAGTAAATACATTTTCCACAAGTAAATGCGAACAGTAAAATGTGTTTAAATATTTTTGATGATTAAACTAGTTCCAGAATTGGAATAACTCCCATATCCAAAATGAAAAAAGGAAACGGAAACACAAGTAACACTTGCTGATAAGCAACCATTAAGAAAGGAATTTGTGACCATTTCTACAATAAACTGAATCCATTGTGTTGCATTGTAAAGTCATTTATATGTATTTAGCATCCTATATTGTAATGTGTATTTCCTTTCCATTTTTGTTGCTGGGATTTGGATTTTACTGTTGTATTCCCCTAAACGGCAGTACCTTTAATCCGGAGAGCTTCGCGGTGATCACGGCATCTTAATTGCTCGAGACAGCACCCTTCTCTGTGCTTGTTCATAAAATTGCTTTTTTCAACGAGGCCTCCAGGGAGTGGTGTCAAACATACTGAGTAGCGAGACATCAATACATTCCCATTTAAAGTTGAAGAAAAACACACCTAATAATCATTAGTGTTTGAAATGACAAATTGCATGCCTTGCAAGGCCATTTGTAAAGAGATTTTGTACCCTAACCTGCTTTGGAGAGGCTCTCTAATAGAAAAAGCACACAAACACCTGAGAATGATAATACTATCGCAGACTTCTGCTGGGGATAACCTTGGCTGCTTGAGTGCAGTTGATTGGTTTGAGTATTTTTATATATATATATATATATATATGACCAGTCTAGACCAAATATAGGTAATTATTCTCATGACAAGATGTGACTAGTTTCTGTGAAGTATCTAAAGGAAATAAGGAATAAAATGTAAGCAACAGAGGAGAGAGTTTCCCAGTATGGGTTCTATTTTCTACACACATTTAATTCAGACATCAAGACTATTTTCATTGCATGACCTTTTGTTTTCTTAAAACACCTTGGGCATTACACAACAGGCCCGAATGCCGTATTGGTGAATTAATATTAAATTATGTGTTGCAAAAACGAAATAATAAAGCCAAACAAATTCCGACACAATGGATTTTTCACAGATGACAGAAAGTGACCTACTTCTGAAATTCTCAAGGCTCATCTGAAATGTATAAGCAATGAGAGGGGTTTCCCAGTTGGACAAAATAGCAGATAAAGAGACGGGAACCTGCCATAGCTGTGCAGCTCTGAGTGGCAGAATACTCTTTAGATTTCAGACTAATTGCTGGAAACATTCCTTCTGAGTTACGAATGTTCAACCTGAGTCAAGTATTTTGCATAAGGATGAACAGTTGAGGATAAACACTTCAAAAGACATGTTTGGAATCCATAATTGTGCCTTTGACAGATAATAGCTAGATTTATATTCTTAATTAATTAGACACTGATCTTTTGAACTTCCCTCAGAGTGTAACCTTGTGCCCTGTGTTTTTAATATTACAAGAGACGTGTTGTAGGATTAAAATGTATGCTGTGACATATCACTATATGTATAAACATAATTGCATGTTATCTGCATTTTGGCTTGCAATCATGTAGTGTGTCCAACATTACAAATAAACAATTCTAACATGTTGCAAACAATTAGACACTGTGAAAGCGATGTTAATCTTTTGAATTTCTGAAGTAATGGAGAGTTATTTATCACAATGTCCCAGATGTAACTCTTCCTTGGGCTGACAATACAATAATTGATAACAGAACAATGAAAGGGAAGTAATCTTAATCTACAATTATTTTTCTCTCTAGTATGTGTACTCCTCACTGTGTCTACAGCAATTTGTTTTATAAGATGCATTACATTGCAGACACAAAGTTATTTGCTTCCAGATTAGTTTTCTAGTTCATCATGTTTATAGCGAGTGCATCCACGAACAAAGCAGCTGGCAATTTACATTATTTTGTGGTAGTCGTATTCCTAACACTTATGTAATTAATCCATTATGTATAATACTTTGATTCTTTCTAACTTAATATTTGCATCTACAGTTCAGAATTAATGCACATTGCATTTCGATTTTTTAAACACAGGCAATTATGGGGAAAAAAGAGGTTCAAAGTTCTATTAATCATTTCATTTTATTTTTGCTTTCAAGAGGATGATTACTGGATTAAAAAAAAAAAACTATTCAAATGCTATCAGTGATAAAAACGATTTCGCACGGGCAGATTACGCACTTTTATCGGCAGTCATGGACGAGAGGTTGCTCGGCCTGCTATCTTTTCAATGCAAAGTGCTTTAATTCCCACTGATATTGTTATCACTGAGGAAATGTGGACGTCTGTGTACTATATATGAAAATTCCTCTCAGTACCTGCAGCTTTCTATTACACAGAGAATTCCTTTGTAAAATACATTTAATATTTTTAGTTTTATGCACATTTTTGAGAACTAATATTTTGTAAAATGAAAAATATAATCAAGATCTCTGTTTAGTAATCTATGAGAAAGGTACCAGAGATTGTCTATGAAGTTTGCTAGACATAATATAAATTCACTGTTAATAAATTGCTAATTATTTTCTTTCTTAGCAGACACCCTCATCCAGGGTAACTTACAATGTTTACAATGTATCACATTATTTGTAACATAAAATTGCCCATTTAGACAGCTCAGTTATTACTGCAATCCAGGTACAGTACCTTTCTCAAGGGTTTCCCTGCTTGGGATTGAACCCAAAACCCTCTGCTCCAATAACTATGCATTAATAATCACATAGTATAAAAACAGTGGGGTGATCATGATTCCTCCTACAGATTAGAACCAAGCTGACTGTAGCAATCAGACAATTTGATTAATCATGTCCAGACATACAATCATGTCAATGCTGTGAGAACAATACTTTTTACAATCCAAGGTCATGTATCTGTCTGTGGTCCAGTCTGCTGTTCAGACCACACCACACCAGAAGAGACGGCATTGAAACTCACCACACCACCAGCAAGAGATCATTTCCTCTCGCCTTTCAGGAAAGAGCAGAGCCAACCAAGGGGGACTGAACATGGCGCTATACATTTTTTAATTGAAATCGACTTTAGCTTTAATACCTTTGGCGACATAGTGTGTTGTAAGCATATGTCTTATGCCGATAATCCAGCCATGAAGAAGCTGTCTCTTCCTAATGTTCATATCTGCCACGCTACTCTATTTCACGTGTGCTCCTTGAGATTTGGAAGATAAAAGTTAAATCAATAAGGTCCCTGCTGCCTTTTAAGGCACATTAAACAGTCTTTTAGAGAATATGCTGGCAGCTATTGGAAGCAGACTTTGAAGAAAAATAGCACAGAAAGGTAGTTGTAATTCAGACAGAATTCACAGCTCATAAAAAAGCAGGATATATTTCTTCAAATATTTTACAATTGCCTTTTAATTCCTTAGTTCTACTCAGTAATCAGTCTTATTCATGCATTACTCCATTTCTGTCAGTGGGTTTATAGCTACAAAGGCAGTTTCACAAAGGTGCTAACCCTCGCAGAACTCTTTCTACATTGTACTGCCTCGAGGGTCTCCGAGGTTTTCTGCTCTTTGCTTCTTCTTTGCTAGTATGGATTAGAAATAGACCGCAACTGATCTGTCTCCAGGTGTCTAACTATACAATTTACATAGACACCCATGAAAATGATAGGAGTTACTTTACAAGTAATAAAAAGCATGCTGCTTTGAAGGCACATAACTAGAATCTGATCCAATGTGGGTGTGAGCTTCTGTAACGCAAATTAGCTTTGGTAAATAACCTACAGCATGGGAAACACATTTTTACCGCATACTCTGCTTGCAGGAGTATAATTTTGTTTCCCCAAACTCCCCATTTTATAATGTGGGTTGAATTCAATGTCATTACAGAGAACACCATCATTTGTCTTCCTCTGCTATCTGATGTACAAAGAATCAACAGATTTCGTCACAAGTCAGCGAAACACAAACCTGGAATGAATGCTTATCCACGGCACGTGTGTTAGGCTTGTGATACGGAGAGTCAGATGTCCGACGGGTCTGAAAGCAAGAGGATGAGTAGGGTGGACAGTCAAGGAGGAGTCGAGGCTTTCATTTTCCCTTCCCGTGAATGGGGGAAAAAAGAGTGGTGTAAGGGAAGAGACATAAGTGGAGGGAACAGAAGTCTATTGAGAGCCGAGAGTACGACTCAATGAGGTGTTGAAGGGAGAGAGCAGAAAGGGTAGACGGAGAGAGGGAGTAGATACGATAGGGGAGAGGGGGCTGAGAGAAGGGAAGGGAAGATGAAGCAAGCCAAGGTAAGAGCCGGGGAGGAGGCTGAGAGAACAGGGGGGAGGAGAGCAGTCCCTGGAGGAGATTAACTCTAATTGTGGTTCTGCTCAGTGAGTAGGAGGTGAGGGGGAAGAGCAGGAAAGGAGAGAGGATTGAGCAGAGGAAGCAAGCCAGCGGTGTGGTGTGCATGCAAAAAGGCAATTGTTGAAACTGCAGCAAAGAAAGGAAAGAATTGGATTGTCGCATTTTCATCCGTTTCAAAGGTATCCCAATGATTTCATTATCCACAGGCCTACAGATGACATTGATTTTTGTTTTGGGCTGCACACTAGCTTGGATTCCCCACTAATGCTGATGCACGTTAGAAGTAAGCTATGCATTCAAATCCTACGGTGAGTTAGAATGATCCTTGCAATTTAAAAGAGCTCTCTGCATCCAGCCATAAAGCTTGGCACCCAACTGTTTACCAGACTTGTTTCCAATAATCTTTAAAGGTATTTAAATGGGTAAACCCACAAGCAGCATTATTATTATACAATCAAAGGGTAGCAGCTTGAGGAGGTACTGGATTTCTGTTTGGATCATCGGTGCGTCAATGTCATGCCACACACTGACATACCGAGACAGTCGCACTGTTCTGCCTGTGTAACCGAGCAGAACATGGATGCATGACTGGTATAGCGACTCTGGTTCGTATTTTTTTCTGTTCTGCTTGCCAGGATGTTCTATTGAATATTAGATAATAGAGTGCAAATCAAAATTGTCAATCCGTTATGGCTCTGTGTAACATCAAAGGTGAGTGGCCCCAGTGAATGGGAGTAACAGAGGCTGAATAAAACATTAAGGGTTTGTATCACTTCTGTAAATGGCTGGAGGGTGCGTATAATTAATCTTCTGAATTTTCACAGCTCTTGGTTAATATGGGTAATTCAGGCCCTCTGGATCAGCACTCACTGAAGTAGTCACAGTTGAATGAAAACCCTTCACCTTGCTCTGCTAAAGGTACAAGGCCAGCCAAAGCGGTTCTTTTCATTAGATGGACATTCCCCCCATTAAGGTATACACAAAATTGGGTGAAAGGCACTAGGAATATGAAAATTGGCAGCTTTGATATTTTTCATGAACTGTATGTCTGGTTTTATGTGAGGTTTGGAATTTAATTTGTCTCGCGTCATTAAGAACAGTGGGTAAGATAATTAGTTTTTTTTTTAAATTGAATGTGAATGACCTTATCAAGGTAACACGTTAATCACATGGCCCTCCTGTGTGTCAGGTTATCAGCCTACAGGAAGAAATTGGGTAGCCACTTCACAACCAAAGATGGACAACAGATGGTGTGGGAAATAGGTGGCAACAGTGGGGCAATGCAATAACCCTTCATCTCTGGAGGCCCAAGATCAAGTTTTGAAACCAAAAAGACTGCCATGGTCTCTGCTTTTCAAATCCTGAGTGGAAAGCAATCTGGAATCTAATTTTCCAGCTCTTTGCAGGGGAATGTCATAATTAAGTGGCAGCAAAGGATTGGAAATTATTAGCACTCGTTTCCATTTGTGCAATAATGTGATTGACAGGGGTGCCTGAAGACTTGCATGGATTGCCCAGAGTAAAGGACTATAATCTCCTAGTCATGTCATCAGATGGTAAGAATCATATTGTATTGAAACAACAACAACAAAAAATGTAATGTATGAGATTCAATACTATTTCAGTGACACTATGTGTAGTCTGCAAATGAATGCTTAATTTATAATTACTCACTAGTATGCACTGTACTGTTGTTATTCCAACAGCTTCAGGACAATAACAGAAAGATGTAGGATTATTGGAATCCACTTGAGACAAAGTACATTGAATGAGACACACATACAGACGGGTGACAAATTAAAGGAAAAACCTGTATAAATGAGAGGAGGAACATAACAAATGCAGATGCCTCCAAACAGCTTTACTGCATTATACAATTAAGCAATTAACATCCTATCATGCTCTGTGGCTTGTATAAAAATGCTGAGCAGCCCAGCTGACCTCGATTTTGGATCAAGATGGCAAGAGGAAAGGATCTAAGAGTCTTTATTGGGGCATAACTGGCTAGTGTTCTGGACAAGTGGGCGAGTGCATGTGTGGGACACCAAGAGAACGGCACAGGCCTGACTGCTTGACCCCTACAGTGAGGGGGTCCAGAGGCTCTGTTATGCTCTGGGAGGCATTTTCCTGGCATGGTTTGGGTCCATTATTTGCAAATCCACAGGGCACAAGGGCTCACTGAATGGTTTGATGAGTATAAAAATTATGTGAATCATATGCTATGGCCTTTGCAGTCACCAGATCTCAACCCAATTGAATACCTATGGGAGATTTTGGACCGACATGTTAGACAGAGCTCTCCAGCACCATCATCAAAACACAGAATGAGGGAATTTCTTTTGGATGAATGGTGCTCCAACCATCCAGTAGAGTTCCAGAAATGTGTAGAATCTGTGCCAAGGTACATTAAAGCTGTTCTGGCGGCTCATGGTGGCCCAACACCTCACTGAGACACTTTATGTTGGTTTTTCCTTTAATTTGTCACTCGTCTATATATATTGATTTTGCTCGGATCTCCTAAAAATCCTCACATAGATAAATGAAAGACCACAACAGTAGCTAGCAACCTCAGCTTGCATTTACAAGGCCAGACAGCTAATTAACAACCTGGACCAAATATAAACAGACGTACATGATAATGAGTTCATCACCTTCAAATACTGGGCTCAATTTTCAGTGGAAGAATCACATCACAGTTGATAGAAACAATAAAGACATGAATCAATTAACATAAACTGTTCACTGTGTTGTTTGACAGCTGGCAATGAGTGGCAAGTCAGGATTAGGGTCATAGTAAGAGTGGTCTTTAGAAAGTTAAGTGATCTTAATCATTACGACCACAGTGTTAGACAGTACTGAGTTGTCAAGGGAGATACAATTTTGTTCTTTCATGAGTGTATCAGAAAATATTTTGTAACAGAACTGCAGGAAAAGCATAAGCCTGAAGAGAGACCTGTTAGTCATTTATATTAAACTGGTTTTCAAGACTGCCACCTCAGCTTTGCAGCCGCGTTATCCTACTCCTTAATGAGAACAGAATGCTCTTCCATTTTTAAGCAAATGAATGTCTGCTTCTCTTAGCATCAGGGATATACTGTGATTAGCCCTGGTGAGGTTTCGCAAAACTAAGCACTCTTCACAAGAGGATATGCTCAAATGCAGCTTGGAAATCCACATTAACACAATGGTTTTTTTTCCCCTTTAACGCTTTTCTTGCTTAAAGAAACATGTCGTCAGTAAAACAACGAAAGAAATATGTCATTATAGTATTTCCCCTCCTGTTTCCTTTTCAAGTCAAACAAAAAATTATAATAAATAAAAAGCAATATAAATATCATACAATAATAGATGCTCTGTCCAAGTTCTGGAGACTCTTAAGAGGTTCAGGAGTTCAACTCTAATTTTATTTTCCTCTCGGGGTTCATGTATCTTATAAGGAATTGTAAGGTATACAAGCCACCTCTAGCTGTTGAGGAGAGAGACTCCTAACTGAACTGGAAGTTTACTGGTTCTGAGGACCTGTGGATCTACATTTGCTTGGCCCAAAAAGACAATTTCCACTGAAAGAGAAGACAGAATGGAGAATGCATGAAAAATGGAAGCCTGTCTCAAAACTGCACTGCAAATTGCTCATAATAAGTAACTAATTAGCTCATTCTAGTATTTGACAGCTCAGAAACAATGCAAACCAAACTGAAAGACAAAGCCATTATTTAAGGCTGAAGTCATCCACCATTCCTACATATTCAATTCTACACCACTAGCAGGAAGTGCAAAACTAAATCAAGAAATCTATAAATCATGGTGGTGATAGCAACCATACCGGTGTTTCGGTTCTTTCCCATTGAGATTATTACAGCTCCGTTTATAATGGCGTTCCTTCTTATTGCATTCACAAACTTGATTCACTTTCAAAATGCACCTTAATCTATCCTGCTTCATTCATTTATCAGCTCAATAATTGTCTTTACCATTATGTAGGACATACAGCATACCCATTTATTTAACATTACTGTCTTCAATATGTTATACCTCATGGACTTCTCTCCTGTCTGACATCAACCTTCAAAGCCAAACTGTCCCTCTCTGATTTTTGTCCTACCCCCTTCAACCTTCTGTCTTATCTTAGCTCCCACCTGGGGGCAGCCTCCAGCCCACTGGTGACTAGACTGACATAACCTCTGTTCCTGCCATGTGGCAATGTATTATTACAACATATTACTCATAAGGCAGGGCCTGATAAAGCAGCAACCTGCCCATAATTAGTCAGTACCCCAAATGCATAGAGTTTCACCTCTCCTCCTGATGCAAGAACAGATTTTAATAAACATTACCTGTCTTGTAAAAAGAAGGCAAACAAGCAAACAACAAATAACTCTTTCTGACCATTTGTGGGTCTTTCACATTTTTCTGTAAAGGTTTCCACAGAACGCATTCCAAATCCATTCCATTTTGTATAGTCTTTAAAGGACTGGTAGCTCAAAACATTGGTGTCCAGTGGGGGAACTAGAAAAACCTGACTGTTTATTTCCAAACCATGTAAAACAATAGGGGCTCTGCGGAGGGTTGTGAATCATTCTGGAGAAGACGAAAAATACAATGTGCATGGAGCGGTCGGTGGTGTGTAGGCAGGGCCCGACTGGCCATGTTTTGTCTCTGTTCGGAAGACCTACTATCAAGACACTTAAAAATGGACAGCAGCAGGACAGGCCTGGTCTCACTCAGCACAGAAAAGCAGAGCTGGAAATGTATAATTATACCACTTGGTAAAAGAGAGAGCTAGGATGTAATCAACCATGCAATACAGTTTCTATTTCCAAGATCTCATTGAAAATGCTTTCTGCACAATCAACCATAGCTATAGCAAGCCATCAGAATGGACTCTTTATGATGTGTGTAAAAGCAATGATACCAGAGCAATCTGCATCAAATAAATGCTTTATTTCTGACTTGTTAACTCTAACACTGATCATTCATTTTATTTCCCTCTAATTATTTTACTATTGTCCTCAAATGTAATGCTTTTCAAGAGACAGAAAGTATTATATACTTCTAGGTTTACAGGTCAAAATAAGCTGTACTGAATATTGTCAGGAAAGAGAACTGGGTTGGGTGGCATGGTGGTGTGGTGGCTAGTGCTGCTGCCTCACAGCTCCAGGGGTCCTGGGTTCCAGGGTTGGTGTGGGGGGCCTGTCTGTGTGGAGTTTGCATGTTCTCCCTGTGTCTGCATGGGTTTCCTCCAGGTACTCTGGTTTCTTCCAACCATCTAAAGACATGCAGGTTAGGTTGACTGGCCATGCTAAGTTGCCCAGTGATGACCTGGTGTCCTGTCCTTGTGCCCTATGCCAGCTGGGATTGGCTCTGGCTTCCCCATGACCCTCACCAGGATAAGTGGCTTTGAAAATGAATAGATGGATGGACAACTGGATCCTCCATTTGGAGGAGAAAACTGAAATAACCTCAGTTCCCTTTGCGGCTTTGATAATTTAGTTTTCTTCCTGAATATAGTTCAAATGACCCCTTTTGGGTTGTTACCTGTCTATTAGTTGTTCTTTCCTAGCTTTGAAAACTGAGTTTAAACTTTGTTGACAAACAATAACACAGACATGAGCCAAACAGAGCAACACTACCCGAAAGGTGACATGACATGACATTGAGGGTACATGAGGAGCAAGATAAAGTCATTATTTTGCATTACACCATGGAGAGTGATCTGCTGCTTTGTCTTTAGGATCAATTATTAAACTACAACGTTGATTCCCCTCGCCCATCCCTTCGAAACCACATGCCTGGAAAGTAACACGTACTTGTACCATTTCCATGTCGATGTCAAGAAAAGGGAGGGGGGTGTGGGCTTACACGAATTCACGTGGAAGAAAACATTATTTACAAAAAAAAAAAAAAAAATCCATGACACTCACTTGTTTTCTGAAGTGGAATAATGCTATATCTGATGATATCCAGCGCCCCCCTCTCTCTCTCCCTCTCTCTCTCCCTCTCTCGACAGGATCATCGCCGCTGTGTCGGCCGGCAGAAGCCATTGCCTGCGCGAGCCAGGCGCTGCAGCACTTCCGCTCGGCGCGAGCACAGACACGAGCCGGGCGCGGGGCCGCACACACAAAGAGAGGTACCGTCCGACCCGCACAGCCGCCCCGCACCGGCCAGCACCGGCCACCGGGACAGGGCCGTGCGGGGACGTCTGCGGGGGGGGGTTAACGGGGATATGAAGCTGTCGGAAAACAGAAAAGAAGCCACCGCTCCGGGTGACGAGCGGAGCTGCATAGACAGATCAGTGGCAACGTAGAGAGAGAGAGAGGGGACGCTGTAACAAATAAATAAATACCCCGCAAACAAGGGCAGGGAGGGAGCTGGGTTTGTGTCGGATAAACTCTGTCGAGGAAGGTTGTTTCTGCGTCGGCGGCGGCTGCTCGTTTCGAGGCAAAGTTGGATCAAGTGTAGAGGAATTGAGACGGGGCAGATGAGTGAAACCCTGCCGGGATGGACGCGACGTCGAGGCGCTCGGATGTGTCTCTTTATTTGCGAAACGGTTGTTAAATGAGCGCTGCCTTGCCCGTGCAATCACGTGGTTTTGTTTGGCTGTTTTTAGAGGTGACATGATGTGTGCTTTTCCACCCCGGTGCGGATCTGGGGGGTGACTGGCAGAGAGGCGGTGGAGGAACTGAGTCTTCCTCCTCTGGACACTTGTTTGTCGTATTATTATCATTAGTCTCCTGCGAGTACCCATTACTTCCAACAGCAGCCTCCGATTTAAAGGGACTCCTCGGCAACTTTAAAGAGGAGGCATCGGGCACATAATAGCAATACACAGCCGCTGGCTACTTTGTCTCCTCCGTCTGTTACATGTGATCCCCCTCTTCCCTGTTGATTTGATTCCAGGTTCATTTTTTTCCTGTTTTGGGGGGCCGGTATGTCGGATGAGGATTCGAGGGCCAGCACCAGTTCTTCATCTTCCTCATCCTCCTCCACTCAGCATCAAAAAGAGAGAGAGAGCAGTAGCAACACCACCACTACCACCATCACCATCAAGAAGAAGGAAAGCAAAGCCAGTATGAGCAAGACCTCCAAGCTGCTCTCCACCAGCGCCAAGAGGTGATTAACGGCCCCCGTTGAACGGTGTCAGGGGCAGCACGGCTGCTGGGTACGGTGGGGTGGGCAGGAAGGGGTTAACTCTTGAATGGGGAGAGCTTCGGGGCTTTAAGCGTGAGGTTTCAGTCACCCGTTTGAAGGGATTCATTAATTGGGTCTATATATGAACTGGTGCAAATGAATAGCATGTGAGCCCGTCTGAGGTTTACTTGTTAAATGCATTCGCCTTAAGTGTAAATGGACCGTTTACTTGTAAGGGCGTCCCTTTATGAATGTATTTATTTGGGATGTGACGTGGTTGGCTCCCCTGCTGATGCGTGTCCATTGAGGGTGTTTAAATGGCACTTCTCCTCATGTGTCCGCTCGCTCCCTAGGCGTGCGTCTCCTTTAAGAGATCTCACAACAAGCCCCGCGATTGGGTTTCAATGGGGGACCAGCTCATTTGCATATTAGCTTATGCCGTTTCTTGCTAAAATTAGGAGAGCCGGATCGGTGCCTTTTCCCCCGGGACTGTTACTCAGAGGCGTCTATTTTGGGCCCCTGGTGGCAGTATCGGCCAAATCGATCTGGGATGTTGTTATTTTGTCTCTGGGAAATGAGTGAATAGGAGCTGCTGGGAGCGGCCATGTTGTTTCGCAGGCAGAGGTCAGCAGCTGTGCCTCTATGAGAGAAATCACAGGCTGCTTCAGTGCTGCACATTAAACGGGTGAATTGCTTGTGTTTTAGGATCCAGAAGGAGCTGGCGGACATCACTCTGGACCCGCCGCCGAACTGCAGGTACGGCCATTCACTGTATTGCGGCTGGGTTTTTCCTCTCTGTGGGCTTTCTTAAAGGCGCAGAGCTGGGCTGTGAATATCATTTTTTTTGTGCCGACTCTAATATCCTGCAACGACCTGCTGCGTGATTAGTATTTGACTTTACAAACATTTGTTTAAAATACTGTAATTAAATATGAACAGTTACAAACTCATCCAGGCTAGCGGTTGATGCATAGTGCAGATGAAATATGGAGAAGTATTGGAGAAATATGAATATGGCTCTGTTAGAAGGAAATGGCTTTCACTCCATTGACTCTTTGCAATGCAGAGTACACAAAATACGCTATTTATTTCCTTTCTTTTGTCAGTATATGCAATTACTTTTCAATTATTTTTACTAGTTCCCCAAGTTTGTGAAATGTGTATTTAGAGAAACAATTAATCATTTTGCAGGGGTATGTTCTTTCTGTGTAACAGTCAGATATATTAAATTATGTGTAAAGACTGGTAAAGTGTATTCACATATCTTGCATATATTAGGATATTTCATGTTGGTTATTACTAAACCTATATATAAGTTGTATATACTACCAGTTTACTACTAAATATCACTGCCTTAATACAAATATATGCAAGGCGTGAACACATTGATCACCTCCTTAAACCTTTTAACATTGTAAATAGCATGCATTGACTACATCAAGTAGCCTAATAAACTTAAAAATAACTATTCTGTCTTGGGTCAGTCTTTAGAAGGCAGAGTTTATGCATTATCATAAACTATTAAATAATTGTGTCCATTCATTTATATTTAATTGAATGTATTATTATTAAAAACAATTCTATTTAGCTGATGGATCAGTTTTAGGAAATGTCTGATATATTTCAAGAAAGTATCCGTGAATGTGTTGCAAAACATTTAAACAAATTAAATTCCTGCTGTAGTGAAAATATTTTGGTTATGTAAATACTGGCAGTGGAGCCAGTTCTGTGCTGGAATGTTTATTGTAGGGAATCTCCACTAAAGAATATAGATATACAAAACTCATTCCTGTCCTGTCATAGTCAGTGCCAGACATTGCTGTCCAGACAGAAAAGCAGGAAACAAATCTTTTGAAGGGATCTGCAGCCATCATCAGGGCAAGGAAAATCTTTTCTGCTACATCCACTAATTCCCAAAACCAGTTTTCGCTGGGCTGCTGCACCTGAAGTAGCAGAGTCGACTCTTCCCTCCATTGGAATGCAGCTATTAACCAGCTATTGACATGATTGTCTCACTGTCTGACACACATCTTGTGCAGAGCACAGTTATGGATTTTCTAGCCAATTAATATGAATGTGCAAACTTGTATTTTTTATTTTTATTTTTTGGGATGACCGTAAAATATTAACCTTTCATTTCTGTAGTCCATGATTATCTTTGATTGCTGGAAAAAAAAGTCTACACTGAAGATAGAATATTGCAGTCTGTGGTTTGTCTGGACAAGTGTTTAATGAACTCTGAATGCTAGAGACGCTGTGATGTACTCATTAGTGTCCTTTAAATATTTAATGCAACTCCATTGAACCAGCTGTTGGTCCTGCACTGTTTTAACAATGCTATCCAGAATGGTAGAAAGTCAGAGCTTCATTAATCCTTCAGTGGCTAATAGGGCTTCAGTGTACTACTGGTACAGAGCATGTGTGCTCTGGTCATTATATCGGATCTGGTTTAAATGTATCGTGTTCTCGCATGTCAAGCTACCCACTGAAATTATACCTTAATAGTGCTGTCTGATAGCTCTGTTGAACCAAGTGTTTAGAATGAATGTGGCTGATGTGGGATTGTTTTTTACTGTGCATCACTTTGTGAAGCAACGAAATGCAGCAATTACTTTACACAATAACCCCCCCCCCGAGTTAATTAGAAAAAACTGCACTAAGCATATATAAGGAAATATCGGATAACAAATTGTAATATTGTTGTCTAAGAAATGAAAAGGATCCAATTACAGTATATCACCAGCACATGAAGTATGGTGATGCAATCTAATACACTCTTGTAAAATAGTTTAATGTACGTTTTGTGTGTCTTAGACATGTTATGTGGGGGATTGTGTGTGATTCATTAGCTCACCATAGCATGATAGGGTAGACAAATAGAAACAAATCACCCTTAAATTCCATCTTGAAGATCTTATTACAGAAAACTTGATTCTGTGGTTTTAATAATCATTTTGATTCACACTTGATCCTTGATATTATGCGGTTTACGTGGCCTGCATTTTAAATGGCACATTTTATTAAAATCACACTAATACCTTTTAAAGTACTTCTCTGCTTTCAGTTAAATACTCACCTCCAGTAATAAGAGGGGGGTGGGGGGTTGATCTAATAAGATATTTTCACACTTTCTCTAATTTGTGGCCTTAAACTTTGCTTGCTGCACAGAAATCCTCTAAGAGTCCATTTCTGTTGTACTCCATTAATAAGGACTACAGTGAGTTTTCTGCTTCTTTGTGGTTATTTATGTTGACTCTAGTGTCCATATTTGCAAGTATATTGTTTTGCAGAAGACAATCTGTCACTTTCTTCTTTCCCACCGAAATGATTCATTTTGAGACCGAGTGTGGTTTACATCATCGCAAACATCCAGTGCTCTTGTTTGCCGTCCTTGGGTTCATCGTGTAATATGCCGTTTTGCATATGTGGTGTGTGGTGACAAAAGCTTTAAGTGCTTTTGTTATGAAAAGTGCAGACTTTTTTTTTTTTTTTTTGCTATTTGTGTGATAAAAGCAGGGTCATTTGAAGATGAGAACTGGAACTGATGTAAATGTTGCTTCCTAGGAAGGTCAGACTTTTGTTATGGTTATAGTTTTACTAAGATGTCAGGATTCTAACCACAGCTCTCAGTTAATGCCCCTTCCCCCACAACCAGTTAAGAGGGGCCCTCCTGCTCGTGTCGAGCTAGCCCTGCCGATGGCCCGTGCTGCACTGCTGTCTTTGTTTTGTTTATATCTAGTGCTGTAAAACAGGCAGCCGTTAACTTCAGAGATACTGCTTCAGTGTATTTTCACACTCTGACAGCAGGCATGTGATGAAACACTTGAAGTACATTAACAATGATAAAGGACTGCCTTCAAGGGCTATAAGCCTTGCAATGGATAATGCCTCTGAGGAATTTGAGCTATGCAAGATTCCTGAGATTCCCTGAAAGGACTCTCCACAGAGAAATTACAGCTATTTAGTTTTGAAAGCTTAATTGATAAGGATTAACAGAACGAAATGTACTGAAAACTGATGCACAGCTTTTTTTCTCTTTCCTACTTTATCATGATATTTAAATCATGAACACATAAGTCAAACACTAAGTGCTTACATATTTGACTTGAAAATGTTATATATATTTTAATCCATTTTAAAGTTGTAAATTTACAGAATCGCACATAATGAATGTGCAGAAACCTGAAGGTTAACGGTCAAGATCTCTTTAACCCCTCCAGCAACGCCACAAAATTCCTTAATGGTACGATTTATAAATCTCTATGAAGATCTAAAATGTAGCGATTCGTATACACTGACATCTGTGAATGGGTACAGAAGTTTAAAATCACAGATGAAATGGATGTTCTGTTCATTATCTCTAATCAGCATCTAGCATGATATGCCCCTGTTGAGTAGGCCTTAGACAGCATCTTAGTTTACCTTACACAATAGTGAATAAATTAAATTGTAGTTTATTGACCTCATTCATGGTTATCAGGAGTGCTGCAATGTTAGATTGCTTTAAACTGAACTGAAAGTGTTTCATAATATTCTTTTGAAACTGAAGTACAGCACAGCCAGGGGCTCTGGTGTAATGCTTTGGCTTTGAAGGGTGCAATATAAAACTAAAATTGTATTCTAAAAGAGGTGTTCAAAGTGATCAATTTGGGCAGCAAATTACAGTTTTAGGTTTCATCAGATTACTTCCCACATCTCAGCATCTCTTTTCACAATTTAAATGTGAACCTCATTAAATAAGTTTGCGTTTCATAGGATGCCTGTCACCAGGAGTCGGAATGGTTTGTGGCCATTAATACCAGTTCAGGCTGATAATCTGGTTGGCAGAGAAGTAAGGTTTCATGTCCTCCTTTGACTCTTCCTAGATTTACTCTCTTAATGGTGCTTTGTCGATGCAGCGGTTACGAGGAAATCCAATCTGTGCACACTTACCGTGCAATAGTGATCCTTGAAATTAAACACTCCAATTTCCTTCCTTGGCCATGGATCCACAATGCTTACTATATTAGTTTAAGTAATTGTGACATGCAAAGATATTAACTTGGGTTTCAACCTTGTTTCGAGTATGTGTGAATAACATATGCGTTTGTGGTTTTGTTTGGATATTATGGCCACTTTTCACCAACTGGTGAGTGAAAACGTAATTGATGAATTTCCATGTAAGGAAATTGTCTGTTCAACAACTGCTGAATATTGATCTTCTCATTATCCATTTTTTATTGTCTCCCGCTGCCAGCCCAAAGTTAAAACAAAGGAGATCTCAAGAGAAGGGGATTTCATTGCATTAAAATTTGCTCAAAATCAGAACATGCACAGTGTGTCTAAGGAATAGTTATTTTATAATTGTGGACTCATGTGGCTAGTTTAATACAGAATAATATAACAATTTTTTAAATAATTGCAGTTATTGGCAGTTATTGGCAGTAGAAATGTCCATATGCTGGAAATGTGGAATATATAGGCCTACATTAAATAGATGTATAAATAAATGGCATTTTCGTATTTTGTAACTTCAAATTAGTAGGACTATGGCTTTAGTCTTCAGTTGTTTTTTTTTATAATTTTTGTTGAAACATTTGGCATTTAGTAGATGAACTCAGGCTGAAACTTTACAAGTATTCCCATAAACTGCTCTATTGGCAGGCCTGTACATACCCTTGAGGAGTGCATGGTACTCCTGGGCCAATCCCACATGGATCTGCCAGTAGAGAGAGTCTTGTCTCTGCTGTCCTTGGGGCGCTTGAGCGCTCAGACATTCTTTGGAAGGTGTGCAGTGCATTAGAAGAGATGATGTCACGGTAACTATAGCAGAGATTCCACTGAAGGCAAGCGAACTTCAGCATGGCTATTTCTCCATACTTAACATGAAACTGATTTAGTTGGGTTTGTTACAACAGTTGAAAAAATCAGTAGACGCGTATTAGCTGAGCAAATTGGTAATCTTCACAAAATGAGTAGAACCACTAAGATGTATGTCTAATTTGAAATCTGAGTATATTGTTTTTAGTCTTCTCAGCTGTGATGTGTAAATCTAAACAGGCCCAGTGTTGTCTTCTCATCTTTGTGGTTTACTACTTTACCATTTGCCACAGTAACGCAACAGTGGCATTATAGAACATTGTAGACCATCAGCCCTGCCAGAAACATTAATTTCTAATATGAATAAATCTCATCTGTAATTGTGGTGTTCTACAAGTTTCCATCTTCCAGTTAATGCAAGTACTTGCTTTAATTAGAAAAAAATTAAGACTAAATATATAAAGCTTACATATATTACATAATTAAGTGGTAGTTAAAACAATTAATGATAGACTACAGTCTAGCTTAAATTAGATGCATTATTTGTATGGATTAATTATAAAGCCAGCAAAAGGATAGTTGCATAGCTGTGAATTGTCAGGATTTTTACACTAGCTGCTAAGCAACATACTGGCAGTGTATCAAAAGCAACTAGCACCGATTTTCACTTGTTCTGTGCGGCTGTTTAATAAATGAGCAAATGATAGGATGGCAAGTCATTTTAATAATGTTGGAAATAGGGGTGAGTGTGGTTATAAACGGTAGTGGTATAAATGTTCATGTTTTATTTAGGTTGTTCTCTGTCAAGGAAACTAGCATCTTTCATTCAGGATTAGTAAATACGATTGTTTGTGGAGCATTTTCATTTTATAGATTTACATCAGTTCTGTGGTATTAGTAATTTAAATAGTTTAAAAAAAAGACTGTAGTCATGCTGTAACAGTATACAACCAATAGATGTTGAATCTGAAGTGTGCAAAAGGTGCTCCATTTGTGCTTGCAGTGCCTACCATTGAAGCCCACTTTGTTCATTGTGAGCTCCTAAGCTGACCTGAGCTAAGTGTGGCTACAGAAGGCTTTGCTGAAATTGAAACAGGGAAAGTCCCTGAATTCAAACCACTCTCAGTTCAACTCTTGTTTTGAATCCATACCCCATGAACAGATGGAACAAATCACCCTGTGTGTCTGGCTACATTTGACAACACCCCACACACAGCTGGTTAATGTTTGCTTTTTTTGTTTTGCTTTCTTTTTTTAAAAGTTTATTATTATTTTTATTTTCTTCTCTCACGGCTTAACTAGACCTTGATGCCAATCACTTGCCAACTTAATGATACTGCAGTAGTCTATGATACAGTGCCTGACATTGCAACCAGAGCTGTACCATGTGAAGATACTAACTTGAATGTGATGTAGTTTGACTCAATCGGAAAAGAGGTAACTGATTCATTAGAAAACCTATTTCTTGTGAGTGCTAATCGGCATAAACATTTTTTTTGTAGTGCAGTCTGGCTGATTATTTTGATAACAGAACTGGTGCCACCCTTCCCATTTGAAGACTACAATATTTGAGGTCTAAAAAAAGCAAGCGCAATTTACGTACATTTTAACTTTCATTCTCAAGTTGTATTCACCTCACCTTGATTTCCCTGTCCTTTGGAGGCAGAAAATCCTGATTTCAGAGTTTCTTTATAGAAAGCGTTTACATTGGTCCTGGAGAGAGGGAGGGGCATTTGGTTTTCATTCTAGCTCAGCTCTGACGGGCTTAATTGGACAACAATTTGCTTCATTACTATAAGTTGTTTAACATTTTCCAAGGCTCTGCTGATTGACTATTTAAAGCGACCCGTGAGACGTGCTCTCCACGACCAGAGTGACGGATCCCTAGTCTACAGAATCGGAGCCTTGCAGAAGGATTGCATATGATCTTTTATGATCTTTTATGATAATTTGTATAATGACTCTAATTTTCCTTGGTCAAAGGGTGTTAATGAATACAGAAGATCAAACTTGATAAGGATAAATTCCCAAACAAGTCTATTTTGGTATTTTTATTTCCCAAGGATGA
This sequence comes from Amia ocellicauda, assembly GCF_036373705.1. Taxonomy (NCBI): domain Eukaryota; kingdom Metazoa; phylum Chordata; class Actinopteri; order Amiiformes; family Amiidae; genus Amia; species Amia ocellicauda. The sequence goes on from NC_089859.1 coordinate 25,586,064, forward strand.
ATTTTAAGTGAGCCCTTCACTGAGGATTTTAATTAAATACTAACACCAGTGGGCCCTGCCAACCCCCTTTTACAGCATACAGCTGTGCCTTGTATAAAGGGCTGCCTTAGAACCTGCTGCTGCTGCTTAGGAAACATTTGCAGTGCACATGCTTTGTTTTGCAGTGTCTCTCTTTTTGGGAGAACTACTTTAAAATACATGCAGCTCAATAATAAGAATAATGTCCATCTATTGTTCCCTGAGGCTTAGTGTGTATAGCTTACATGAGCCAGTGTTGTTCTTTTCATTCCAGAATGTATGTGATTTTTGAGAAATTGTTACATTGGCTGTGTATTTCAAATTCTTCATGTCATCATTCCTCCCCTGAATCCTAATTTACTGTTTACATTGAAGCTGGTCCTCTCATCCTCCTATTTATCCTCCTCTTGATTAAGACTGAGCTTTCTCAAATCACGATTATAATTTCCGAGAGCACTTCCTTGGGATGTCTCTATAACATTTTTTTTTTAGTATTGATAATAAGTATATGTATATGATGTAGCCTGTTCCCTACATCAAATTGCTAAAAGCTGTACAAATGAAGCCCTCTGTCTTTGCAGTTGAAATAATGTCCTGTTTTTGTTCATTGTTAAATGGACACAGAAATGTTGACTTCCTAGGTCAGTTTTTGTCTTGGAAAGGATTAAAATGCAACTTCTGAGTGAAATCTGTAACTATTAAAGTAGACATCATATTTTCAAAGGGCTGTAGAAGGAAAGTGGTTTGTTCAGAAGTGTGGGTGGGGTGGGGACCGCAGAAGCAAAGCCAATTCACTGCCACAGCTAATTTCTAGACTGTAACGTGATACTCTTCCCTTGTGTTCGATCTGCATTACATTGTTTTCAAAGCGCTCTCTTCTGCAGCACACATGAGCAAATTATGTAAAAGTACCTGCAGCCTACAAATTGAGTGTTTGGATTATCCACTCAAACATTGCTTCTGCTTACTAGTGTGTTTGCAGAAAGTTTCAACACATGCTGTGTTTTATTCATGTGAACATCATCTGCATCACAGGCTTAAGTTCATATCAGCATTTTTTTTTGCTTATTGTTGCTTGGCTACATGGAACCGTTTAGTCATTACTCCAGTAACCACGCTCACCGCTTGGAAGAAGCAACCCAAAACATGAAAACAAACTGGTGTTTTCAGGGACAGTTTCCCTTCTGCTTGGGTTTCTGATCGTTAGTTGGCATCCTGTTGTAATTTACTTTGATAGGTTATTTTAGGCTATCAGTCAGCATTAGAAGCATTATGTAGTTCAGTTTGCAGATAGATGTGCATGAAATTCTTTGCTAAAATACACAATGGTTAAGATTATAAATAAAGCATTACAATAACCATAAAACAACGAATAAATGTGAGATTTGTTGCTGTTACATAGGTGATAATGACACGTTTGTAAGGTTTCCTTTTGGCTTGTGGCATATGCATGCTGGAAACATACTTGCCCATATATTTGTCTCACCGACATGTACCAAAATATCAGTCCAGGATCATGCATTTATCCATGCAAGTTTACAGCTTTAAAGATTAACCTATAGTAAACATGACTCGTTTAAATGAAGTGATGACAGATGAGCAGATCCCATCTTCCCCTCAGCAGTACCCAGGCTATCAACAGTTGTATGTGACCGCACAGAGGATGAAGTGTCAAAGCCATGTACAAATGGCAGGCCACACAATCCACCAGTAAATAAAGGGAAATATTTATTGTCACATCTAGTAAAAACCTTTTAGAGGTCACTGATGTGTATTTTATTGCCTGATTTACATGTTGAGCTGTTGCGGCATTGTTCCTGGAGCTCCTGTTCATTTCTCCCTGGTTGTTTTGAAATTCCCAGCATAAAGTGCACTTCTCCATGAGTTAAGAAAAAAAATAAAAATAATAATAATCCCTTTAAAAAAATAAAATAAAAAAATAAATCCCTTGACTCCAGGACAGTCTTATACTGAGATCCAATCTAATGTAGAATCATTCAGTTTGTTCTTTTCCACTGAAGAGAGTTAATCTTGAGATACCTTACTCTTAAGGCGTACGTTATCAAACCATCTGCTTATTTAACATTGCATTCCCAAAATGCAAACCGCAAGGCTACAGTGTGGGGCCCTGGCTGTAAAGTGCCAGACTCCTAGGCACCCAACCAGTAACCCTGGTCTGCTAGAGGGCTCCTCCGCAGACTCCGTGCCACCCAACCCCTGCAGTGTCCAGCCAGTTCTCTACAGCTCCTTGTGGATCTGGAAGCCTGATGCATTGTAGCCCGGATTTGAACCAACAAAGTCAAACCTTATCTTGGCCTCATGCTATCACTGGCTGACATATTTGGAATCCCCTTCCTTTTCAGTGCCATGATGGGTGACTTCAGAAATGGTTGCATATCCTTATGTATGAACGCTAATCTGCTCTCTGGGAAGCCTTATAGAGATGCCGTAATGGTACTTCAATGTTGAGAATGAGCACTGGGGTGTAAAACACTTTTCACTTTTGCAAAGTAAGTGGCAGGGTGTTCAGTCCAGGTCAATAAAGCTTGTTAAACAGCTGTCACATCCTGCTTTCCCTTTGATAAATGTCCACAAAGGAGAGTGGGAATAAAAGGTTGTTCTTAAGAAGTGTGGAGTGGCTGATGAAATACTACTGAGATATGGATTTATGTAGGCTAGCATTAGGGCTGTGCGATATGACGATATATATAGTTTTATATTATGCTATATCGTTTATATCGTGGTGTCGCAAATTGCAAACTTTACGGCAGTATTTTACGTCATTAGGACGCTTTGCGTTCTTCCCGGTTGTTCCATACGTGCTGGATGCAGGTAGAAATGAGCATCAGAAACACAGACGGACATGAGAGAGAGACCCGACACACAATGTTTTTAGACGGGAGCTGCTGTCCTTCCTTCCTTGACCGGATAATTGTTCTATATAAAATCCCTGGGATAAGGCACCCCACATTTCAGATGTATTAAAACTATTGTAACGCCAGCTATATTTAAACTTATGTGTGTGTGTATATATGTGTGTATATGTGTATATATATATATATATATATATATATATATATATATATATATATATCCCATAACAACACACAACACTTGCCCTGTAATGTGTTGCATTCTGCATATATTTACCATGACAGCCTGCATGTAGTATTTGTTAGTTTTGCTTATTGAAGGATTAAGAAATACTTGTCTTTGGTCTTATTTTGTGGCTTGATTGGATAAAAAACAAGAAATATCGAGATATATATCGTATATCGCTCAAACTTCTAAAAATATCGATATTATTTTAAAGTCAGATCGCCCAGCCCTAGCTAGCATGTTTCTTACATTGCAAAACTAAATGATTCAGAAATGTTCTGTTGATCACGACATTCAGTCTAGAAGAAGAGGTCTTGGGTACTGAGCATAAGCAACTTAATCTGCAGTCTTTTTATCTACTTCTGTAGTTATATAATACATACCAGTGAGTAAACTATTGGAAGCTCCTTATATTCTCTAGAAAGTCTTAAAGTATTGAGAGAGATCTTTATTTTTTATTTGTTAAAGCTTTTATATATATTATATAAGCTTTCACTTTTTTTTTATCCCATCAGGAGGTCTCCTAATGCAGAATGATTTTGTTCACATAGCCAATTAGACCCTGGCTTCCTAAATACCATTGTTATTCTTAAAAAAAATAAAAAGTTAAAGGAAACCCCAGACATGATACCAAAGAACTACAAATCTGTGGAAAATGTCTTTTGATCCTCCAAAAGTGGTTTCTACAAAGGTCACTGCCAAGACAAGTGTCATTTTACATGCTATAAGTCTTGGCAGTTCCTACTGCAATAGGAGCTGGGCTCTAATGAGACCATATGCTTCACAGAATAATGTGCTTCCTATTATTAATTGTCAATGTGTGAATGGGGGTAGCTTGAGAGCAGAATTTTCTTTTTATTATTATTTTTTTATTGATTTATTTTTTTTATAATGCAAGGCAATATCCCAGGAAGGCTGCATAACAGTTTTTGGCAGAGCTATTTGTACCACGTTTAAAATTATGTAGACTTCTCAGCTGTAGTTGATAAATCCTGTGATGGTGTCCGAGATGACAAGGTGTGTGGTGTGTCAGTCGTGTGCAGGCGCTATGCTGCTGTGGTGGGTCTCTCTTCGGCTGACCCCAGACGGCTTTGTATTTCTCACCGGTTCTCAATCCATCAGTTCCTCAAGCATATTGAGTGACAGTGGGAATCCAGCTTCAGGAAGATCAGGCAACAAACAAATATCAGTAGGTTTGCTTTACAGAGTTGTTTTTATTCTGCCCTCTGAATTTGAATGTGAAAATCAAGTGATAGGCTATAGGAGGTAATATTCATAGCCTAACACAGCGATGGACTAAGTCCAATTAGATGCACATAGAGGTGGAGAGATGGCTTCGACTTCTGTGATAAATAGTTTGTAATTTGACATTACAAAATGTTCATTTAAAAAATACTGCTCAAAAAAGAGAGGGTTTTATTTTCATTAGACGTTCCACAAATTATTGAATTTTCTGTAAGTAGAAAGGCTCTCATACACAATGTTCATATGTACAGTACAGGTTTGCGAAGTGTCCCGTCATATCCTATTTTAATATTTCACTGTACATTTTGTAAAGAAAAATAATAAATGTGTTCAAAACATTTTATTTACTGGAACCTCTTCGTTAAAGTCGGATTACCTTAAGTCCAGTTGTCCGTAACCCGGGAATACCTGTATACTCAAACGAAGATTCATCACATCCTTTGAAATAACAGTACCTTGTCTGGATTAAAGTGCAGCTTGAATTACATAGATGTTTGTAATTGTCTGTTGCCTGTGCTATGAAAACTAAACAAACAAATATACAGGGTTTTTTTTCTCCAAGATTTACATAATCACTGGAAATAAAACCTTTTGCTTATTTGCAGGAAATGTTGCAGTATTAAATGGTAGGTCTAAGTATTACTCAATTGGTGTAAAATAAGCTAGGTAGGCCATACCCTACATTAGTTACTGAGAGGTTAAATGCACTGCTGAAATAAAAGGTCTTTGGAGAGATAGTAAGGGACTATCGGACTGAAGCTGCCCAGCAGGACTCGGTGAGTTACTACTGTACAGGTTTTTTTCTTTTTAATATTGTTTAGAGCTGCTGGTGCCTTTCTGCCTGTTTTGTATCAGTTTAATTAAATTTATTTCAGATCTTCAAAGTTTACAAGGAACAGGGTTGCCCTAGGGTAGCTTCAAGCTTAAATCTGCGGTAATCCTGCTGTATTTTGCAGGCATCAGTAAAAATTGTAGGTGGTGCTTAACCTTGATGGAATTAAAGTTGTGCTTTTTAAGAATGCCACTGCTAGTGTGTCAACTGTTGGATCTTCAGGTGATCGTACTTAAGGTGAAGTTTCTCTTGCAGATTGAAAGACTCGCATGTGTGTTTTAAATACATTCTGTATAATTTTCCTTAGTATTCGATTTCCATTTGTGGGAAGTTATTGAACTCTTTGATAACCTTTTCTCTCCGGAAAATAGAAGCAGCAGAAAATAAACCCCTTTGTGACAGTGGTATAAGGCCTTGGCACAAGTTCAGCTTTCATTTCAAAATGTACCCCCAGTCATTTTCTTTATATTTTCTTTATTTAAAAGAAACTATTTGTGTTTGGCTCTGCAAAGTCCTTTTATGTGGCTTTTATAGGCTAGCCTATGCCTCTAAAAACATTTTACTGCGTGCCTGTGTCTGGGAACAGAAAAGCAGCTACAGCATGTGGCCTTTGTGGTGAACCATGTAACTGCGCAGTAGAGCTTTTAAATTCTGTGTGTAATGCTGTTAGCCAAGATCCAGTAGTGATGGCAGAGGTGGTGTAATATGTGGGTTTGCAGCCATAATGTTTGGCAGAATAATTACAGTTGATCACAACGGGTTCGGCTGCTGTACTGAATCATCGTGTGTCATGCACTCTAAGCTCTGCTATGAAAACTTGATCATCTGTCTAATCGGTGTCCGTCTCTCTTTCAATTGTACACAGCCCTCATGGTGTTGCTCTTTGTTGCAAGACATTGATCAAGCCACAGGGCAGTCTTGGGGCTCCTTCTGTTAATCTTTGTAGTCCTTTGATAATATTCTGCATGCACTTTGACAAGTTCAGGGCCGTGCAGTGGTCTGCCAACAGTGTAGTGGGACAGAGCATGTGTTGCTGTATCTGACCTTTAATCTAGTTTGTTGTATTTAAAAAATATGTATGTAGGCTATTTATTTTGGACCACAAACCAGATATTCAACTTAATTTTTGCCTTTAGAGCTCAGATGGATGTTCTTGGTGTGATTTATGTGTTTCAGCACGGGCTATTTTGAGTTTCTTGCTGGTGAGACTCTCTATCCAGCTCTTTCCTGCCAAGGACTCTTATCAGCTCTTCTGTAGGTCTGGTCTGCAGCCCTGTGCTTCCCCTGGTTTTGTTCTTCCTGTGTTTGTAAGGCTGCATCTTGGCTGTCACTGTAATCAGCCTGGCCTTTTCTCTTTTCTCATCTTCTTTCACGTGCATTACTCTTCTGTTCACTCTGTCGTCAGCCTTCTTTCAAGTGAACACCAGGATTTCCAGACCTAGGTGTAATTCTTAAGATGGGTTTCTGGTTAGGTGTTAATGACCCTCAATTATGAGATCTGTGGAATAAAACTGACTGTAAATGCTGTCTCTTGGGCCCAATTAAATTTGTTTGTCTCTTTTTTAAAGAAACATTCCAATCTATAATAACGACTACTGTCTTGGATGTTTTGAACATTTATTCGACTTGCCAGTATGCAGTTTGAAATTATGCGAGGTCAAAACCTGAATTTACTAGAATGAATAATGGAGTAGCACATTTTTAATTGTAAAACATGTCATAAGGTGTCAACGTGAGTTTGATCATTTACTGGGTTAACCCTCCAGTGCCTCTTTGCAAGAAGTTTCAAACTGGGAGCCCTGTCTTTTTCAAGGTTATTAGTTTGCAATGAATGTCCTTTTGGCCTGTTTTTATGGCATACAAGGAAGACTGTTGCCATGTTATGGATGTTTGACAGGAATTTGGAGCACAAAATGAACAGTCGTGTAGCATAGAGAACTCCCCCATGATTCATATTCCCTCTAGGGATCTCTTGCTCTGCTCTTGCCAACAGAGAATCTGATTTCCATCACTTCTGACATCTTGTAACTTTCGCGGTAACTAGTGGGGTTTCTCCGAACTCTTAATAATATTTGCATATGCAGGTAGTGTAACAAGTGCAGCTGCTAGTATTCCCAAAATCCATTAAATTATGAAAAAGTCTCTTCTCCTGGTTTGCTGGCAGACAACCAAAGCAATTTATCGCTATCATACGGTGTTAAGCGCTAACCTACTGTGCTGTGCATATTTAAATAGTCTAAAGCATTGTATAATTCAATAACTATTTTTAGCTCGAGTATATAAGAATTAGATTTGTTTAAAGTTGATTATTAAGAGAATTTTGATAATAATTTCTAACAATTTGTGCCTGTTACCCAATGACTTATTTTGCATAGTAGTTAATCATAATGAATTATACAATTTATTTAAAAAGGACAAAATTAAATCCATTTTATATTTGCCTCAATTAAGTCTGACACATTACCCTAAACAGTTCAGACATGACTTTGACAATTGTAATTAATACATAAAAGACTGTTATTTGGGATGCATATTACACAACTGATGAGCTGTAAAATCTTTTCTCTGAGAAAATGCATATTTCATGTTGATCTTGTGATGTTAATCAATCATTCAGTCTTTATTTGGTATAGCGCCACTATGCAGAGTTGCCACTGAGCATTTTACACCTTGAAAGCAACATAAGCTTGTGTTATTAAAGTCAAGTAATCATTGGGCACGGAGTAGAGATAAATTATATCTCTCGGGGTCCACAGCTGAGGGCCTAGGCCTAATGGCTGCCCCCCCTCCAGGCAGTGTAACAGAAGTGAAGATTGGAAAGTCCTTGTACTCCTCACCTCCCAGTCCTTGGAGGGAAAGGGGAGAGATTTGGGGTGTTTACCCACACATTGTCATTATTTTATTTGAAAAGATTTACACACAGAAAGATTTATACTTATTTTTAATGCGTCTTATTTACGCAATGTGTCTGTTGTGTTTCTTGCAGTGCTGGCCCTAAAGGAGACAACATCTATGAGTGGAGGTCGACGATCCTGGGTCCACCCGGCTCAGTGTACGAGGGAGGCGTCTTCTTCCTGGACATCGCGTTCACACCCGACTACCCTTTCAAACCCCCCAAGGTAAGGCATAACCTGTAAGGTTGTCTCGGATTTTAAACATTGTAATTACTCTAACTGTTGAAATTGATAATTGGCGTATTTTCGATAGATGTGCTCTACTGATATTTGATTAGATGTAACATTGTCAACACTTCCCCTTCTACAGTGTCTGTAGTACTGCTGTATAACCACAAGAGGGCTGTGTTGCACTTGCCAGTTATTAAAATCAGTTTTATGCCTTTTGAGTTTAGAATTTATGGTTGCTGCCCTTGGGAAGAGCAAATTGTTTCCTGCATAAAGCATGTGTAAATGTCATCATTCAACTGAAAAAAAGTGATTTTCAGGTGCTTTAAAAAGCTGAATGTTATTTTGATGGCAGTTAAATGTTTGAATGTATTTGGCCATATTTAATGGTATACAAGAATCGAGTCCCTGTGGGTTTTCAACAATCCCCATAGTAGATTAGGTTTTATACAAGATGCTGCCAATGGTGGCAAGTCCTGCTCTGCTTTGCTTTTTGATGTTGGCCATTCATAAGAGATGTGATATAATGAGCACAGCCTCGGTAGTTGTGAAGTGGCGCTGTTCCAGTAGGTAATTAGGGTCTAACACTGAATGGGATCTCCTGCAGATGGTGGAAATTATTTTTTTCCAACACTGGAATGTGACACCTGTAGGATGTCTGCAGTACAGAGGAGACCACCAGCACTTTGAACACCTTGCAGTTTACTCTGCAGTTTTACTTGCTAGCACTAGTCAGTGTCTGTCATTCTGCCAAATAATGTTCTGATTCCACTGGTGTGTTGGAAAGATTGCTCTATTGGGGAACAAGGTAATGATTTACCTCCAACATAACACTGGCTTTCCTCTGTATAGTCACATGTCTGTGGTTGTGGTTATGGATTGTGGTTGTATATGTGTGGCATACTAGGTACAGATTGGTGCACAACTTACTTTTTTCTTTCAGGCAAATAGTCAGAGAATGACTTTTCAGATTTTTAAAAATGGGTCCCTTGTGAGCTGCATATTGAACCTCGGGGATGCACCTCCAGGCACCACCATCAGCATAGAGCAAGTGAAATGCTTAGAGTAACACAGTGTGGATCCCAGTCCTAGCATCAAGATAGCTGATTGCATCTTTGAGCAAAGTGTTCTAGAGCTGGCAGAATGAGCATGAACCAAGAACAGACCAGTGAACTGGTCTAGTGACATTGCAGTTCCCAAAACACAGAGCAAAACTGATGTATTTCTAGTGCAATACAAATATAGTTCTGAGCCAGGTGCAGCAGTCTGTCCATTTCCCAATGCAGCCCTGGCACAATGTAACAATAAATCATGTTTTAAAATCCATAATTAAACACAGTGTAAAGTGTATCCCTCCATATTTGGGGACATCATTAAATCACATTGTTTTTGTGTTGGTTTCTAGCTTCGTCTTGTAAAGGCCCGTCTTTAACTGTCCTGTGGGTTCTATTAGGTGACCTTCCGGACGAGAATCTACCACTGTAACATCAACAGCCAGGGGGTGATCTGCCTAGATATCCTAAAGGACAACTGGAGCCCAGCGCTAACCATCTCCAAGGTCCTGCTGTCCATCTGCTCCCTCCTCACAGACTGTAATCCTGGTAAGGACAAGGTCCTAAAAACACCAATCAAGCTTGGTGGTTTAATAAAATAAAAAACTGTTCAAATTAGCCGTTTAATTCTACGTGTCAAGGTTTCATTAATCTCAGATCAAGAAAGACAGGCTTTGTTCTTTGATTTGTTTATTCCGTTTGCTATTTGTATTTCCCTCATGGCCACTAATAAAGAGTGATAGTGTGTGTTTGCACAGAGCAGATTTAGACCAGGTTCGCGTGTTTGTGCTCAGGACGCAGCTGGCTGCCTCAGCAGAGGGCCCGTCTGCCCGTCCCAGAGTAGGTGCAGCATTCTTGTGTTCACTGGCTGGCACCCTCCCAGATTTCTGAGTGCCGAATCTCATTTTGGATGTGGATGAAAGGAGATTAAGTTCCCCACTGCTGTAGGTTCTTTTCAGAAGCGGAGAGAGAATGGGGAAGCCTGACCCTTGGGGAGTAAACAAGTTGTGTTCCAGGCCTATCGACATGTATTTTAATGATTTATTTGTTTTCTTTGTTGACCAACTTTTCCCCTTATTGGCATATAATTACAGTGAAGGGCTACTGTCAAATTGAGTTCCTCTTTGGATTTTAGGTTCTTTTTTTCTTTTCTTTTTTTTACCCATCCAGTTGTACATGAGTATTGTTAATGACATTACCTCAATGAAAATGAGTAAAATCTGACCAAAACTCAGTAAGTTTGCAGTGACGCATTTAAGACATTTCAAAAGCGTCTTAGCCATAAATAAAAAATAGTGGTTAAGACGTTTGTATAACTTGCCACATTTTCGTTTGTCTACAATTACATTGCAAATGTTGGGTGTAAAATTAACAGAGGAACAAATTACAAGTATGTATTTATTAAGTGAGCTTATGGTGGCCTTTGTCTGTTATCAGTAAATGTAGAAAACATACAAAGTAGCTGAAAGTCATGTGTGTTTAGTCAACCTGGAACTGCAGATTGTGTAAGCCTGACTTTTCTTGGAAAACTTCACATTTCAGTTCCATGTAGCCGCATGGGAGTTAGGCTTGTGTCAGCATGGTGTTTCATTAAATTGTTTTCATTCACCCTAGCGCAGGACTTGCCTAACCCAGCCCTGTGCTGTTTCTGTGTTTTTGTTCTTCACAGCTGATCCACTCGTTGGAAGCATTGCAACTCAATACATGACCAACAGAGCCGAGCATGACAGAATAGCCAGACAGTGGACAAAGAGATATGCCACATAATTCAGAGATGTCTGTTCCCGTGTAACTTGTCTGTGATGGAAAGAGCTGCTTATGAATAGGTTTTGGGCAGGGGGTGGGGGCAGGGGCGGGGTGTAATGAGGATCGTGATGGGTATTTCTAATGCAGATTTTATTCAGTCTTTTATTTCAGTTTTGTTTTCGTTCTGTTTTTTTTTGTTTTTTTGTTTTTTTTTCCTTTTTTGCTGTTGTAAGTTATCTTGGTACAGATAGAAAAAAGAAAAGGCAATAAGCATCTTTTAAGTAAATGGTTAGTTTCTTTTTCCAATATTAGCTGTTCTTTTTTGTGCTATATAATTAATTACAAAAGACATTTTACATATTGACTGCTTGTAAAAGGTACAATTAGCATGTTTTTTCCCCTTGGCAGAATTTCAGTTTTCAATGTGATCCTTCAATAAAGTCTCTTGTTGACACATTTTTATTAGTTTATTTTCAGACTGGCATATGTTGCATGATCAAACCAAATAAGGAAGGACTTATTTCACATGATCACATCACATCACATTCATACACACATCTCCACACCCTTTGGAAATTAATACTTTAACTTGTGTTGGATTTGGTTCTTCACTGATGTTTTGTGGATTAATTATTAAACACTATTTTCATATTGTTATAAAACAAAGGTAATGGACAAAAGCAACATTTCAGTACATATTTTTATTACTGACACAATACAGGATAGGACAATCTGACATTTTTAATTTAGATTTGATAAAGTGAAACTACCTTAGTGTCCATATTGCATAAAGTGCTCTATACACTGCTTTTGACATGGGAAAAATCGGAGCAAGTTTGACAAAGGACTCAAAGCACAAAAATACTTCAACAAGACAACACGTACTGCCAGAGGAAACTACTGGTGCATATATTGAAAAAGTATTACTTAACGTACATAAAAGTGCATAATGCTGTTCTGTGTAGTGTGTTGATCTTTTATTCTACTACTTCTGTGACCTTGGAGGTTTTCAGCATCAATGTGTGGAAGACCAGTCAAAAGTACCTACGGATCTAATCAGAATTCGTTTTTAGCAGAAGAGGCATAGAAGGCACAATGAACTAGTGTGAGGTATAAATATCCAAACCTAATGCAATGTGCTCTTTGAAAGCAGTGTAGGAGTCACTGACCCAGATTTACAAATGAAAGTACGGCTGTCTATCCACACATAGCAAGGATAAATGAGCACTTCCTGGAATATGAGACTGCGGTCATTAATCGTCGGGAAAGAAAATGGAAATCAATTGAGCGGTAGTCAAAAGCTGACCTGCCCCATCTTAACCCTGTCAATACACTGAAATCTTTCGAGTTGGCGTTCAACGGCCTGGAACGATACATACGTGAAGTTTTATGAACAAAATTCCATACAACGAATGACTGAATAATGGTTTCAATTGAAGGATGTGAATACTTTAATGAAATGTATTTACACTAATTTATTGCTCCCTGATCCTTAGACACAGGTAATCTGTCGTAGTGGTTAAAATGATAAATCTGTAAAATGCTGACACCTTACAAACTGCAATGGAAAAAATCAAACAATCAAGAAACATTCAAGTATTATACTTAAAAGTTGTCTTAAATAATTAGAAAAAAAACTAAAATTATCCATTGCATAGAACCACCTACAGTTGGTTGTAGTTTAACTGTATATAATGTGCTGTGGTTGTGTATGAAATTAAGAACAAACACAGAAAACCAATAATATGCATCTTGACTGTAGCGCAACAGGATATTGTGTGAATACCTTCCTCATTCACAGTAAAATATCAATCACATTGGATTGTATATAAATTGACATTCAAAATGGACAATGATAATGGGCTGTGTGATTAACCTGATACCCAGTGTACTCTGGAGCCCTGCAGCTATATTGTGCCATTACAACCAAGTGTCCCCTGTAAGCACTGCTTGCAGCTTTTCTATCTTTACTTTTGCTGAGGATATAGTCTGCAAGATCAGTTCTCACATCACAAAACAAACACTGAAATGTTAAAAACGCTACATTTCTCAGAGTTAGTGATTCTCACTGGGTTCTGCAGAGCATGACTCTTGAAAAGGCAGAATTCAAATCTAAGCATTGTGAAGGTGTAGAATTTACATTAATGTTTAAAGTAATTAAATATTACGTTTTTAGCACAAATCCACAAAGACGAGGCCAAAAATGTTTCTGCTACATCTTATGGACAATTATATGCATTTGTTTGTTTTTAACTAAGCATTGCATGAAGACAGTTTTCAGTATTCTATAACTGATATAATTGAAAAATAAAATTCTTGAGAAACGCTACAGTTTTGAAATTAGTTACTGAAATTAGATTATGGAAGAACTTTTAGTAGGCGTTTACATATTTTAGCAAACTATTTTCTGAAATTGTCCTGCTGAGCGATTGAAAAGCATCTTTTCTTTTGACTCAAAGCTGCTCATCACACGAGCTGCAGCAACGTCCAGGTGCTGTCGCTCGCTCACCAGTGCTCCCACGTTCACAGCGCGGTCTCCCTCCAGTTCCCTTTATTGCTGCGGTTCAATGCAGTTCCCGCTACGCCCTGCAGGCACGGCGCTCGAAGCCAGCGCTCCGGCCCGGGGGCTCCGCTCACATGTCGTTGGAGGGGGTGCCCTTGCTCTTCCGGCCCGGCAGGGGGAAGGAGGACTTGCTCTGGGGCTGGGTGAGCCGGCTGGTCAGCACGGTGAAGGGCTCGATGAGGGTGGTGCGCTCGGTCACGCTCACCTCCCACAGCTTCACCTTCTCCACGCGGGCCCACTGCTGCGCCGTCTCCAGGTCCACCTGCCTGCGGTGGAGGTCCGTCTTGTTCCCCAGGACGATCACCACCACCTGAGGGAGAGAGGCCCAATCAGACAGGCCCAGCAGAGCCACGCAACACCGGCTCACTGGACTGGAGGTCAAACGCACTCTTCAGGGGGTTGTTGAACATAAGGGCAAAATAAGTTTAGATTCCCTTTTTTGTTCACAATTATAAAACTCAATGAAGAAGTATAACCTGTTGAAGTGGTCATTTGAAATGTATATAATTTGGATTTTATGTTAACACTTTACAGTTTATTAACATAGCAGGTACTCATTAACTACATCTTAGTTACTCATAAGAACAGTGTAATTAAGCATTTGTTAACATGTACATTGTAAAGCATTACCGAACTGGTTAATCAGACCATTTTTTTATGTATAATGTGTATTGATTATATACACCACATAATTACACTGAGATGAGTTCACTTGGGGAAAAGCAGTGAAACAGATTCTAATGAAGACCAATATCTGGGGAATACACAGTCACCACTTTTTGTCTCGGTGCGAACATGCCTGTAACCCCACTGAGCCGGCTGTGCTGTCCTGCCAGAGCTGAACATGGGTCACCACCCCCCCTCCTGCACAACGCACCATGTACATCAATACATAAACACATAAAGCAGAACCTCTGGGCAGATTCATATTTCCAGTAGAAAAGACCAATATAGTGCAGGTTATAAATAACTAACACCAGAGCTATAAATAGACAAACCTAATGATTTATTCATGGAAGAGCTGAAAAAGAAAGAAAAAGAAAAGCAGTGCATGTCTTGACCTCCTTCTTGTCGCGGGACTTGTCGATCTCCTTCTTGAGGACCTCGATCTTCTTGAAGGACTCCAGGCTGTCCACGCTGTAGACCAGCACGAACCCGTCTGCAAATGAGAAGTAGTGCTTGGGCAGCTCGAGTCCGTCCTGGAGTCCCCTGGTGTCGTAGAGGCGCAACTGCTCCTTCACTCCACGGTCCGTCTCCACCGAGGCCACGTACACGTCCTCCAGGGTTTCATTGGACTCGGACCCTGGACCACAAACACCTGACACAATCAAACAGCGCCTGCAGGCAACGCAACCGACATTTCATTTGATCAACGTAAAAGCTGATTTAGTCCCACAGAACTAGGATTGAGTGCCATGTCAGCCTTTTATTGGAACATCACAGAATGGGATTCAGCATTTAACAATTCATTTATACAGCAATTACTTCAAGGGTTGATAATCGTTTAATATTTGTCTGATTTGAAATCTTCCTTTTACAGTATTTTTATATCAAATTCTGTATTTAATATAGCAACAATTACTACATAAACATTTAACTTATTAATGCGTTTTCTGGAGTGATTGTGTATATATATTTAGGTGCCATTGATGATGATAAGATCCAGAACATTTTTACAGCTACTACACAACTGACTACTTGTACATGTTTCGCGTTTACAGAAAGCAACAATGCAAACAAGTGTGGTTTGTGGAAATGTGCCAACTTACTGGGTGCCACCCCAAACCAGCTCTCCTTCAGTCCAGGAACTCTACTATTATGCTGCCTAGAAGAAATGTCATTGATATCCCTCGACACTTTCTGCCTGTCATTTTACTATTAGTCTAGTATTTAAACATGCATTTGGTTGGTTCAAAACCTGCTTAATTACTTTTTGGGCCGATTTGGACTATATAATCAGTGTAGGGCAGTAGCATATAGCCACTGAAGTATATACTATTGAACTGATTGGTAATTTATAAAGCTATTATTCGAAACAATTCAAAGTCTTGAAATGATCTGGCATTGCTAGACTGGTTGCTGGTGATTGTCGGGTTTATTTAGCTCTGGTGAGTATGGTCTAAGTAGAGTATCTGTATGTAACGTGTTGCAGGTCTAGATTGTATAGTAAACTGTCATCCAGGAATAACTCTGACGTGACAGCTATATAAACGTCACTGATGTACAGCTGCCACCGAATCAGGTGACGTCACTTATCACTCAATTAAGGGTCTTTACCTGCAGAAGAACAAACGCAAATAAGCCACTGTTTCAGACCACAACATGGGTGGTAATATTACTTATAGCATCTACCCTGGCTCCATTGAAGGTGAGCTGGCAGCAAGCACTGGTAAGGTAAAGCTATATCAATACCACCTTGCTAATCTGTCTTGCTATCTATTTACTGTTTTGTTAGCTTGTTTATTTGGGGGGGGGGGGGGGGGGGGGGATTAGATGCCGTCGAGTCCATTTTGAACCAAACTTGCCCCTGGAAATGGCATGCACACTCACCCACAATATGATTCCCATACAGCAGCTGTTCCAGGATGGCAGTCTTGCCCACGGATGCCAGCCCGCACACCACCACTTTGCAGCCCTTGCCCATGCCGTGCGCCCGACCTTGCACTGCTCACAGCCCGCACAGACACACGGCCCGGCGCAGCGGCTCGTAACGGAAAGCAATTCGGCTACAATAAGTTAATATCACAAAACCATGATGCGAGGAATAAACGAACCTGCTTCGGGTTTTGTAATATATAGATCAATAAAACTGAATGCAACATTCAAGAAACAGAAAGACTGTACAGATCGTATAACGACACCAGGTTATAGTCCAGTGCAGCTCCTACAGAAAGACAAACACCCACTGACTGCTGCAGTGACCAGGAAGTCCGACTCCAGCACTGCGCATGCGCTGCATTCGCACTCGCCGTGCAGAGACTGGGCCAAGACCATTTGCAGATTATAACAGGGATTGGAAACGTACTAGTATTACTTCAGAGTGACTTACAATTGTTAACATTGACCCATTTATATAGCTGGGCATTTTCTGGTGCAATCTACACCTTGCTCAGGGGTACAACAGCAGTGCCCCCACCTGGGATTGAACCCTACCCACTCCACACTACTGCCTCTATTAAATATTAAATATTCAATTTAAGTTAAGATTTAAATTATACTTAATCACTAGTGCTAATAAATTCGTAGGCTACTGTATGTTGTAATGAGCTAACCCCACATCATTACAATGTATAGTAGGCCTATACATACTGGGATATACACACATACACACAAAATGTTAACTCTTGCAATAGGTTATTGAATACTTGAATAGACAACTAACGAAATGAATTAGTTATCAGAATATGTAAACACACTCACACCTCCACAAACACTCACTTTGGCTGTCCCATGTGGCGTGCCTGTATGCTAAGACACTTTTTGTCCTAATTATGGGGTTATTTTAAGAATCTAAAAGGGATATCATTAATATATATATATATATATATATATATATATATAATGTATGCATTTTCTATTTAAAAATAATAATAATAATGTAATCATATAGCTCAGTACTGATCCTGGAAAGCTACAGTATACTACAGTACAGCAAGTTGTTCTGCCCTGGGGCTCTACAGCGCAATGAAAACAATGCACTACAATTCCCAGTGACCCCTGCGCTGCTCAGCGAACTTCCGTCACTGGGTTTCAATAAAGCATGATGGGATAGTTCTCTCTCTCTTTCCGGCTGGTACGCCATCATGTAAGAAAGATTCTGTCTTTTTCGCTGTCTGTATAATCCACATAACTGTTGTTATTAAACGTTGCCATCGGCTCTTAACACTTTGGAATTAAACAGAGGACACTCCAAGCACTTCGATGTAACCGTTATTTTATCGTTACCATGAAAAATGAGAGATTAATGGTCATTGCACTTTTGGGAAAGATGCAGGTTACGTGTAATGGCCAGTATAGTGGAAGTGAGTGAGCAACATGGCTCCCTGCTCTGATTTGTTTTACCGTGTATTTCCACCGGTCTTACAAACTGCTCCATCTTCGATTTAATCCGTTAAGTGTTTGACGCTGAGTGAGGTGCGCTGGCGCTCCTCGGCGCGGCCTGCAGGTAACATGGCTGCTCGCACTGCTGTAGCGCAGCCGCTGCGTCTCCGTGAAACGCGTTACTGCCAGAGCCGGGTTTGTTTCCAGGTGTTGAGAGAGCGGGTTAGTGGTCGGTGGCAAAGGAAGCTCATTTTGTTAATGCTGGTTTCTGTACAGTGGTACTTAAAATTGACCGGTTTCCCTCTCTTAGTTTAGACCAAAATGGGAGCGTACAAGTACATGCAGGAGCTATGGAGGAAGAAGCAGTCCGATGTGATGCGCTTTCTGCTCCGGGTCCGCTGTTGGCAGTACCGCCAGCTGTCCGGCCTGCACCGGGCTCCTAGACCCACCAGACCCGACAAGGCCCGCAGGCTGGGATACAAGGCAAAGCAAGGTGCGTACCGGCTGACCAGCAATAACTGTTGCAGTGAAATGTGTCAGACTTGTATTTAAATGTTCAATGTGTGGATCTCCACGCTGGTCACTGATTGTGTTCACATCTGGATGTGTATTCCGTTGCTCAGAGTGGGTGATTGAATCCAAATCCCAATCAGATATGACTTGTATTACTAAAAATAAATGCATTATTGGAATACATTACTTTTTTTGCTCTTCGAAAATATGAAACTAAGGTAAAGTAGAGGTTTGATTCCCAGGCAATTTGCAGGCCATTTCTGACGTGAGGAGATCAAGCTTTCATTTTATACTTTAACTTCAGGGGCTTTAAACCTTTAAATGATTTCTGAAAACATAAGTCAGCTGTATTACTATTCATCCCCAAGATTAATCCCAAAAGTCTTTCTGCCATTTTTTTTTTTTTTTTTTATCTGGAAAAATATTCCACAAGTCTGGAAGTGAGTTGTGTTTTGCAAGAAAGCCCTTCTGCTGTGCCATTACATCAGAAACCGCTCTTAATCCTGAATCTTGCCTTGTCCACAGGCTACGTCATCTACCGTGTGCGTGTGCGCCGTGGTGGTCGCAAGCGCCCCGTGCCCAAGGGAGCCACCTATGGTAAACCTGTCCACCATGGTGTCAACCAGATCAAGTTTGCCCGCAGCCTGCAGTCTGTGGCTGAGGTCAGTATCTTTCACATTCTTCATATGTGGTGTCGGCCAAGTCCAAAGTTTGGTTTTGGTTTTAAGAGTTACTTTTTTTTTTTTTAATGCACAAGCAAATCTACATTCAGTCCACACTGCAGTTCAGCAGTTACAAGATGGAAGATGAGTGTAATTTATGCATGTGTATCTGTTTGGTATTCTGGACATCTCGCCTTCAAAAACAGAATAGCTTGAAAATAATGTTGGTTAGAAGCCTTGTCCCAGTAGAACTGGATTTTGAGCTTTCTACATGAACTGTGGGATGGAGATGTGAACATCCACAGCTAAGTTGTCCCTCTGGTCTGCATTTGTCTCAATTAATAAACTATTTCATCTAGTATATACATGATTGATAAAATACAAGGAAATCTTTCCTCTTTTTTTGGTGGTGTAACAATGTTTTATAATGGTTTATGAAGGTATGTGTGTCTGCTAGTCTTGCTGAATTTGGTCATTAGGATTGTTCTATGATGTCATTCTAAACATTTTACATTTCTTAATGTGTAACTTGCTTTTTGATCTAAATATTACAGCTGTCATTTTTCAATAACTTTTAGTTTTTCTTCCTTTGCTTATGCATATTACCACTAATCCTAATATTCAGACATCTTTGATTCATGGATGTGTTCAGTGTCTTAATTCTGAATGTTGACTTGATTTTAAAAACTCATGTGACTACTCACCTGCTTGGTCTCTGCAGTATTACCGAATCCTAATGCTGAGTTCACCCTTGTGTGCAGGAGCGTGCTGGCCGTCACTGCGGGGGCTTGAGGGTTTTGAACTCCTACTGGGTGGGTGAAGATTCCACCTACAAGTTCTTTGAGGTCATCCTCGTCGATCCATTCCACAAGGCCATCAGACGCAACCCTGATGCCCAATGGATCACAAAGCCTGTCCACAAGCACAGAGAGATGCGTGGGCTGACGTCAGCCGGCAAGAAGAGCCGCGGCCTGGGCAAGGGCCACAAGTTCCACCTCACCATTGGAGGGTCTCGCCGTGCTGCCTGGAGGCGACGCAACACCCTGCAGCTGCCTCGTTACCGCTAATTGCTGCAGTGCTTGTATATTTCATCTAATAAACGACACTTTTTCGATGGTACCTCTCTGCTTGATTAATGTCTTAACTATGATCTCTTGATTAGCATTTCATACATGAGCATTTGCTACCTTCACTTGATATTTTATTTTTCCCCAATTCATTCACAATTATTAATGACATGAAATGTAATAGAAATGCAAATTATTTTGCACCTCTTTCACCAGGCCTGTTTGGTTATTCTATAGAAATTAAACCCCTCTATGAATAAAACTGTTCCAGGGCAGGTGAGGATTTGGAGATCCTTCCTATATGTAGGATCCTGCTGTGGTGATGCATTTATTTGAATGTACTTGAGAGAAGCATTACAGGTTCTAGTCATTCTCCAGCCATAGCTTGGACTGCACTGAATCTGGAGACGGGCTGGGTTTGTGAAGTCAATATACATCTAACCCAGGAACTACAAAGAAGTGTGAATCTTGTCCTGCTTTGTAGTGCCTAGGTTAGATGTATGTTGACTTCACAAACCCAGCCCAAGGTGGTTCTCAAGTCTGGTCTGAAGGACCTTCTACCCTGCTGGTTTTTGTTCTAACTGAGCTCTTAATCAAATTACTTCAATTAAATAATTATTTGATTCTAAATTGTGTAACTGATAAAAAGTTGGTTCCTTAATAAATGTTCCTTAATTTTATACTGAACTTAAAACCCCTATGGTTTAAAACCAAAAGGCTATGATTTAGCAAATTGCTTCAATTAAGTAATAGCTCATTTCCAACAAAAACCAGCAGGGTAGAGAGTCCTCCAGGAGCAGGGTTTGGAATCACTGGTCTAGATCAGGGTTTTTTAAACTGGTCCTGAAGTACCCCCTGACCTGCTGGTTTTTGTTCCAACTGAGGACTTAATTGACTTAACAGTAATATGCCATTTAATTAAGACCTAGGTTGGAACAAAAGCCAGCATGTCAGGGGGTACTCCAGAACCAGTTTGAAAACCCCTGATATAGATGATACTGCAATGTGGTTTTGTAAAGCTGAGATATAATCACATTACTCTGCTAAACTTCTAAAGAAGGGTACCTTTGTTTAACCATTAACCAGTGTGGAGGTCACCCTGGTTTGTTTTGCTCTACAGGTTGTCAGTCTACTACAAGCTAATTATTCTGTTTTTTTCAAAATCTGTACAGTGATTTGAAATAGATGCTCTTATTAAATATACCAAGGCAGACCAGTTATTTGAAAGCAGAAGCAGAAATATGTATAAAAATACCAATTTATAGAAACATCCTTTTGTAAACAGAAACAACCCAATGGTAAATATTGCTTACATATAGTTTATTACATAAAGCTTTCAGATGTTCCCTGGATGGATGGGCAGCAGTTTAGTAAAGTTAAATGCTTAGTTCCATCTTTAAATCCTAGTTCAAATAACATTCACCTAAGTACAGCTGAGATAATGTATCCAGTTAATGTGTTTTTTGCTTACTTAGATGTGAATTGCTGTATATGAGGTTTTATTTCAGCCAAAGTTTACAATTCCTTTCTTGCTTGAGAATGAACGTACTTCTGATAAAAGCATTTATTTGGCCTTTGTCTGGGTTTTACATTAATATGTTCAGGTAAGCATTTAACCTAACAATAACATATCTTTGCTGAGACATTTGGAGTGTTTTGGCCCATCAGAATCAAGATAAGTGCATTGTCTTCTTTTGCGGTACTACAATGGACACAAGATAGTTAAAGAGTTAAATGTCTAATTTGCTGCCAACGACCTAATATGCTGTTTAACAAACTTAATGTTCGTTTCCCAACCTGTTTATAATGGAAAGCGTGGCAGCTATTAGCACGTCAGCTAACTAACTTCAGTGAATTGTGTATTACAACGTTACAGCTCAGAATCACAACCATTTTGCTGAGTTCGTTGATTCCCACTGCACCCGTGGCTATTGTTATCTGATTATAACGTCCGTCATTGTCATACGTTACGAGGGAAATAAAAACGAGCACGTAGCTAACGTTAATAAAACAAGACCCACCAGTGTTGCGATTTAACTAATGACTGTGTTAACTGGTGACTACAGTCCTAGTACTGAGGTAAAAGTACCAATGCCTGCAGAAAACACAAACAGCACACGTAGGTCACTCTTGAAACCAGCTCTGGCGGATCATTTGCAGTTGGAGTCAGCCTTAAACTTTTATGATCATGAGAAAGGAGGCCCTGAAGCCAGCTGATTATATCTGGACAATTGATAAAGTGGGGTATGCAAAATGCAGCCTCTGCACAAAAGAAATCAACAGCAACAAGGGCTCTCATGCCCTCTTGGCACACTGAAGTTAAGTGGTGTAAATAAATGTTGTCTTTTCCCTTTATTTATTTTGCACCAGAATGTTAAAATCACATCAGAATAGTATATAATCTGTCAATGTGTTTATTTTGTAAAGGGCTGGGGGGGATCTGATATGTGTAATTCTGGAGTAATTTTTTTAATCCTGTGATGAATGAGATTGAGACTATAATTGTTAGTGAGTTCTACTGAAAAGAACAACTGGTTAAACCCTTTGACCCCATCGCAGTATAACTGAAGAATGTGGGTTGGGGTCCAGGTTGTGCCATTTACTGACAAGGGGCAGGAGGAACCAGGGTTGGCAGTTAATTGGTAAACAGCAATGGGATTGAGTTGGGAGGTCTCTGACCAGAGGCTTTTTATGGCTGGTCACTTATCTGAGCACTGGACTGTGTACAGACCTAGAGTGCTTATCCTCCAAAAGACACGGCCTCAGATTTGTATTCGGTCTTGGAACAGCTCCTGCTGTCAGGTGAGGCTCTGGCTGTTTTCACTGTCCCTGTAAATTGGGGCACACATTGGGAATTGACAGTTTAGATTGAAACGAATTAAATACTTTTCAAGTCTCTTCCCGAAACTACAATTTTCAAGATTTACCTAATTTTCCATGCAATTCACATTCCCATATGATAATCTAACACCTCTCTAGGCACTTAATCCAATTATTATGCACCGTGTAACAATTGTAACAATTAATTATAGGGGTGCATAAATTCAAAGCAATTTATAAAGAAAATAGATTAAAAAAAAAACACTGCCAGTAGAATTTGTTTATATCTGCATCTGTTTCTAACTTAATAGCCAGACTAGTCTAGTGAGAATGTTGATTACATAATTTACAGTTTTATAGATGGCATTCATTGGTGTATCATGGATTGTGATGATAGGTATGGGATAGGATGATACTTGGGGACTTGATCCAAGTCTTCAAAATCATGAAAGGCATCGACCACATCAAACCAGAGGAGCTTTCCCAGATCAGCAGGGACCCACGCACCCGGGGACACAAATAGAAATTGGGCTTCAAGGCATTCAAGACAGAAAACAGGAGACACACAGAGAGGCGTCACAATCTGGAACAAACTCCCCAGCGATGTGGTAGAAGCTGAAAATTTGGGAACATTTAAAAATAGGCTGGATAGGATCCTTGGATCACTCAGTTATTAATGGACACGATGGGTCGAATGGCCTCCTCTTGTTTGTAAACTTTCTTATGTTCTTATGTATGCATTAATACACATGTTTTCTATAAACATTATAAAGTACAATTGAGGCTGAAAAACAAGAGTTGGAATTAATGCTCAACCAGCTTATTTATTTATTATTAATGAATTAGAAAAGGAAGGATTTATTTAAATAAATGATTTCATTGAAGATCCTAGAGCATATCATGTATGATGAAGTGAAGTTATTATTTATTTATCTATTTAACAGTTTGCTCTCGGTCATCCTCTATTCGTTTTAGTGCAATCAGTCCACTCTCTCGGTGGTCTCTTTGCAATGCCCTTGGTCTCCCCCCAACTTTGAGCTGTGAAAGTGTGTCACTGGGTTAAAATGACTCAAGAGCCGGGCTGGGGGCGGAGCCGCCGCGGAGACTCTGGGTCACATGACGGCGCTGTGGGCAGCCAGTGTGCGGTGAGAGCGACGTCGCTGCAGCTCCTGCCCTGCCTTTAAACATTGCACTTTCATTTTGAAAACGACCCTGGCACGGCACACGCAATGTAAAAGAGGATTAATAGTTGTTTTTCTTAACTGCAACATCGACAAAAACAACGGGAAAAAACCTCAACCGAGCACAAGTAAGACTTTAAGGGGAATCTCTCAACATGTACATCTAATTTTCCTGGCTTTCTTGTTCTACGAGAATCGCAGATCATATTGCAGTTTTTAGGGAGGGTTAGTACATTTCAGCAACTTGGAGGAAAACTACATTTCACGGCGCACAAACGTCGAGTTGCAGCCCAAGAGAGCCTTTCTTTCATTTTGCTCAACTTAGAAAACGGCCAGTGCCTTCAGCTGGGAAGACATGGAATCCACTAAAGCTGGTAAGTAACAGTTTTGTTTTTTAATATTCCCCTTGAATCATGACATAATTAGATTTTAGTCTGTATTTAGTAATAATAGTCATAATATTGTGTGTCAGAAAACGATGAAGCGGTGTCATTAAAGACTCGCACTGAGCATAGATCAAGAATGAATGAATATATTGTTGCGTTTTAATTTGTGTTACAAGGTTTCGCTGTAAAATGGCCGTTGTTTTTAGGTGGCAGCAGAAACAAGACAGTTTTCAGCTGAAGTAGTTGCAACTTGACGCCAATGTGGGTTAGCAGTGCCAGCGGGGGCTGTTGTTGTTGCGCTCGGCTCCGGCGGCGGTGCTGCCCCGGCGCTCACATGGCCCGGCGCGGCTAGCCATGTGCCCGTGTGTTTACGCCGCCCGGGCGCGGCCGCTGATTGGTCGAGCCGCCGTGACGCGCTGGTTGTGTAAGGCGCGCGGGTGCGGCGCGGCGCGGCCCGGGGACACGTGAGCGGCGCGCGCGGTGACCCAGTTCCGAGAGCGCGGCTGAGACACGTGCGGGCGGGCCGGCGAGATTGGCACCGCCTGCCAGGAAGAAGACTTCATGCATGAACATAAGATGCCTTATAACAGCGAGCTTCTTTGTGCAGCCTGCCGTGTGGTATAATAGTTTGATCTGTTCCTCTTACAAGATTATAACGTATGATCGAGGTATTCATTAGTTGGATTCTCAATGTAACCCCCCCTTTCTTTTGGGTGTTTAACTAGTTTCCATTTACTGCTTATGATGATGAACCTTTGTGTTAAAGGAAACTCGTAATAAGGTGAATGATTGTTGCATGAGTCACACGGGCTCTGTATTACTGTACATGGTTTCCTGGAGCGTTTATTCTGTGTTAGGAATGGCAGTCTTGTATTATGTAATGGATGGTCCAATGGGTGTAGCTAGGCAAAATAAGATTTTCATCGTCATGTTAAGTCAAGTAACTGTGCTGCTTCCTGTCAACTCCTATACCATACCTTCGTCTGACACTCATTAGAAGAAATTAGTTGGAACTGAACCACTGTCTGCACGTCAAACCAAAGAAGTACATCTAATATGGAAATGGGAAATGGAAATCACAGAATTGTCATCTGTACACGCAGAGATTGACATGAACGAGCTCCCCGTTGCTCTGAATTATTTGAGTGTATTGGATTAGAAAGTCATCTTATCAAGTATAGATTTTAT
The DNA here is from genome assembly GCF_036373705.1 of Amia ocellicauda. NCBI lineage: Eukaryota > Metazoa > Chordata > Actinopteri > Amiiformes > Amiidae > Amia > Amia ocellicauda. The sequence continues at coordinate 25,611,599 of NC_089859.1, forward strand.
TAATTGTATGTGCACAGCATTAATAGAACACAGAATAACATAAATACTTAGCTTTGTATTGGCAATATTTAATTGAACACCCTTTTAAATAATAGCATACAACTTTGATTAGAAACATGTTTACACACTATGCATCTGATCTAGATACAAAGTTTCATTATGCCATTTTGGTGTGGGGTCCTCTCTAGGCTTCTGAAATTTTAAAGGAAGTGTAATTTTACCTACATTGTTTGTAAATTATAATTCAAAAGTATTCCCAAGTGCCTTTTAAGTTATGTCATCTTCCTTTAAACACAGTGGTGCTGCTTTTACATTTGGAGGCTGGACTTCAGCATATGCACCATTAGGCCAGCCTACACCCTTTTTAAAACAAGATTATGTAACAGTGTTATCCAACTGTGCTGAGTGGGGAATGCGAGAAAGCAGGTCACCCAATAGAGTGGATGAAAAACATGACTAGTTGGTCTGGTCTGCTTTTCCTTTCTAATGCACTGGGTGTATTCTATAATTATAAACAGTCTCTTAAGTGGATTTTTCTTTTCTTTTCATGGCAGAAGATTAAACAGGGATTACATGCAATTTTAATACTTATTGCTAAATCTGTTTTCGTACAATGATTTAAAAAAATATATATGTTAATTGAGCTTATTATTGAGAGAGCTTTCCTAGATAGTAAAGAGTGTATTTCTGATTTTGGTTAATGGTATGCATATCATCCAGCCATGTGGTGAGAGGTCCTGGATGTTACTAATATTTGCTCCTGTTAGTGTCTTTACTTTCTGTCTTGTATTATCATGAAAATGTTGAAATTGCTTACTGCTTTTATTAAAATAATGCCTTTTGAAGGTAGTACACTAACAGAACACTTTATTTATATAATGTTTCCTTGTAATGGAGCAAAAAACGAAACAAATTATAGTGCACATTATGACTTAACTATTGACTTAACACTGGTTTTCCTGGTATGAAAAAGTCAATATGAATTACATTCAGTATTAGATCAGTTTTTATTTTAAGAAGAGGTTTCTCTGTAGTAAGTTTTGTTTTGAGAATTTCATAACCATTCAGTGTGTATACTCCTTTTGTCTTCTTTCAAATATGGCAGTCTAAACCAATAAACTGGTTCCTTGACTTAGTCACTCTGCAGTGGAATAAAACAGCCTAATGTGTTCTGAACACATGAGTGCTGCTTATACTTTATCCCAGTGTGCATGAATAGTGTACAGTTACATTTCAAATAATTGTGTAACCTTGAGGTAGTTTACGCCCTGATTTCTGCTCAGCTCTAACGATCTCCTGTCTCTCCTGTCGCTGTTGTTTTTGCAGGAGGTGTAATAGCCTACATCAGCTCCTCCAGCTCGTCCTCCAGCCCCGAGTCCTGCCACAGTGACTGCTCCAACAGCAGCTTCCAGTCCTCCTCTCCCCCCCTCCCCGCCTCCCCCAGCCAGAGGGGTGAGCTGGCAGCCGACGTCTGCGTGACCAGCAGGGCACAGAGCCACGGCCGGTACCACTCCAGCGCCAAGCCCGGCCGCTCAGCCTCCACAGCCAAATGTGGCATCACAAGTGAGTCCAGAGGTCCTGTAGTTTTATTGACAGACATATGAGATTAAATACCACTACTACTAGTGTATGGTATGCATATCCACTGCTATGATCTGTGTTTTTGCAGAGATCAACGGCATGGTCCTGCTGTGCAAAGTGTGCGGAGATGTGGCGTCGGGTTTCCACTACGGCGTTCACGCCTGCGAGGGCTGTAAGGTGAGCTAATGCAATGTGTGGCCCTTTAAAACATAGGAACAAAATAAAATAAAGCCATGTGTTAGATATGTAGTGTACATTTTCTAAAATAAAAAATATTTTCATACATTGATTTTAATTTATTCCACTTTGACGGGCTGATCTCACAAAACATCTATTTAGAATTCAGTCGTTTTTTTAACCTTTTTATCAGGTTATCAACAGCAGGTTTTCATCTTAAATCTGATTCCAGTTTTACAATCCATTCTGACTACTGCCTTTATACACTCACCTAAAGGATTATTAGGAACACCTGTTCAATTTCTCATTAATGCAATTATCTAACCAACCAATCACATGGCAGTTGCTTCAATGCATTTAGGGGTGTGGTCCTGGTCAAGACAATCTCCTGAACTCCAAACTGAATGTCTGAATGGGAAAGAAAGGTGATTTAAGCAATTCTGAGCGTGGCATGGCTGTTGGTGCCAGACGGGCCGGTCTGAGTATTTCACAATCTGCTCAGTTTCTGGGATTTTCACGCACAATCATTTCTAGGGTTTACAAAGAATGGTGTGAAAAGGGAAAAACATCCAGTATGCGGCAGTCCTGTGGGCGAAAATGCCTTGTTGATGCTAGAGGTCAGAGGAGAATGGGCCGACTGATTCAAGCTGATAGAAGAGCAACTTTGACTGAAATAACCACTCGTTACAACCGAGGTATGCAGCAAAGCATTTGTGAAGCCACAACACGTACAACCTTGAGGCGGATGGGCTACAACAGCAGAAGACCCCACCGGGTACCACTCATCTCCACTACAAATAGGAAAAAGAGGCTACAATTTGCACAAGCTCACCAAAATTGGACAGTTGAAGACTGGAAAAATGTTGCCTGGTCTGATGAGTCTCGATTTCTGTTGAGACATTCAGATGGTAGAGTCAGAATTTGGCGTAAACAGAATGAGAACATGGATCCATCATGCCTTGTTACCACTGTGCAGGATGGTGGTGGTGGTGTAATGGTGTGGGGGATGTTTTCTTGGCACACTTTAGGCCCCTTAGTGCCAACTGGGCATCGTTTAAATGCCACGGCCTACCTGAGCATTGTTTCTGACCATGTCCATCCCTTTATGACCACCATGTACCCATCCTCTGATGGCTACTTCCAGCAGGATAATGCACCATGTCACAAAGGTCCAATCATTTCAAATAGGTTTCTTGAACATGACAATGAGTTCACTGTACTAAACTGGCCCCCACAGTCACCAGATCTCAACCCAATAGAGCATCTTTGGGATGTGGTGGAACGGGAGCTTCGTGCCCTGGATGTGCATCCCACAAATCTCCATCAACTGCAAGATGCTATCCTATCAATATGGGCCAACATTTCTAAAGAATGCTTTCAGCACCTTGTTGAATCAATGCCACGTAGAATTAAGGCAGTTCTGAAGGCGAAAGGGGGTCAAACACAGTATTAGTATGGTGTTCCTAATAATCCTTTAGTGAGTGTATATGTCAATAGCAGCTGATTTGATAAGGCTGTTGACAGGACAAGATCAAAGCTTTCCTTCACACATAGTGGTTCTAACAGCAGTGCTGTTTAGTGTGCAAAGCACAATATCGCTCACAAGTTTCATTCAAAGGCATTTGAAGTCTTAGGGGTTAAGTTATGCTGCTAATATTGGGAGCATTTTGTTCTCTCAGTTGGAGCCGTCTTTGTTCTACTGCATTAGACAGTTTTGTTAAAGATTTAGATGCGTTAGAGATGTGCTCGCCTAAGCTAACCTAAATATATTTTAGAGTGTGAGGGCCTTCATCATACTTTCCAACACCCTATTCTATATTTTGATTATCTGGGATTTTGCAGATGCTGCAGTTCTGCCTTGTTAAGAATGACAGAATCCTGGGTTTTTGGTTAAAACTGGGTCATTTCTACCTGCACTGAGCTCCAGTATTGGAATTGATGCCCCGAGGGAATGGCAAGTTTATATAAAAGTAGTTCAGATTTTTTTAGACCCATGCTTAACTTTTTGACCTAAATAATTGTACTTACTTATTAAGAGGCATTGGGAAATCCCTCTTAATATGGAGCATACATTCATTTTTAGTTTTTCTTTAATGTAGATAAAACTTTAGTTGACACTTATGAGGGTTATAGAAATGTTTTAAAATAACTAATGAGTTGGTTAACTAAGAAATACTTATGTATTGCCATAGTGTCCACTGCAAGGTAATGGATATAAAAGTAAGCAGCTTTGCATATTCACTATTCGATAAGTAAACTATTTGTCTGTATACACCGTATTGATTTATTGATTGTTTTTTTTGTTTTTTTTATTGTTCAGGGTTTCTTTAGACGAAGCATTCAGCAAAATATCCAGTACAAGAAGTGCCTTAAGAATGAAAACTGTCCCATAATGCGAATTAACAGAAACCGATGCCAGCAGTGCAGATTTAAGAAGTGTTTGTTGGTTGGCATGTCCAGAGATGGTAAGTCACACTCTGTCACACTTCCTGTGTTTTGCTGAAACGTGGGTGGTAACCATTCCAGTTCTTAGTTTAACTGAATACTGATTTGCTTTGGGGACTGGAAACTTCAGAGAACATGCTTTCCAAGAATATCTTTTCAAACTGGGCCAACATACTTGGCAGTATTGTTCAAGTTTAGTTGTCAGTGTGATTTATGATGATAATATATTGCATCTAGTTTCTTAATTTCTTAATTAATTCATGTTTTAATCTTCCAGCTGTTCGATTTGGACGCATCCCAAAGAGGGAAAAGCAGCGCATGCTTTTGGAGATGCAGAGCGCCATGAACAACATGATGAACAACAACCAACTCCATGGCCAGATGCTGCCCACGGAAACGCTCACTGGAGAGACAAGGGTCTCTCCCTCGCCGTCTTCACTCTCCACCTCCATCTCCCTCCCAGAGGAGCCTCAGCCCATCCATGAACCCCTTCAGCCAAACCCGGAGGAGATGGAGACCGCCCAGACCCCCTCATCCTCCAGCTCGGACAGTGGAGAGGAGGAGGTCATCGGAACGGTCACCAGGGCCCACAAGGAGACCTTTATGTACAACCAGGAGCAGCCAAGTCCCTCGGGAGAAGACCAGCCTTCACAGTCTGGAGACGAGAGGGTGAGTGGCAGCGTGGAGGAGAAGCACATGGAGTGGAACAACAGGAACGACCACAGCAGCTTCAATGGCTACCAGCAGCTGGGCAGCGGGAACCCACACACCATCCACGGACTTCACAGACAGGAATCCCTGACATACTGTCCTGCCAGACAGGCGAATGGGCTCGGCAGTGGATGCTGTCCCAGTTATGTTAATGCTTTTTCTCACAAAGGCCACAATGACAATAGTCTGATTACCAACAGGGGTTTCAGTGGACCTGTCTGGAGCGGGGGAAACAGGATGCACCTGGTACGTAGGTTTGTTCAATTATCTAATTTGCATGGCATTAGAGAAGTGTGGTGTGTGATTTTTTAATGGGATCACAAATCGCAAAAAAAGCTTAAAACATCTTAATCTATCCCTGTTCTCAGTATTTCAGTATGGTGTAGGTGAACTTGTATGAAGTCAAAGAGAATCACTGAGTGCGCTCTGCTGTATTTGTAAATGTACAGTCTGCCAGACTCCCTGTTGATGTCTTTAGATTTCAAATGTCACGGCACCCAGCTGTGACTTTTTCTTTTATCTTGCACATTTCTGTAACTTGCAGCAATTTAGTCTGTAAGAAAGGGAACACTATCTACAGGCATCGTCATTTTTGTTTTCTGTTTATCTCAACCACACCATGACTTTGTGTTGTGGTTTTATTTCCCCCAGAATGTACTTGTATTGTCAGCATTGACGTAGCGATTTGTTTTTTTGTACAGGCTATTGTAATGTGGTGTTGTGCTTTGGTGTCCATGCAGGTGTGTCCAATGAGCATGTCTCCCTTCGTTGACCCCAGAAAGTCGGGCCACGATATCTGGGAGGAGTTCTCCATGAGCTTCACCCCTGCGGTACGAGAGGTGGTGGAGTTTGCCAAGCGCATCCCCGGCTTCCGGGATCTCTCTCAGCATGACCAGGTCAGCTTGCTCAAAGCTGGCACGTTTGAAGTAAGTCTTTCATAAAAAGCAAGTCAGAGCGTTTGGATTCAGAGCTCAGCTTTAAATGGACTAGAATATGACTCCCAGTCTTCCCCTGTTTGCTCGGCCAAGAAAACCACACATTATTCATTCACTATTACAGATATCAAGATTTTGTTTAGTTTGTGTGTCCCCCCCCCCCATTTATTCCTCAGTGATATGTTTGTGTTGATGTTTGGCTCATCAATGATTAATCTGAATGTAAGGCAAAACTGTAGCAGTAGTTACAGTAATATAGATAAGTAAAAAACAATATTGTTGTATATTCATTCATGCCACATTGCTGTATGTAAAGTGCACTGCATCAGATTTTGTTCTTTAAAAATGCTACTTCATAAAAAAAGACTAATTCAGCATTGTGTGCTATTCTGTACCTCAAGTCACAATTTACAATAATAAATTATCTGTCTGACAGTGTAAAATCTATTTTATTTGTAAAAAAACAAAACCAATTAAGCAATATGTAGGCCTATGACATACAAATGCAGGAATTCATCAATTTAAAATAATGCAATTGCCAATATATGACAGCTATTGACAGTTTTAATAGTATATTTGGTAAACTGCTGTCTTAAAAATAATCAGAGTGTATTTAAATACAACTTGTAAATGAACAAAATAATCCAAGATCAAAGTCTGAGCCTTGAATCCATTATGCAGTATTTTCTGTGGTCTCAAATGAGAGGATGATCTTATGAGTCTTGTTTTCATGACCTCCCTAAGGTTCCTACTCCCTTCATTCACCAGGGGTGTCCCATTTTATAGCAGTAAACAGAACACATTTTTAATGGAATGATCTGTAGTGCAAATAGAAGGAAAACAAACATTTGAGAGACTGGCTAAAGTGGATATTTTCTCAGAGTTTGCCTTTACTTTCCCAGTGTTTTACAATCGGTCAGACTTGAAGCATTGATACAATGCCATGATGTCTCCCCCTGACCTTATATTCTGTTAACTTGAACAGGTGTTAATGGTCCGCTTTGCTTCCTTGTTTGATGCAAAAGACCGTACTGTGACTTTCCTAAGTGGGAAAAAGTACAGCGTGGATGCCCTGCGATCCATGGGGGCAGGAGACTTGCTGAACTCAATGTTTGAGTTCAGTGAGAAACTAATTGCTCTGCAGCTCAGCGAGGAGGAGATGAGCTTGTTCACAGCAGTTGTCCTGGTTTCTGCTGGTAAGTAAAGGGCACTTCTGCTTTTATGTCTTCTTCTGACATTTAAGGCTCTGCAGTGTGGTACCAGTTTGTAAGACTAATTAATGAATCCATTGTAATGTGAGTTTGTCCATCTATCTAAATATACAGCACATTCTGTACTTGGAAACGTGTGTAATGCTATCATAAGTGCTGTTTCCAGAGGGTATTAAAGTACTTGTGCATGTTATGTTAATTAGTAAACTTAGTTTCCCTCCCCGATTGTATGTATTTTCCTTTTCTTAAATGTAAATGTAGGGCTTCCCAATATGACGTAGGTTTGCTGTTTATGTGTTTGACACCTTGGTGTGTCGTTTGCAGTCGTTTAAGGTATTCTTTAACTTGACATCTTGATCATGATGAGCATGTTTTTCTACAGATTATTTGGAAGGTGATGCATATTCATAAGTAAGCACTGCTCTCTGAACTGGAGTGTGAAAAGTATTTGCATGTTAAGAGTATCATACAGACTAATGTTCTTCAATGTTGTGGAATTATAAAGCATGCAACACAATGCTTGTGACTCAGTCTCACAACTTCAGTAACGTTTTTTTTTTTTTTAATTGTAACTGTCGATGTATAAATTAATTGAATTGCTCTGACCATATTCTTCCTGTGTTCCCTTTGTCTCTTCAGATCGTTCTGGGATTGAAAATGTTAACTCAGTGGAAGCGCTGCAGGAAACTCTAATCAGGGCACTCAGAACCTTAATAATGAAAAACCATCCCAACGAAGTCTCCACCTTCACCAAACTGCTTCTGAAGCTTCCTGATTTGCGTTCCTTGAACAACATGCATTCAGAGGAACTGCTAGCCTTCAAAGTTCACCCATAGACCACACTTTTTTTTATTTTGTATTAACATTTCTGGACCCTTCTAATACATTCAGTAACTTTGTTGTATATTTCACTATAGAATGTTACTATTTATGTACACACTTTACATTTTCCTTCACAATCGCTATGTGGATGACATATTGAAGAGGCGGAACTTTGAATCAATATGAATCTTTGTACTGTATGGCTGATTTGCCAGTTGCGTAAAAGAGCGCACACTCAATAGCTCTGTGCATATTGTGCTCGCAATGGCAAACTTTCAAAAGCACCTTTTATTATCGAGAGAATAAGTAATGTACAATGTGAGTGCAATATGTGACCCGTTTTTGTCTTTTCTTTGTTGTCTTTGTTTAGTTTTCAGAGAGATGTATATTATTTCCAAAGTGTATTGCACACCACCAGAGTTAAAGTGTTCAGGCATAGGGAGGTTACTGTAGATGTTCAAAAGACGAAGTTTGTGCCTGATAAAACCTTGCATAATGCCTAGGTGGTAACGGGGGTTCAATAATGTTTAACCCCTCAGAGAAAAAAAATAATAATAATAATTTTAGAATGTGGTAATTGCTGCTAATGCATGGCTATCCTGTGTGATCGGGTATTGTGTACATTAACTGCCTGTTCTCAATAGAAAGCTTTGATCTGCAAGAAGTTTTAAAGTAGATGGATTGTATCCCATTATGGGAAGATACAGGACATTTCTCCTTTATTTCAGTTGTAGTTGTAGTGGTGCATTTGTGTATTAATGTACTGTTCTTAATGTTAGTGTGCTTCGGAAGTGATGATAAACATTCTGTAAATGGCAAAGAGATTCTAGACATTTGAAAGCTTGAACAGCTTTGTTTGGTTCTCCTACATTACATACAGAAAGTAGTTCCCTTCCAGCTTTTTAATTTTTCAGTCAGTCATGTAACAGTGTGGATAAAGATTGCTAGTACTTAAACAAGTAGTTATTGTATTACAGCAGGTTGTGGAGGGGTTGGACAGTACTGAATGTGGGAAAGTACACTGGCATGGGAAAAACCCTTTTGAAAGTCAAGTTGAACTGTTGTGGTAGTGCAAGCATGCCACCACTGTGGAGTGGTGCTACTGCTGCTGATCTTAAGGTGATTGTCACGTAGAGTCTTTTTAGATTCTTTGTCGTTGTTATCGGCAGCAGAAATGTCTTTTTATGACAAAGGCATCAGTCTGAAGGCAGATGTGCTCATACACAACTTGAATGCATGTGGGCGAGCGAGGTGAAATGACCGGGTAATACCTGTGTGAAAACTTCTCATAAGACCAGTGTTACATAGCTCAACTGTACTTGTAAAAAAACAGGAGTTACATTCCTCGTGTTATTACATAGAGCAGTAACTCTCAGTGAATATTGGAAGAATATTCTAAGTCCCGCCTTTTGAGTTTTGCTTGTGACAAATGACAAGCATTTGTAATGGTTGATGATCATTAATGGTCTTGAATCTGATATGAATCATATTTCAAATGTTTTTAAATTGATACTGTATTCAGTCTACTATGACTTGCTTACATTAAAGGCTACCTTCTGTTTCAATTAAGTATTAATTGGCATATAAAAAACCTGAAACTATATAATCTGATGTAAAAAGCCAGCACACAGGGGAAAAGGATAATTCAATTCTGTATTGTGGCGATTGTTCCCTAAACCTCAAAAGGTGAACTCAAATTTCAACACTTCTCAGTGCTAATGCAGCAGGAGGATTTCTGGAGGGCTTGGAGAGTGTGGTAAAGGACACTACACTGTTCATTTCCCTCCTGTGGCTTCTCTGTGTTCCTCTGCAGTGCAGCTGTTATTGACAAAAGCATCTGGCTTTTTCAGTACTTGCTGCTTCTTTGTAACTGGCTGCAGAGTACAGCGAGGACAAAAAATAATTTGAGCCAATTAGGAAACGTTGCATCACAAAAGCTGCAGTCTCTCAGCGGCACTAAACAGGCTGTTGCTGGGCGTTTTGGGTCTCTCGCCTTGCTCAACTTGTGTATAGGTCATTCTGCCTTTATACTGTGTTATAGTTGTAACAAATCTCAAAACTGTATTCTGTCTCAGTTGTACATCTTTTCTATAACATTTTACGTGTAAAAACCCAAAGTATACATAATCTATATAAGGAGAATAATATATACATACATATATATCCATATAAATAAACATGCAGATTGTACAGAAGCTGAATGTCATGTTCTTCATTCTCAATCTCTCAGTGTATAATCAGTGCTGATACATGAAGATTTTCAAAAGGTTCTATTCATATGAAATTCATTTTTATACAGAAGTATTCAGCTGCTATTTATGTTGCACTGTCAAAACAACATTCTGAGTAATAAAGGCTCTTTTGTTTGTGTTCTAAACTTGGGTGTCTGGAGAAATTATTTAACCAGATGCAACAATTTTGAACATATGCATAGTGGTAAAACCAGCCAGCCTCAACACATTTGACTAGCCTGCTAAATACGTTTATATTAAAAATACAAATCCATTGCTAACAATTTAATGAATTTCTTAAGAAAAGGACAATAGCACTGATATGTTACAGCCAGTGTACACTTTCATATGTATTCTGTATGCACATGTATACTGAGCTATGGCAGGATACAGTCTTTGAATTCCAGCTGGGTGTTCTGAGTATAATCTGTAGTTCCTTTCATGACAGTTTGACAGGCACGCTGGAAGACACTTAGTTATTTTCTACTTAATGTGCTGTTCACTTCACTTCAAAACCTCCCTGTACAGAATGCAAATAAGAACTTTCTTCATAATGAATGTGTGTGGTCAAATGTCCACACTCACCCGATGTATATGTTCTGTAGTATGTGCTGTATGTTGAGACTGAGGTGTTTTATAGCAGGTGAGGTTCTAATGATTTATTGAATAAGCTTGAACTCCTTCCTTATTTAAGTAGTTTATTGTACAAGTTATTTTTCATAAATTACTTTGTCTGTAGTGTAGCATACGTTTATAATAATGGCAACCCCCCCACATTCCATTTTCTTCCAAGTTTAAGGATTATTTGATCTGTAAAGCTATTTTATACTTGTTATTATCAGATAGTATTTTAAATTCCACCGGAAATTGTTGATAATGATGATAACGTCCATAGTGCAAACCTATATCATTTTCGTTTATAGGAATTAATTGGAATTCCTTTTTACAATAGGGTTGTTTTACAGACATGTTTAACACATGGCCCTTCTAATCCAGCCATCTGCTTTACCAAAACCAATGGATTAATACAAAGTGATATTCAAATTGATGGCCTGGATATAACATTGTTTTTGTGTAAGAAAAAAAGTTTGCACCACCTTCTTGAACTGGAATAAAACAAATATTAAAATGTTAAGCTAGGGAAAAGCATTTCAGTTGGAGATCCTAGATTCACTGTCAACACTGTTCAGTGTTGAAGTGCTGTTTGTTATAATGTTGACTGGATTAATTATATTATCAGTGAAGAAAGATCATCTTAAATTAATTAAAATCCCTTTATGTCCCTTTAGTCCTTTATGTTTAACAGCTGTCTTCAATCAATGTCTTAAGATCACACTAATATTGACTAAGAAAATAATTGCTTTCATTAAGTTATTGAAAAGCTTGGTTGTAATGAAAATCAGAAACCTCTGTGGCTCTCCAAGACCAGGGTTTAAAGCACACGGTCTTTCACTTCTTGCAGGTACCAGTTTTGTATCAGAATGTATGACTATTGAACTGTAGGCAGTTTTTTTCAAAGTATATGGGCCCTAAATATACAATGAATAGATTATAACGATTCAGCATGTAATGTTCATTGGAATTTGCATGCAAAGAAAATGACTTATTCACATGCCTAAAATTACATAAGTTAAAATAGTTCTTGCTTTGCAGTGAATAGCCAAGGCTGGATATGTGATCCCATGACATGGGTATTAAATATGATTGTTTTCGCCTTGGTGCTTTTACCCCACTATCCTTATACTTTCCCGCTGTGTACCAGCATAGGGACTGTGCTTCTGACAGTATTAGTGTACAACACATCTGTGACAGGATTCCCTGTGTAAATATTATGCAAAAAATATTTTGAATACTTTCATAAATGCTTTACAGTGTAACTGATGCCATGTATGAACAAGGAAGTAGGATTTTAAATGCAAAAATTGTATATGAAACATTCTATCTTACTTATGATATATAATTAATTTCCAACAGTGTTAAAAAAAAGAAAAAAGCCAAGCTGTATGAATCCTTGGTAAGGATTTTCTTAAGTACTGTATGCATTTCTATGTATGATGAATGTCTGTTAAAATATGTTTACAACATTAAAAAAAAGTGGCAACATTATAGATTATTTTTTAAGGACATTTCAAAGCTATACATTTTACTTTTTTACATTTTATACAGTTTATCTAAGGACATGTAGCGGACTGGAACAAGCAAAGGTCATTTGACCCACCAATGCTCAGTGGCATTGAAGCTAGACTGATATAGCAGGCCATTATTCCACCTTAAAGCTCTTATGAGATGTAAGGAACTCTGCCAGGCAGGGGGCTCTCTCTCTGGACCAGCAATTCCAAATCAATGGCTCAGTGAAGCAACAGAACCCAGAATCAAGGTTCCCACCATCATGGAAAAACCTGGAAAATCAGGGAAAAACGGGTTTACAGTTTTAAACCCTGCAGTTACAGTTGAACACGATGATACAATTTTAATTTCTGTCATTATAGCTAACTAATTGAGTGGAGAAAGATAAAATAGCACACCACTAAGGAAAAATAATACATAACATAAGAGTGCAATAAGAGTGCAGGAGATGTCAGGAAAGCAATTAAACTCTGAAGCATCAGTCCTATCATTTCACTGTAACCACTACAATCACCATCTAACCATTGCTTGCATCATCAGCACCTTGACGGACAGTACAAGAACAACCATGACTTGTTCTTTCCACAGGAACTTAATTTTAATTCACAGCTATGTAGTCTAGAGACCGTCTGTTCCTCTTCAGCTGAAAACACCAGACAAGCTGTCATTACTGTACAATAGCTGTTAACCCTTGGATGTTCGGAGCAGGAGCAGAAATAATAGTCACAGAAAGTCAGAAGAGATGCAGGAAAAGGTAAGTACTGGTGCACTGGAGTTTTATACATTTCACAGGTTGTTGTTGGTGTCTCTTTGCTCATCACAGCTGTGCACTTGCAGTCACCCTCTTGGAATCTAATGTTAAAGGATTAACTATGCATAACAAACACATGTAAAGAGATAGTGAGTCAGTGCAGCCCGTCTGTAGTCTGAGATCAACATTTTTCTTCTCGCTGCATTGCAAATACCAAATACCTATAATAACCACACCAATGATTATGATCATGGTTGGGCACTTGTACTCAAGTAAAAGCATTGTTTTTTAAAGTGCTGAAGCTCTTAACTACACCACAGTAGTAACCAATTAATTACGTCCAAGATGAGCTTCTGACCTCCCTATAGATAGAACAATCTATACCACTATATATCAGTAGGTATCTATACCTGCTCCTACTACCATATGCTAAGTGCCAAGTGATTCATATAAATAATTAAACATGGATACTCAACACAAAATGGAGCAAGGACCAACACCTCAGTGACTGGCAGTTTAGCCTTAAATAAATACTATTTACCCATGTCAACACATTACTTACAAGTGGGTCAAATCAAACTGGAAGAGACAACATTCAGGAAATACAATAATAATAATATGGTCTTATAAAAGACACAGACCTCGGGGGAATGTGTTCAACATATAAATGGAATGCATGCCATCTTTACAAGCTCTACGTAACGTGTGTAACCTATGTGCATGATACCGCATATCCCACAAATGATGCTCTATGTTTCTGATCAAATGATTTTATTTGGTTTTCTGGTGCCGTTGCCAGTTAGCCTATACATACTGTATTATTAGAAGAAAAAATTCCCAATAATAATAGTATTACTTTGAAGTGTGACTGGTCTTCAGGTTGGCTGTTTTTTATACTTTCTTGGGACTGCTCAATGCAGGGCTACCCCTAGAGATGGCATTTTTTAAGATTCCTCAGACAGTCAGCTGAAGTGTAGGCAGTGCCTTAAGACAACCAGTATAAACGCATCACAAATCGATAACTACCAACCAATACCAATAAAATAAGACTCCACCCAGGCCAGCTTTGTTTGAGCCCCTTCGTTTGTTTCTGCCCCCCCTGCAAGGCTGTGCACGTCACTGAATGTGATGCATGTAACAGGTACCAGAAATAGACTGGCCTTTTATCAATGATTCCAGTGAATGGGTTCTCGGACCATCTGTTGAGAGACAATTTCTATGGAAACCTGTTTTCTGCAAGGTTAGCATGCACCCTGAGCCCTGAGCACTGCAACAACAAGCCACACAGTCCTGTTCTCTTGTCATGGAAGCAGTCCATCTTAAATAGCCGAGACATCCATTAGCACCATACACAAATTGCCAAATATGAATGTGTTGTTGTAGTTTATTGCTCCTTGATAATCATAGAATATATATATATATATATATATATATATATATATATATATATATATATATATATATATATATATATATATCAACACATATTGTCAAACTTAGTCAATGAAATATAACCGTCGTTTGTGGGTATTTTGTGTGCACGCTATAAGAGATGATTGTGTTACTCTAATTCCTTCATTGTGATACAAAATGTTTTATGAAATGCTTTCATATTAGTTAGTCAACACCAAGGCCTAAAACAAAGTCAACAACAGAGAATTAAGAAGATAAAAATAATGCAGTGAATTCAGAGACTTGTGTGTGTGCTTTTATAAATATCTCTTGGAAAATTGTCCACCACATACTTAACAATAAAGATCTCAAAATAAATCACTAAAGATGAAATGTAAAACGTAGTGACTTACCGACTTACCGATTGTAGTGATGTAACGCAATGTGTCAATACCATGGTTCGAAGCCCCGTGACACCTTGCCACAAACCACGTGATCACTGCAAACGAGCCAATGGGCCAGTTGCAAAATCGTCTCCCTCCAACACATTTGCCTCTTCTGCAATCACTATTCTTGTGTATACAAGCACAAATGTATCTCTCCACTTCACAAAATATAGTCTTCTTTTGCCCTGTTATATAAACCATCACTTTCCCAGTAGCACAAACATATCTGTCTGATAAACAAAATGTAGGCTTTACTCCACATCAGCATCACTTGGATCATAACACAACCACATCCCTAGATATATAAATAGGAAATACATATAAATGTTGACTATAACTAGGCTATATGAAATGTAGACTACACTTATAGTTAACTGCATGTATTTGACGTGGCTACTTTGTATGGCATACAACGTTCATCCAGTAAATATGACTGCCTATTATAAGTTCAACATTCAGTCTCTATAGCAGGGATTCACAAAGTTTTGGTGATGGAGGGCCAATTTCCGGAGGTTGCATGGGATGGGGGGCCACACAAGAAAATTTACCAAATATGTCCCAAATAATACTTTTTTAAAAATTTGATTTCCTGTGGCTCGTCTGGTATTATTATATTGATTTCCCCTTTGCTCCCTTTCCCGTAGCCCTTGACTGTGACCTAACATCTTGACTGCACTTAGCTTTTACTTTCCAGGATGTATGACCTCATTTATTGTATTTACTTGTGTAAATTGGAATTTGTAATGTTTGATGCCTTGTACTGAACTGTATTATTGCACTTTGTAATTGCGTTTATTTTGTAAGTTGCCCTGGATAAGGGCGTCTGCCAAAAAATAATAGTATAATAATAATAATAATAATAATAATAATAATAATAATAATCAAATAGTTTTGGGTATGGAGCATCCATGTCTTGATACCACAGTCATTGCGTATCTTCCTAAGTAGAAAGCGATCAGAGACGGCAAAATAATTAAAGAAAAGTAGAAGTTCTGAGGGCTGAAGTGCTTAACAGTTGGAGTTTTCTCTTGAAAGACTTGACGCTGATAACAATGTCCATTACGTGCCCCATCCCGAGTACGTGTGCAGCAAGATCTTCTTGGTGAATTATACAGTGAATTATGTCTACACCCCTATCTTCCAAAACTTTCTTCCTTATCAGCGCCAACAGCACCCGCCTTACCCCCCATCATTGCTGGTGCTCCATCTGTGGTGACACCGACCAAGGATGACAACTTTAAGTTGTATGAATTGAGAGCGCACCACACAGCATCACACGTCAGCCCCTCTTGTTCGACCCTTGAGGCTCTCGAGATGAGTAGGTCTTCTGATATTTGGAAGTTTTCCACAACACTCCAAATGAAAATCAGTAATTGTGCTGTCGCCAATATCGGTGCTCTCATCCAGTGCTATGGAAAAGGCTCCCAGCTTTTCAGATCACTGCCAATGTCTTCTATACGGCGTGTGACTGTCATTTTTGACAAGCTAATATGTTGAAATGCAGACTTTTGTGCTGGACATACAATTTCAGCCACCTTAACCATAGTGTTTAATGAACTCGCCGTCACTAATGGCTTGCTTCTTTTCGCAATTTCGTGAGCTACGTAGCAGCCTCACTAGATTTACTTTTAGAAGATAGTTTGTTGAGCCCATAGTTCTCTTCGTAGTTTCTTGAGTTTTCATTCGTTGATCGCCCACAAGTCCATTGTAAGAGCTGTGATTTGTCTCATAATGACGCTTCACATTGTACTCTTTCATGGCAGATACCTGCTGCTTACAAATCAAGCACAATACTTTTTCACCATTGCGAACAACAAAATACGAACTATTCAATTTTCTTTGAAAAGTCCTTTTCTCCTCAATGACAGAATGCTTTTTCTTAGGCGGTTTCATGCTTGTTTGTTTGTTTTTTCAGTGAGTGCGGCAAATCTACTGTGAGCTAGAGGCGCCATTATTGTTTTTAAAGGGACAGTACACATATAATGAGTGGGCATTGGGAGGCCGCACCAAACAACCTTGCGGGCCACACTTTGGGAACCCTTGCTCTATAGTGATCACAGAGCTAAACAATAGCATGATGTTACTTATACCTTGGTGACAAAGCAAGACATCGACACATTATTTTCACATAGCCTTTATTGAACTCACAAATGACGATGAGTTAATTTGTATATTGCCTTGCTAGTGTCTTGTGTAATCCCTTGATACAGTCGCAATACCATATATTGACCAGCAGATGTCACTACGGAGAGACTATCGAGCGCTTCGAAGCAGTGAACTTTTTTCGGTACAATTGCTTCAAATGGTTCAATGCTTCGGAAAGCTTTGTTTCCCCCATCACTAATATATTGTTGTTCATGCTAATCAGGATGATCACGTGATCTACTCACAGAGGAATCGCTCAGCTTCTGTCCGGAAATGGATGAACAGGTTGCTGACTCCAGTTCTTGTATAGACAGCATTTTGTACTTCGGTAACATCCAAGCCCTATGGCAAGCCGTTGTGACATTTAATCCATATTTATTGCTGGATTACAAATGTACATTATAACATTTTAATAAAGGCTGGGAGAATCTAATTTGATAAATATGGCATAAAGTATAATATAGATGGAAATAAAACCTATTGTTCCCTTTCAAATCGAAAGACAGTCATTACCTAATGGGAAGAGCCTTCTGACCTACCAATCATTGAAAGCATGTACCAAAGCTGCCCAATAGGGGCCCTGCTGGCAGGAGGAAGACCCACCCCGGTCATCTGTGAAAAGTCTCCTCCTAACCGCAGCTCCCTGACATTTCTTCTTTCACCTGCCTGTGATTATACTTATTGCGTTACGCTTGCGATCGCTTTAAAGTTTTGAGAAGTGTAAATTTTGTGTTATCCTCTACAGAGCATTTTTGCAATTTTTGATCTTCAGAGTTCGGACTACGGTCTTTTTATTATTATTATTGCTTCTCTTTGGAGGTAAGTGTGTGGTGGGAGTCTCGGAGCCGGCCTCGGGCCCTCCACTGAGATCTATTGCACGAATTACCTCCTGTACCATTCATTCTTCTTTTACAGATTCAAGTGGCGTAAGGAGAGGAAAGAGGAAGGAGACTACTCCACTGGAGCAGCTTCCTTGCGGCTGGTCAGCTGATGGTTGACCGTCCTGCTCTATTCCTCCGGATTGTCTCGACCTCTGTCATCAGACTTTAAACCGCTCGACATATAGAGAACAGTGCCCGAAAAACTCTGTCAACCTCGACCAATACATCGACTTTGACTAACCTTGTCGATCCCTCGACCCTACTGTCGTTATCGAACAACTCTATTGATCCCTCGACTTCACTGTCGACATCGATTGTGGAATTCCACCTCTCGTCCATTCCTTGTCGACCTCGACTGACCTTTTTGACTGCTCAACCACATCCGTCGACCTTCGTGCTCTATCGACCTCTCAATGAAGTCATCGCATCGACCTGCTCTCAAACTCTGGACGCCCGTGTTGACCTCTCGGACCTCAACGGCGAAGTCCACCTGCCTCAGGAGCTATCGATTTATTTAGAGGGTCTGGACACAGACGACTTGGAGATATATCTTCTAACCGGGATGAAGCCGAAGGGAGCGTTCCACTGCTTTTCTGGGTGCCAGGGCTAGCTGCCCTCGGACGATGGACATGACCAATGCGTGCGCTGTCTGGGCGAGGAGCATGACGAGAACGCACTGATGGGAGAAGGGGGCTGTGTACACTGCGTTTATGGAGGCCACGTGCCGTAAGGCCGCCGTGGAGGAAGTTCCGCCCGCCGCTCTTCTGTGGGCTCAGCTCTGCGCGGACCCCCTCCGTGAAGGCAGAACAGGTGGCGCTCATCTTCCTCACGAGCTTCACCTGCAAGGGTGCAATCTATCTATACTCCCTCCAATTCCATTCTGCACCCCCCCTTCAAGGGGCTGCTGACCAGTACTGTCGGATATCCCGAAAGGGCTCAAGCTCTCTCTCAGGAGATCGCCATCATGTGGGAGAAAGGAGCGATACGACTAGTGGCCCACGAAGACTCTCGAGCAAGCTTCTACTCGGGGAAATTCCTGGTGCCAAAAAAGGACGGAGGCTTCTGGCCCACTCTCGATCTGAGGGGCCTCAACATGTTTCTGAAGAAAAGACCCTTCCGCATATTGACGGTGCAGCGTATCCTCCAGCCCGTCCGACCGAGCAACTGGTTCACATCAATAGACCTCAGGGACACTTACTTTCACGTTCCTATCCTCCCGGCACACAGGAAATATCTGCGCTTTGCCTTCCAGGGCCAGGCTTACGAGATAAATGTGCTGCCATTTGGCATTTCACTGGCTCCCCGCACATTCTCAAAGTGCATGGACGCAGCCTTGACCCCCCTCAGGACAAAGGGGATAGGGATCCTGAACTACCTGGATGACTGGCTGGTGTGCGCAGACTCCAGGCTTCAGGCAGGGGAACACACAGCGGAGGTCATATGTCATGTGACTGCACTGGGTCTCGCAGTTCACATAGAGAAAAGCCTACTCAAACCCGCGCTGACGGTGGGCTTCTTGGGAATGAAGCTGGACTCTCAAAAAATGCTTGCCTACCTGTCCAGAGACAGAATCGAGTCGTTGGAGAAATGCCTGGCGTCATCCCACGTTGTCATTATTATTTACTACTACTACTACTACTACTACTACTACTACTAATTATTATTATTAATATAATAATAAACACATATAAAATATATATATTTTTTCCCTGATAAATTATGGTTTGGGGTTTGTGTGTAGAAACTAGTGGACTTTAAATTAAATGTAGTTTATCATGGTAAAATCACAGTAAAGTGTTGTGTGGTGTACCATGCTAAAACCATAGTAAAGTGGTAAATGCACTTTTGTAAAATTACAGTACAATTTGGGTGAGACATGTGTGATTAAAGAATGGGGGCATTTGTATCCAATAATATATCATGCAAAAAGTACTGTCACATACAGACAAAGTATCTTCAAATTCTAGGTATTATTATTACCAGCAAGAAGTGCTCAGTATTGGATCACTCCTCCAGTAGATGGCAGTGTAAGTCAACCTACTGTACTGTGAGACTGAATGGGGATCAGCTTGCATTCTTACAACAGTTCCAATTTTCATAATATACAATTTCTCACTTGTTATACTCTGCTACTAAAGACCAGTCATTGTATGTGCAACAGAATGAACACAATATGCATGTCAAAGACAACATTAATTTTAATTTAATTTAGAATGCGAATTTCCATGTGTTATTTTGTGCAATACAACATTATTTTAATATAGAGTGCAACAAGTATAAAACCATGAGTGTACTCAAACTGCTTTCTGGGATTTTATTTTTTTAAATGTAATGTCTGAAGTATACGAGGTGACACATTTGAAGTCTATCTTTAAATGTTAATTCCAGCAACTTTTCTGTTCTGGTAAGTGGGGAGTTACCTATTGTCTACTCTCAGCAATGCACATTTTTATAGTTAGTAGATTAAGTGATAGCTCTGTGATGAAAGTGCTACATTGTAACAGCAGGACTAACAATTTTCCCATATTTGTTTTTTGTAAGTCTGGAGAAACCTTTGGGCATATCAAACTGAAGCAGGGCTGTATATAAAGCATTTGAGACTGCTGAAGTGTGTCAGAAATACATTGCACACAGGTTCTGCTCCACTCACTGCTTCAGTCAAAGTAGCTAAGAAGTTGCACAGATACCTGGAACTGAAATATTCTGCACACAGAGAGGTATTTTTCAGTTTGTCTGCTGAGTATAACACTCCGTCTGTGTCTGGGCTCATTTCCATGGCTCAGTATGGCTGCAGCCAGGTTTGTCCCTTCACACAAATGAGCTGTTTTCAGTTTTTATTGACTTCCACTCCTGTTTGCCATGTAATTCTGGCTGCTGTTTTCATTTTAACACCCCCTGATTCTTTTCATACAGATCCACTAACATTCCAGGCTGTAATTCCAGAATATAATCAATCTATGTATGTATATACAGTGAGGGAAAAAAGTATTTGATCCCCTGCTGATTTTGTACGTTTACACTGACAAAGAAATGATCAGTCTATCATTTTAATGGTAGGTGTATTTTAACAGTGAGAGACAGAATAACAGCAAAGAAATCCTGAAAAACGCATTTCAAAAAAGTTATAAATTGATTTGCATGTTAATGAGGGAAATAAGTATTTGACCCCTTCCACTTAGTACTTGGTGGCAAAACCCTTGTTGGCAATCACAGAGGTCAGACGTTTCTTGTAGTTGGCCACCAGGTTTGCACACATCTCAGGAGGGATTTTGTCCCACTCCTCTTTGCAGATCCTCTCCAAGTCATTAAGGTTTCGAGGCTGAGGTTTGGCAACTCGAACCTTCAGCTCCCTTCACAGATTTTCTATGGGATTAAGGTCTGGAGACTGGCTAGGCCACTCCAGGACCTTAATGTGCTTCTTCTTGAGCCACTCCTTTGTTGCCTTGGCTGTGTGTTTTGGGTCATTGTCATGCTGGAATACCCATCCACGACCCATTTTCAATGCCCTGGCTGAGGGAAGGAGGTTCTCACCCAAGATTTGACGGTACATGGCCCCATCCATCGTCCCTTTGATGCGGTGCAGTTGTCCTGTCCCTTTAGCAGAAAAACACCCCCAAAGCATAATGTTTCCACCTCCATGTTTGACGGTGGGGATGGTGTTCTTGGGGTCATTCCTCCTCCTCCAAACACAGCGAGTTGAGTTGATGCCAAAGAGCTTGATTTTGGTCTCATCTGACCACAACACTTTCACCCAGTTCTCCTCTGAATCATTCAGATGTTTATTGGCAAACTTCAGACGGGCCTGTACATGTGCTTTCTTGAGCAGGGAGACCTTGCGGGCGCTGCAGGATTTCAGTCCTTCACAGCGTAGTGTGTTACCAATTGTTTTCTTGGTGACTATGATCCCAGCTGCCTTGAGATCATTAACAAGATCCTCCCGTGTAGTTCTGGGCTGATTCCTCACCGTTCTCATGATCATTGAAACTCCACAAGGTGAGATCTTGCATGGAGCCCCAGACCGAGGGAGACTGACAGTTATTTTGTGTTTCTTCCATTTGCGAATAATCGCACCAACTGTTGTCACCTTCTCACCAAGCTGCTTGGCGATGGTCTTGTAGCCCATTCCAGCCTTGTGTAGGTCTACAATCTTGTCCCTGACATCCTTGGACAGCTCTTTGGTCTTGGCCATGGTGGAGAGTTTGGAATCTGATTGATTGATTGCTTCTGTGGACAGGTGTCTTTTATACAGGTAACGAGCTGAGATTAGGAGCACTCCCTTTAAGAGAGTGCTCCTAATCTCAGCTCGTTACCTGTATAAAAGACACCTGGGAGCCAGAAATCTTGCTGATTGATAGGGGATCAAATACTTATTTCCCTCATTAACATGCAAATCAATTTATAACTTTTTTGAAATGCGTTTTTCTGGATTTTTTTGCTGTTATTCTGTCTCTCACTGCTAAAATACACCTACCATTAAAATGATAGACTGATCATTTCTTTGTCAGTGCAAACGTACAAAATCAGCAGGGGATCAAATACTTTTTTCCCTCACTGTATGTATGTATCTATACATCTATATATCCATCTACCCCCTTTTCACACACCTTTTACCCCCTGATCGTTTCCTGCTGAAATTAAGTCATAGCAAACAGCTGGCAAATGTTGGCGGTATTGTGACTAATTTTATTTTACGCAGGACCTTTACTTTTTTTTCATGCTATAATTGTACGTTGACAGCTGCACACAAAGACTGTCACATTGAGCTTAGTCAAATTGATTTTAAAACACCAGCTTAAGAAGGAATTCCCTGGGGAAGGATTTCAAGTGGTTCTGAACCCTGCCCAAAATGTTAAGGACTATCAAGATTTGTGTCACATATATGTAGATAAATATAAAACGAAACAAACAGCATCATTGGAATGAAAAGCAATACAAATAGAAAGCTTGTCTATCCTTCCTAGATGTGTTTAAAGAAAACGATGACCAATAATACATCAAAATAAAGTAAACTGAACTTAACTGAACAAAATTACTAAAGAGGTAGTGAGTATAAACAAAAAAACATATGACAAATAACTTGGGGAATCAGCATCCTAAGTTCTACAGAGTACAAGACAAAAAGCTGATTTGTGATTCAGAAAAGCACAATGTACACATCAGACCTGGACTTCAAAGTTCTTGTCTCTTGCTATCCTGGTCATTGCCTTTTGTTGACATAGGATGAAGGGGAAAGATCCTTAGAAAATGAAAATGTTCTTGTGCCATTACTGTTACCTGATGTGTTATCAGATTAATAATGAATACTTTACCTCTTATGTATAGTAAACTCATTTGAATGGAAAATGTACATGGAAATTGAATTATTTTGGACCATGACTTGGATGTATACAATTCAAATCCCTTCTTCTGTTTTTTTTTTTTTTTTTGCACATTAGCCAATTGTATAAGGCAGGTCTCTCAGCCAGGATGTTACAAAGTACATGACCAGGTCTTGAACTATCAAAGCTGATTAACTTAAGGACTGTTAAATCCAGAATTTTTTAGATCAACAGTTAGACCGTCACTACATAACCACTACCAGGAACACGCAAGCACATTTTCAGTGGACTACATGTACATTTATAGAAATAAAACCTAATTAATCATTGAATTTAAACTTTGTATTTAAGTTACATTTGATTTGAGGGAAAATGGATGGTGTCAGACTGTCCCTGGCATGCTTCCCAGGGCTGCAGCAGCACAGCCCAAACAGGCAACAAACCTGCTTTGCCAAAAGGCTCGAGTTGCAGGGGATTTGTACACTCTCGAGAGGCTGTGACGTCACTGTGCATAAACACAATGGGTCCTGTTACATGGGCATCAGCAGAATTAAATCACAGCAAAATTCACTAAAACCAAGACAGAAAGAAAAAAGCATTCAGACTTCTATTTCATACAGAAGCCTTGATCCATTGTGCTCAAGGTTGCCAGTCCTTTTTTGTTTCTGTTGAAATGTAATAGAAATAAATCAAAAATAACAGAAAAGCTTTTCTTCTTCGGCTTCAGCTCCAAGACCTGAAGAAAATCAATGATTCAAAGGGAATAGTTTTACTTCTGAAGCTAACACAAATGCGGCCTTCATCCTGTACTAAATTGAAGACTCATGCTTAATACTCTAATAATAATAGGTTGCGAACCTGATTGAAAAAGTCACTATCAAAACTGCTATTGGCCCCTGCACACATCACTCAAACAGGTCCCTTCCCACCTCCTGTTGGGACTCCTGCATGACCTTGCGACCCTTGTGCGGTGCTTACTTTTTTAGATAACCAGGGTTGCACAACCAGCAGTCGGAAGCACTGCCCAAGGGGGAGGGGTTACTGTATAACAGTGGACCCCTGATACTGCAGGAGTGGGGCCACAGACCCACTGAATAACACACAGCTGGCTGGTCAACTGAGTAGCCACAGCTGGACGTAACAGTATATACAGCGTGGAAGCAGGAACATTCATGCTGCCTCCGCGCAGCACAGGAGAACGCCAGGTCCACTGTGCTGTCATAACAACTATACACAACTATTCACATCGTGGGGTGCAGGAAGCAGATCATGCACCACCGCGTAACATAGGAGCAGTTGTCACCTATTAGTGCAGCAAATGCAGGACAACAGCAGGTTCTACCGTGACAATCAACAGCTAGAGAACAGCTAGAGCATAATCAACTGGGAACAGTGGCAGTGAGCTCCAGTCTACACATGCTAGAGCGGAGCAACAGTCCTGCTGTTTACACATGTAGTGGGGTACAGGCCAGACCCATGCACCACTGCAACACAATGCAATAATAAACAAACTATATACAGGGTGGCCTCGTAAAGCAACGTACCTGTAGGCTGCATGACACACCCTGGGAACACATCGACAGGCTGTCAGTAAGTCCAGGAGCAGCTCGCGTGGGTGCTTGACTGGAAGGCATTGTCTGGTGGAAGGGAAGACACAGTTCAAATAGCTCAACACAAAAAAATGCAAACCAGTTTGTTTTTGTATTTTCCACTTCAGGGCCATTGTCGAAAATCAAAGTCGATGCAAGACACTTGAAACACAGCAGAGTCTTTTTCCTTGACATGAACAGCCACTCCAAAGGACAAACCAAACACCAACAAGTAGTTTCAGGGAGTTCTCCAACCCATCTTTATTTTCGGAGCCAATTCACATTAAGTGCAAACATATAATTATCTTTAGTGCAACTTTATAATGGTCTTCTCAACCACAGACATGGGACACAGCAGTGTGTTCAAGCCTCAGTAATAAAATCGATTTCTAACAATGCTGCAAACTAATATCCCTGTGCAACACATTATATTTGGTACAAAACAATCATTTTTTTGTTTTTTGAGTAATTTCTACTCTTGGATATCCAGATTTTCATTTTATTAAGACTGCAGTTCAGTTTTATTGTGCGTGGCCGGTACTGTGATAAATTATTAACAATTATTTGTCTATTTTTCTGAGGGTGTATATACTAGTGCAACAATAAAATTACATTTTTGCACTGCATCATTGAGTTGCTTCAGATTAACCGTGCAGTTGTCGTGTATTCCCCCCCCCTTGTCAAAGAGGAAATAAGGATCTGATGGGCCAGCCGTTCTCAAAACCCCCTTTCTGGAATGGTGAAGATAACACTGGAAACTGATATTAATGGATCGAATATGAACAAGTTTCTGAGAAGTATAGTGTTATTATAAATTCAGGAAAAGATACATTTGTCATGTCTGTAAAACAATAAAATGTTCATTATATAGTATCTGTAGAAAATATCTGCAGTCTGAAAATATACAAACCTTTATCCTTTATACTGCAAAATAGCTTTTTATGGTGCTTTTTTTTCTTGTTTGCTTGTTTTATTCAGCAATATATACCCACTGTTTTAAGAGCTAATACCCACAATGGTTTTTTGTAAAAATATTTATGCAGAATATATAACATTCTTTAATCAACATTTCAACATTGTATTACATTAAGGGTACCTCCTCAAAAGCCTCTCTTTTCAGTTAACCTTTATCTATACAAAGATACATTATTAATGTAAACCCTGGGACTCTACTAGCTTTCCTCTCTGATTGTCTGTGCATTACACATTGTGCAGTTTGCCAGTGAAGAAACAATCACTCAAACACTGCTGCGATCTACTGCTTATAAAAGGCATTAATTTACATAAAACAGAAGCTGCTTTGAGGAATAATTTGAAGCTCAGATGGTAATGTTTCACACAAGGCTAACCTTTTTCACTATACAAACAGATCAATAGGATGTAAATCTAACTCCTGGCATTTTTCATTCCATGTCAAATGCATGGAGTAATTGAAATACAAAAAATCTCTGCATCAGCTTTTTAATTGCAACATACCTACTGATATATTGTTTGCTGAACAGTACCGTAGGATTTTATTTCAGTTATAGTTTTGTGGTGAAGCTTTCGGTTTTAAACGTTCCTCAAGTTAGTACAAGACTAATGTAGCTAAGACCTCTTCAAGAAAAGCACTGGAGGTCCAGAAACATTTAGACAGAGGTAAAGTAGAAGGTCGAGCCATTTCAAACACAATCCAACTGTGGCAGAAGCTTTGTCTGAACATAGTTATGATAAGGTATGCGTTTAAAAAATATATATGACACGTGAAATTCAGAGTTCCTAAAAATGAATATTATCGCTCTACTGCAATAAGAATCATCCAGCAAAAAGTGATCGCAGGCCTTACAGAGACACCGGAGAAAACAAAGTGAACAGTGAACTCTCACATGTCTCGCATGTCCTGGCTACTAAAGAAAACAGAGCATTGTATAACACACAGAATTGAATGAAATGTAACACACAGTCTGTGCTTATGTGCAGACGTATTTTTAGAAAAGGTTCTCCGTTTTTGGCACCATATTAGTAGCATCTTTCATCAAAAAGCAATAGGGTCTGCCTGTTATCCTGTACTTCATTTGAAGTGTGTATTTACTAGAGAAAAATGTGTCTACAGTTTTTGTGATTTGGAGGCAGATAGAAACTATATATTTACCAATAACAATGCCAACCACACACGGTAGGTTTAATTTTGCTGCAGGCACTAATCTTTGCTGCTGTGTGTTCTTATATTTGTGTTTGCTGAAAACAGCTCTTATTCAAGAGCTATTTACTTATGTTACTTTACAAACCATGCTATTGAAATGCAAATACTAATGTTTAAATTATGAGATACTAAAAGGATGTTTTTTTCCCCCCAACAAATATTCTGTTACCTAGTTTTCCAGCAATTACAAGAATTGTATGGAAAACATGGCTTAATTAAAGCTCACTTAGGTATTCATAAAATCTGATACAAATCAGCATTTTATTTTTTTAAAGTTACTTTTTGGTGGGAGTGAATAGAATAGTGGGAGGATTGGACAGTTGGCATTTTAAAAAACAAACACTAATAAAAATCATGAAAAGCATGTACTTAAGATCAAGAAAGAAAAGAAAAAAGTAGGTGCTGGCAAAATTACTAAGGAAACAAACAAAAAGACCTATACAACAACAAACAACATCAAAAAGCATCTTAAAAGAAAAATATACAAAAAACAAAGAAACAACAAAACTATTCACATGTACCCGCATTGTAGGAATGTTTTCATCCATGTCTAGGCAGAAGCTGATCCTATGCTATGGAATGAATTGACACTCAGTAGTGCTAAACAGTTCAGAAAGTTCATAGCAAAGCTACTCTTCTGTCCTCTCAGTCCTCGAACACTTCCAGAAAGAGGGGGGGGAAGAGTTCGGTGGGGCACTCCACCTTCATGTGCAGGAACCTGCTGGCGTGGCAGGCCCCGATCATGCGCAGGTCCGTCACCTTCATCAGGAGTTTTGGCCAGAAGTGAGAGACGTTGTGTTTGCGATAGTTGATGTAGTGCTCAAAAGCCAGGAGGAACTCTTCTTGGCATTTCTCAATCCTCTCCACACTTGTTAGACCAGGACGGTCTTCCGAAAGAAAACAAAAAAGACATGAACAAAAAAAACAAAAAACAATGAAAAGATATTATATGTATATATGACTGATACAAACATAAATATTTAATTGAATGTCATGATTGCTTTTTATTATATTCTGCATGGTGCTATAAATCCTACAAGATATACACAACTTCAGAATTCATATTAGTAATCAAATCATGCTACTGAAAAGCAAATACAAACTACTGATTTAGATATTTCCCCTCATGCTGAAATTCTAAAGCAGGGGTCCCCCATATTTCTGATGAGCAGCTACTATGTGTGTGTGTGTGTGTGTGTGTGTGTGTGTGTGAATATATTTCAACAGCCCCGCACCAGGGCAAACCCCTATGGAGTTAAAATATATGCATTCATACACACATCGTTTTTAACTGGAAAGTCTTTGTCTTAGTTTTTATTAACCGTATTAAAATATCTTTCCATGTGTCCCTTCTTTGCCACAGCCAAGTGTGCACTGCAAGTTAAACAAATGTGTCATTTGTGGTAAAAAATACTCCTCCCACTCTATATGCAAATGAAGTAAAGGGCCCTTCACCTATTGTGGTTATTACTAACATCAATGAAATACAAAATAAGAACAGTGAAAGTACACGTTGGTATGGGTTGAACAAGATCATTGTTTTTCCAGATAAATCTCAAAGCAAAGACATACCAGAGAAAAGTTTCATGTTCAAAACTTTCAAGTTTGAGGCACCGGCGACTCCTAACTTATTGATTAGTGGCACAATTTATTTATGTCACTGCTTTCAAAGATCTTGGTCTTCTGGAAGCGCATATTTCTGTAGTTATAGCTTCAAACAGCTTTCCATTATATTAAGTCCATGAATACGATTTAAAATATATATGATTTGTACTTTTTATTTTATTGTCTCAAGATAAATAACTAAAAATAGATATGAAATTAAATTAAATGAAGGCTTACGAATGCTTTTCAGTCTTGTATCCGTTAATCAAGGCCTTATATAAAATATAATTCCATAAAGACTGTCTTTTCCCCACATCTGTTTAATTATGAGTATGTCAAGAAATTGATTCTGATTGCTATGTTTGTATCATAAGCCCATCTAATCTTGTTATTAGATGTTTCCCTTCAATAAAGACTGTAATCCCCAATAATCACAACTGAAGTGGCCCTGATCTTCTGTTATGCTGTCACCACTGGGTATATACAACTGGGTTAACCCTACTGTGAGTGTGATCATAGATATTGATTCTATCTGACATAGGTTAACACACCAGCAGGGCATTTGGCAGTAAATGGACTTCTAGCAGCAGTGGGTTAAAATAGATCCTTCAGTTATTGATTTTATGCAACAAAACTTACTAGCATGTCATTATTTATTAGCTGTATACTTTATACACTTAATGATCCATTGGTTTGGATTTCTGAGGTCACCCCCCACCCCACCACCGCCTTAAGCATGTATCTTTGGCTGAATAATAGGGAGAATGCTACAGCAAATACAAAATTTGTAATTGACCATTTAAAATTATTATTATTAAAATTATTTACAACTCTAAGATGCAAAGCTTTTACATTTGGTTTTCTATGCACCACTGTGCTGTGATCATAAAAAAAATATTTTGTTTATCACTAATTTAAATGCACAGACTATTATTTAGATATAAATACATATTTATGATAGGTCAAGGTTATACTTTTGATAGGTAAAAACAGTGTAAACATATCATTCCCAAGAACTGAGGAAAAGGGTTCGATGTAAGAAATATGAATAATAAAGAGAAATCTTGTGGTCAACTGCCCTTAAAAATGTAAAGGTTGTTCCATATTGTATTGTGTGAAACTTCCTGTTAAAAATATGAGACCTTGACTCGTCTAGTACTGATACAGAACAGGAGAAGCGCACACAGCAGGGAGGTATGATAAATCTGAGAGGCAGAGAAGCTGAAGTTGTTAATAATCACTTTTCAGAAACATGCTTTTTCCTCAGTTTAAAAAGAGACAGAGAAAAATGGGAACCATCATTAAAAGTAACTGCCTGTTCAGTATTATTCTGAAATTCCAGTTCCAAGATGTCAACTTTTCACTAATGCAGAGGATTCACAAATCTTGATTACAGAAAACCAAACACATTAGAAAACAATAAAAACGATAAAGAAAGAACGATTTGATATTCACCCTACCTGAGGACATCAGAATTACAGCCTGAAGGAGAGCTACCTCCGAGTCGTCTAGGTTGAAAGAGGAGAGAGACATGCCCAGGTCGAAAATGGCATCCGACACTACACCAAGGCCTCCATTCTTTAGCTGTCCCCGGGTCACAGCCATCTCCCCGTTGAGGGTTAAGGTTTCGCTCTCTGGGTCATAGCGCACAGCTGCACGAAGGGACATGATTTCCATGCAACAGCCTTTCAGAAGGATTATCTGGTCTTCACATGGCAGCTGTGAGGGAGCAGATAAAACCAAAGAAGGTTAAACTTCTACATAAACAAACACAATTGACTGTGTTCATTCCTCTGAAATACTGTTACACGCAGCCTCAATAAATACCCATGAGGTTAGAAAGGTACAGGTTTGCAGTATGGTTGTGTTGACACATAGCGGTCGTTTTGTTTGTTTGTTTTCTTGCATCGACATGTTGCAAAAATTTATTTATAACACATTGTGTAGATCAATATATTCACATTTCCACATTATACATTTGCTGTCAAGCCATTTTCCCATTTGTTTTCTTAGACACAGTAAATGAGCAAAATGAATAGTCTGCTCACACATTACATTTCAATTGTTTTGTTCAAAATAACCATTAAAAAGTATATAGAAATAATATTATAATGTACTTTTTTAAAGTATAATAAAGAACACTGAATATGCTTTCTATTTAAGTAAAACAATTTAAATATAATGTATAATATTACTTAATGCATTTAAAAATAATATATGGAAAATATAGCTAATATATTCGCAGAGACCAAAACTTTGACCTACATGACACTTCAATCTATGTAAAATATGTAGTGTGTGTGTGTATATATATATATATATATATATATATATATATATATATATATATACAGCTCTGGAAAAAATTAAGAGACCACTGCAATTGTTTCTTCAACCAGCATCTCTACATGTATGGCAGCCATTCCATTCCATTCATATTTTTATTTGGAATTTGAGAGAAATGTTGTCAGTAGTTTATAGAATAAAACAAAAATGTTCATTTTACCCAAACACATACCTATAAATAGTAAAAGCAGAGAAACTGATAATTTTGCAGTGTTCTTTTAATTTTTTTCCAGAGCTGTATATATATATATATATATATAATGCAAAACAAGATGACAGGCCACTGTCACAATCACATTTTTCAAATAAATTGGATGTACTCTGTGATGGAGTAGCATCCCTTCAAGAGTGCCCCCTGCCTTGCGCCCTGTATGGCATGAAGTGTTGGTGAAAATGGATGGATGGATTTTATGTACTTGAGCCTATGACATTTACTTGATTTTGTTTTACTCCTACATGGCAAGTGACCTAGTAATAATTTGTTATGAAAAAACTAAATGTATATTAAAATATCTCAAATACATGCTTCTAGCAGAACCTTAAGAGGAAAAAGCCTTGATGTTTGAGAAGCAGGATGCATCACATCTTAATTTAGACTGAGGATATTTTTAAACGTGAAGCACACGGAACCTGACAGGTGCTCAATAAGGCATAGGGATAGTTGTGCTAATTATCAGGGTATTCTTCAGGATGCCAACTTAATTTTAATCATGCATGGCAGATAATATCTTTATTATACATCTGATTCAACAGCTTGTTTTTCTTTCAAGAGTATGGTGCCCTCAGTCCGTGTGCCAATGTCTCAGTGGAAGGAGATCTGTCAGATTATCCTTACAGCCAGTCACATTCCTTTTATCCTTTGGCGCCATGGCCGAATGTAGCAAGTACCGAAGAGCCAAGGGGAGTAGGAATTGGGGAAATGTGAGCCCTTACCTCACAGAACATGGGCAGCTTTTTGGCAAAGTCCACCACCCGTGTGATTGCGGGCGTGATGATTTTTGTAAATTGACTAAAGGCTTCTATGTCCACTTTGCTTCCTTCTGGTGCATTCACTATCGGAGCTTGACCAATATCTTCTGGCTGTGGAATTACAGAGGGCCCTTTTTAGTAGTGATAAAGAACAGGGGATTTACCTACAGCAGGTTGATCTTAATACATCTGAAATATCTCTTGAAAGCTTCAGAGAAGTTGACGTTTAAACACAGTTATGGGGAAATATGTGAATCGCACAATTCCCCACAATAAAGTAAAACAAACACACAAAAAAAGAAAAGAAAAAAAAGCAACAGACATATCCTTCTTTCAAAGAGATTTTTAAGGAGTGCAGAATATATGGTCATACATCTAACACCTTTTAGAGCCACATTTTTGACTAGGGTTTTTCACTGACGCCAGTGTATTTTTTAGACTGTGAACAACACATCATTCTACATTCTTCTGACCAGGAGAAACATTATATAATTTTGAGGGGGAAGAAATACTGGTATCCCGGATTTATAACAAGCCAAGTTTAAGCTGGATACAGCTTATCTTGAACTCATTGCCTATATTTGAC
This sequence comes from Amia ocellicauda, assembly GCF_036373705.1. Classification (NCBI taxonomy): domain Eukaryota; kingdom Metazoa; phylum Chordata; class Actinopteri; order Amiiformes; family Amiidae; genus Amia; species Amia ocellicauda. The sequence continues at coordinate 25,644,049 of NC_089859.1, forward strand.
TTCAATAAATATGAATAAGTTATATTTCTCCACTGTATTTCTGACTAATACCCACTGAGATCCCCCCCAACAACCTTATAACACCTACGTTGCTTCATGTCTAATTATAAACTAGGAATATGTCTACAAAACAGTTATTTTACAGCTTTCATATTCACTGTACCCAAAATGCGTCGGTTCACATTTTAGATAAGGGTGATGCTCAATAAATTTGGTCTACTGTTGCTTACCTTTGAATTCTGCACCCCAACTGCACTCTGGTCAGAAGCATAGAATAAATTACAAGTTATTGCATTAAGTAGCATAGCTTCTTCAACCTGTTGAACAATCAACAGGTTTTGTGAAGTTTCAATGAAGAACCCAAGTCAATTAAAGAAAAAACTATTTTACTCTGAAAGATGAGAGAAGTATTTAGACACAGTGCAAATGTTGTCAAACTGGATACACAAATTTATTTTCACACCCAGCTCTAAATGGCAACAATGAAGCACAGGACACGGTTAAACTGCAACAATATCAACTACAGAATTCTGTTTCTACGGCTTTTTTTTATTTAATTGGGATATCGCATGAAAACAAACCAAAACAATTAGTTACTTTGGCGCCTTTTAGAGAAAACTGTCTCCAACATCAGCTACTTTGTCGTTCTACAGAAAAACATCAAACAGAACAGAAGTATTAACACTCAGACACACACAAATGATGGAGAGAAAAATAAATAAAAAAAATAAAAATAAGATCCAATCAAGGCTTTCTCACCAGAAATTTCCGTTTCTGTTTCCAGTGGTTGCCTTGTGCGTTAGTGGTCATGTGGGCCTCAGTCACCACGTGGATCAGCTCCCACTCCTCGGGCGTGGGCTCCGGCTTGCTCCACATGGTCTTCTGCAGCTCCTCTCGCCGCCGCCTCTCTCGGTTCTCCTCGATCAGCTTCCGCTTTGCCAACCTCTTGCTGTCATCCAAAACCACTGACAAAGACAAAAACGAAACAAGGACACAATAGGGTGGAGAATCACAGTTCTCAGGTACTTAGAACAATACAGCAATGCAATCTGTACATATAAGCCAATGTTATTTTTTCCTTCTTCATTATAAAATGTAAAATATAACTTAACCTGATCTCATGTAGAGATTATGTGAATGTGGGTTTTTATTAAATAAATACATTCTACAACACAGTGGTGCCACAGTCACAGAAAACGATGACACCACAATACAATTTATACTTCATGGACAGATGTGTAAATAACAAGCAAATGTTTATTGGTAGGAGAAGGCTTTCTGGAGAACTAAACAAATAATATATTTTCATGCAAATATTATATTCATAATTTTTTTTATTGACCATGGCAGTAATTCAGAGATTTCCATTTTATAATCTTCTGACAATTAATTCAACCGTATTGTAGAAATCACAGATTCCTTGATACTGAGATCATACCAGTGTTCATTTCGTCAACGAAAACTTTGACGAAAAATAATAGTCAACGTACTATTTTCAGTGACGATAACTATGACGATAACTAGAGGAAATACTGTGAAAAAAACGATAACAAAATAAATGTTTTCTAATTTTAGTTGACTAAAATGTGATGAAACGAAAATTCAACACAAGACTAATTGACATAAATTACAGTATTTTGGTGAGGCAGCCGGTCAGGGAGCTGTTTCAATGTCTAATCATAATCATGCATGCCTTGACTCGGTCATCGCGTTTGTGTGGGGCAGCTAATCGCAGTTCTGCGCAGATCTGCGCTGTTCCACCAATGGGATCAGTGGGATTCTGCAGATCTGCACAGAACCGCAGAAATCTGCGCAGAACAGAATGTGACCTGATGGTACACAAGCGTGTGTTTTGCTAAATGTTGATCGCGCTTGGTGTGATTTACTGTATTGGGCTCAACGTGAAGTTGATACAGATTGTGTGAAGTTACACGCCTGTTCTTTTGTATACACGACTGGTAAGTGCGGGTCTTATAATTAGTAAAGTTAGGATCTAATTGGTTGACTTATAAGTACAGTAAGCCACGGTATATACTTACAGAATTAAGCGCTATTCACGCTTGGCTACAGTAGGGCCTAACAATATGCTTATGCTTTTAATATCACTTTAAACTTCCAATCTTTTGTGTATCTGCAGGGGAAGTCTTTGAAAATAAAATGTTAATGCGAACGCCATTTGAAATGTTAATATCAGCAAATGTGCGTACTGGAATATAAAAATACAAATGGCATGATTATATGGCATTTTTACCTAAATAACCCGTGTATACCTGGAAAATGAAAATGCAACTGTGGGATTACATTTGCATTTGAATAAAGTCCACTATATGCTTCCATACTGTTCTTGTACTCTATTCTTATTACAAAAAATGAATTACAGTAATTTGTGACCATGAAGTTTACAATAGCTGTTTGTGACTTGATTTCAAATACATTTCAAATTAAGTCAATCAATATGTTTATGTTCTGCATCCATCCACTAATTGATGTAAACATCTGGCATCAGACATAATGCATAATGGTGATAATGAAGTAAAAATAAAATACATAGACTACAATGTGACTATAATTACACTGACAAAAACTAGACTAAAATGACAGGAGTTTTCGTTGAATAATAGTAAGTAAAACTAATGAAAAATTGAATGACTAAAATGTGACTAAAACTGATAAGCATTTTAGTCAAAAGAGTAAGACTGAAACTAAATCTAAAATAGCTGCCAAAATTAACACTGGATCATACCACCAAGTCTTTTGTACTTTACAAGAGTTGAATGTGCAAAACACAAAATTAAATACTACAGAAACAAATGATTGTTACTAGGGAATAAACTCTGTCTGAATGCCAACTGCATGGCAAGAATGCAAGCCAAATAAAAATCTGCATTAGACTATTAAGGTGTAGTGGTTTGGCACAGCAGTTCAATTTCCTTTTTACAAGTGTACATTGTTAGAAATATATTATTTGTAAATTGTATATATACCTATTAGTTTAAGTGGATTACAAGTGGATTACAAGACATGCATTAATTAATTGCACTTTGCTTTCCCAAATATATAATAATTGCTATCCTGGTATTGATTTGTGACCCTTAGTTTGGAAAGGAAAAAGTATTTTATCTGACGTCAGTTATAATAATGGTAAAATTATTAAAGGCGCACACACTCACAGTCTGTTGCCATGCCAACTGCAATACATTTTTTGAAGCGGCATTCCTGGCATTGATTCCTGGTCACTTTGTCTATGATGCATTTCCCCTCATATTTGCAGGCGTATGTGGGATGGAGGTTTTTCTGAATGGTCCTTCTGAAAAAGCCCTAAAGAAGGAAAAATGTTTCCAGAGAGACATAGAAATACACTTTGCAACCATCACTTCCTGACATATTTTCAACTCCATTTCCCTGCCATCAATCCACTCAAATATTCTACTTAAAGCTGTCCTGTTTAAAAACATCCTGCTTTCAGAGCTGGGATCACTGTGTGCTCTCCCCCAGTTGAAGAATAAACCAGACTGCAGTTTATAACCAAAGGGTTTATAATATTACCTTGCAGCCCTCACAGGTGATACAGCGATAGTGATATCCAGTTGCCTTGTCACCACAAACTACACACAACTCATCCTTATCCAAGTAACTTGGTATGTACCCTAAAAATACAAAAAACACCAAAAAGAAAAAACAAGAAATAAACAAAACTGTAACACTAAACAAACAAGTCAAATCTCTTTTACATATGATTTCTCAAAATGTTAAATATTTCTGTGCCATCTTGGATTTTGTTAGGAATATATGCATTCACATAAACTAACCCAAATGACTCCATGTGCACACAGATATTCAGTGTACTTTTGCACTAATTAATGTAATTTTAATATGTATTTACTCTATTGGATTATATTTTACAGCCAAGTCCTCTTTCAAAGCTTTGAAATTTGTCCATAGATCTTTATGAAGTATGAGATACTAAACTAATAATAAATAATAACTAAACTAATACTTAGAATATATTTGTAATTAAAATAGTGAACACAGTCATGAGGCCCTTGATAAATTAAGGAAAATTAGAAAGAAGTTTGTAATAATGAAATAAAATAAGAATATTACATAATCAACAGTTTGGAACATAAGATAAATATCTTGTGACCAGTCAATTTGGTCAATTTACAACATATTTTGGTATTAGTATCAACAACAGATTGTTGGATATTTTTCTCAACTTCAGCGTTATCCACGAACTGCTGCATAGTTATTGAGAAATAACATTGTTTGATAGAACAATTGCTTTGTATTTAATTCTGTAAACACCTAAATTAATTTCACAAGCTACTTCTGAAGCATATAAAAACAATACAACAAAGAAACAATGTCTCATTTAAAACAGAGCTTCATGTCAAATAGGAAAGAAAGACAAGCTCAATCTTCTATAAAGATTACAAATGTAGTTATAACACAAAACATTGGTGAATGTAAAGCTAACTAGGCAAGAAGAAAAGAGGAATATTTGGTACGACTTTATCGCATGTCTGATTCAAAACAGATAAAGGATTAAATAAACAATATATAATGGATTATGGAGAGGGGGTTGTCTCTTTGTCTTGTCAGACACTTCTAACAGAAAATCAATGTCTGATCAATGAAGGTCTCGGAGAGGAGGTGGGGGGGAGGCACAGTCAAGCTGAACGGCCTTCTGTCCAAAAGTCTGGATATATGTTTGAATAAAATTGTAGCTCAATTTCATGATGAAAAAGTACATAGAACAGACACTGTAGTTCAGAGTCAGCAAAGGAAAGTGCATTCTGGGAGGTTTGTAATTATTAAATTGCTTCTTGTAATATGTTTGGCTTTAAAATTAGTTATGATTGCCTCACCAAGTTCCTTTCAATTGATAGAACCAAATGTTTTCCTTCAAAAGAAATCTTCCATGGCCTTTGGAGCATCTTCACGTTTGCATGAAAAATGCTGTAAATATTTGTGGTCATATGTCCCCTTGCTACAATATGTTGGGTTCAACTGACATTGTACGGAACAGCATTAAATGGCATTATTATTTTTAGATCAATGTGATTATTATAACTGATAAAAAATACATTGAATAACCAGTTCCTATTTTTAATTCAACTGTATATAAAGATTTCTTATGCACTGTAAAAAAAAAAAGACAAACACATACAATTAAGTAATTAAGCAAAGAGAAAACGGCTTCATTAAAATAACTGTGCATGCATCAGTGAATAAGAATCATAAAACCACAAAAGCCCAGTTAATGATCTCGGTTATTTATTTTTTCCTAAACCCACACCATCCCCTCCTCGGCACAGCTCCTTCCTATTGCTCTCATTTTAGAATCGCTCAGCTTTAAAAGTGCAGAAAATATGCATGACTACAAATTCCATCTTCTTCTTGGTGTGCTTTCAGAGCAACTGCCATCTGCCCTCAGGACTTCTTAAAATAAAAACATTACAGTCACTTTCAAAGGATCACTTTATTCTTCAACACTAAACTGTGGAAGAGAAGCCTTAAAGCTACTTAAAATCTTAAACTACAACATTTTAATCCAATACACAGTCTGAATAACTTACACTTTTGTAAAGACGAGTGTTTACATATTCTAATTTCATATTCTAAGTGCTTCGAAAACATAGCAAAAACATTAAGTTCTAGAGACGTAACTGCTATAACATAACAGGAAGCAAAATGTCCTCAAGAAGTCTCAATCTTACTGTAAATGCACTTTTTTCTTTCTGTTAATTGCCTTTTGTGTCATTTTTATTAGATAAGTGTATACCATGAGACTAAAGTCTAAAAATAGGAAGTGGAAGTCATACCTTTTTTCTGTGACCCTGGAGTCCACTGGACTTGAGAAAAATCAGTTTTTCCTTCTGTGAAATAGTCTGTCTGGTGATAGTAACTCAAGGCCATGTCCATATTGCAGAACTCGCTTTTAAACATGTTTCCAGGGTAACTACAGGTATAAGGCTGATTCGCTGCCCAGGTCTGCTCCATACATGCATTATTATGGAGAACCTGTGGCTCACAATTATTGTAACCCTGGCTCTCATTTGTGTACATGCAGTACTCAGCAGGCTGCACAGGGTAATTGATAGGTGCACCATGGTGCATTTCATACATCTCTTGCATGCAGTAGTTCATCTTAGTAGCAGCACAAGAAGCTTTTACTTAAACAACAACAAAAAAAGTTATATTAAAAAATAAAAAGCATTAAGTTACATAAGAGAGAGTATTCTAAAAAATTCAACCTCTAAAAACTAGAAAACAAGCAGACAGACCGCCAAAAAACGCAACCCCCAAATCTTTCTAGCACTAAAAGGGTACATTAATGTAAACATAGTATGCGGTACAGCACCTTAGGTGGTAGAATCCACTTTATATACGGCCGTTCGGTCAACCCCTCCCAACGGTCAAACAAATTGGGAAGCAGATTTATGACAAGAGAAGGTTCTAATCTGTGACAGTTCTAATTCCTGGAAATCAGACAGACAGGTACCGATGATCGCCAAGCTGAAGGACTTGTGTGCTTACATTATATTCCATCGCGATTCAAAACCATTGGCTCTGGAGAATGTCTTTGCACTGCCATTGGACGGCTAATCGAAAAAGAAAAATATAACTCTGGACGGACCACAAACAATTATTTAGTGTATTTCCCCCCCTTTACCAAACACTTTAACAGGAAGAATGATTCTTGCAGGATTAAAGGAAATCCCAAAATCTGGTTTAACACTTTGGAAAGATGGCTTACTTACTTGCCCAGTATTGATTCTATTATGGCATGCTTCTCCTAATCACATCATATCATCCTAATCTGTTATCAGCCATATTGATTATGTTTTACAGTATTAGCCGTATGGCAAGTGCAAAACCGTTGGCTATTATACTTAAAATTCTACAACTGCTTTGGACTTTCAGGCATATGTTTACAAGTTTGATCACAAACCTGAAAAACTCAATGAAAATAACTTTTATTAATTAGATATTTGCAAACCCAAGGTGCATAAAACTGAAAGAAGGAGCAGGTATTTATTAATAACTGTGTGTGCGTAATTACTGTCAAACTGTTAATTAAAAAAAAAGATTTTTAACAAGACATTCATTTAACTACTGTTCAGTTATAAAGTAGTATGACAGTATGAGTTACCTTTAAAATGTTGAATAGATTTTATAGCTGAAGACAACTAGAAAGTTCTAATTATGAGGAATTCTAGTTCATATTAGGTTTCAATTAACTGACAGCTTGAATGAAAACTGGCAGAAACAGATGTACACTTGGACCAGAGCTAGAAAAACATTTTAATACAGGTATTGATGTCAAGAAAGAACTAAACTAATGAGGCCAAAATCAAACAGAATTGCCTTTTCTCTGAGGAAAAAAGGGCAAATTGGGCAAAAATCAACTCAGTTATTTATACTGCTACAGACTACTGCTATTTTCAATTAGTTTGAAAAAGTTAATATTTAAATAGCATAAAGAAACAGACCTGACATTTGGATTGAATATATGTCTTGCTTGCTTTTAGTTTTGAGGTTAGTGACATTTCATTATACACTTGTATACAGCAATAGTATAGTATAGTATAGTATAGTATAGTATAGTATAGTATAGCTATTGCATCACAATTACTCAGATTGTTAACACTACAGATAAAATATATGTCAAAGGCAGAAGCAGTCTGAGGTAAATTAATTACTTTGCATTCTTGGGATAGGTGAAAAATTAAAATCATATTTTCAGAGTTATCAAATAAGGCAAAAACCTTTATTCATCTTTTTTATACTTAAAAAATAAAGAATAAATATTTCTTAAACTCGTCATTCTTTGAAAGGAACTATACATTTAAAATATATTTCATAAAAACAACAACAACCAAGTATCAATCTTGATATGTACTATTTGTACAAATAAAACAAACATCTAAAAAGGTTGATTCTGTTGCTTGGCAATGATGGATGTAAAAGCAACTAAAACAAAACAAAAAAACAAAAGAATGATACATCATGATCAGCAAGCCTTTGGGAAAAACTCTGGGTTAAGCACCTCAGGCTTCAAACCTATACCATTTTCTATTGCTAATTTCCAAGGCAGTCAAAATCATAATAGAACAAAAGCTGAATAAATATGCATCAATCCTGCATTTAAAATAAATTATCCAGAGTGCTTAATACACAACATGCTTTGTTTCAATTTCTGAACTTTACTTAACCTAAAAAAGAAAAAAAAAGAAAGAAAAACAAAGGTGGTTCAGACAGACTGATAAGACGATAACACGATCAATGCGTAACATCTGCTAATAGCAAGGGTGGCCGAGGTAAATCTTGTGGAAAAAGGTTCTTATACCAGTTTAACTTTTTGATGAGGTGATGTCCTCCACAGCACACTAATCTTTCTATTATTGTTAAAGGAGTTTATGTAGTGACAAGTGGCCACTCGGCTCGTGACAAAGTAGGGCATATTCGCTGCTGGACAAATTCCAAGCTGTCCCAATTTTCTATAATGGATTTTTAATTCCTTCTTTTTAAGCAGCCGCTCAACTGTTTTTGTCCTGCCATTCATCGTATGAAAAGTGCAATTTCTACTGCAGTCAAGTCGTACGCGGTTGGAATCAATGACTTTAATGCAGAATGAGACACCGTTCTGAACTGGCTACAGAGCAGACAGATTCATCCTGTGGCGCACAGAGGACATTTCCACACTCGCACAGGCTAAATTAATAAACTGACTCTTTTAAAGGATTGACAGCTAGGTAGTGTCGTGACGCTATAGTGGCACTGTGATGCAATTACAAACTGTACGGTTAAGGTATTATTCAAAATGTAGCTAGGGCCGTTAAGAATCAATATTTTAGCACAAAAAAGTCAATAAGCAATTCATACTTTTTCCTCTTTAAAAATAAATAAACAATTCAGATTACCTTTGATATTTTGCCCAATGTTTGCTTCTGTTGCATATTCGGATGCTGGGTGGTACCGTGTCCGAGAGTCCCAATGGGAAAAAGAGACTCTACCGGTCCCCAATCCACACTGCGTCACACGTTCAGCACTTCCAAAAACAGTATCTCCATGGGCTACCTGTTGTTTACACAGCACTTGTGGCACACAGGGGACAATGACAGCACCCTGTATAGCAGTGGGTTTGCAGTGACTATATTCTGCCCAAAATCCTTTGAGGGCCTGCTGTATCTCTGTGTCGCAGCTTGGTTTTTATGGATCCCATTGTTATGTTCCACAGAACTTTTTAACCAGGCCCGTTCAGCTACCATATTTATCACCTTTCTTCCCATCCCCCTAAACTCACTGGTGCCCGTTTAGCTTCGTCTCCCTGCCTGCCCGTGTTTTAACCGACTGTCTCGCACTGCTCTCGGAGCAAGTGGACCCACAAACAAGGTTTTCCCATCAATTTATTGCCTGGACTCAATCGATCACTTGAGGTCTCAGGGGTTCAAAGCTGGTCATGAACAATTTTCAGAGACCTGGAGTTTAAAACAACAAGGAATCAGCCTCAACTGACTTTGTTCTTACTGCCAGATGTCCTGAGAGACACTTTGTTACCTAAGGTGGACATTCTCATAGGGGATATGTTCTCCTGCCATTGTAAAGGTAATGTGAGGGGAAAATATATATATTCAACAGAACTGAAGCAGTCAGGAGTTGTGTGTGTGTATCCAGCCATCAATACTTCATATATAATATAATTTACAAATTCTGTGCATATAAAAAAATTACAAATTTAGAAACCTGATAAACCTGATGACTGATAAACTATGTTAAAATACAGTATTTTTAGTGGGCTTTATTTCATCCTTCATGTATTGTACATAACTCCTTCAATTTTATAATTCATCATTTATTACATGTTTTAAGCAATATTAATTGTTCAACCATACACTAGCAAAACTAAAATGTGGTTTGTGCTCTGCTCTTTAAAATAGCTTCTTTGTGATATTCTCTTAAATTTTTAACATTACAGGATCACTTTAGTTAAATAAATCAACCAATACAAGCTTTGTAGAAAAGGATCAGTCATTTTATGTTTTTCTTATTTTTTTAATAGATTTGTAGAAACAAATTGTATTGATGTGGTGTCTTTTCTGCAGAGGCAGTTAGTGGCTCTCGGAACTTTACACAGCATGATTGTAAAGTCCAGATAACAAGAAGGAGTTTGTATTCTTTAAAAGGACTTAGCCTTGCATGGATTAATAAGGCCAGAGACTATGTCATCAGTCCGCTTGTAATCACTCAAAACAGATGTCAATTAGCACTACAAAAACACAAACAACCATAACATTAAGCCAGACATCTTGCAATCTTTGACATATCACCCCCATTAAGCTGAAATTCTCAGGACAGGGAAAAACACAAGTGTATATATATATATATATATATATATATATATATATATATATATATATATATATACACACTATAAATACTCACTGGTCACTAATTCTTTGCAGAACAGGCAGCTGTCAAAAGCTATTAGTGGATGTTGGTAAAGGTAACTTCCCTTTAATATTTTGGGGAAGAATTAATTCAAACACTGAATATATAAATTCAGATTTCAGTAGAAGCCAAACCTCAGTACAGTGTGGTATGTACTTTGGGCCTAATCAATTAAATTAAACAATTAAAATAAGTATGATGAAAATTGCTTTCATGGCGAGATTGTCATTAACAATTTCCATTTAAAGTAAGTTAATGTATCTGATTAAAAAAGCACCCATTGCCTCCATTTTTCTCTTCTGCAGTTTTAATCTGCATCACAGTGCACACATCTACGACTGTCATATAAACAGACAAACTGAGGATTACTTGAAAGGGCAATTAGCATTATTCATGAACAAATACAGCAATATACATCAGAATATGTTGCTTAAATGGTTTAAGTGGCACACTTAAATTTTTCTTTTCATGCTTCAGATTCTGACACATTTTCAAACATTACAATCTCTCACGCCAAGTGCAGTGACGTTCAAGATGCCAGTTTCCAGTCAGTGCACCAGGTTGTGCCCTCAGCTGCCAAAGAAAGACTACAAAGTACTTCCATCACATCAAAATGGAAACATTAGGAACTGTTAGTGAACTCTCACAGAAACATACAAATCTGAATTTTATCACTTATTTAAAACGACTGATTTAAAAAGGCTGATGGGTATTCACATAAGGGTTGTGATCACATATCTGTACTGCCAGGGGGAACCCTACCATCTAGTGAAAATTAAATTGCTACTCCAGAATGCTCTGCCTGGTATCTGCTTGTGGTCCTATACACACAGTGATGATAACAGGTTTTTCAAGTCTTGGCAGATAAATCAGCTGTAATGTGTGTCTGCATGCTGGGGTTTGCTCTTCAATTGAAGACTGATGACATCATTAAAACACTACTTGGCCTTTTCAGTGAAACATATGACCAGCTATTGTATGTAAAACTATAGATTATAATAATCTAAATGTCCAGAATGATATTATGCCTATATATCATATGAATACAGCTACTGGTGGGGGGGTTAAGCAAAATCACAAACTGAAAATGTGTCAGAAACAATAAGAGCATGTACACCCACAGTGACATATGCTGACAGGGCATAACAAAGTCCTATTTGACAGCCAGGGCATTCAGGGACATAGCCTTATATGCTCCTGCAATATCGATGATTGTGCGGATTTATTTATAGTTGATGATTTCTCACAAAGGCATGTTTTTTTTTTGTTTTGTTTTTTACAGAGCAGGTGCAGCCCAGGTTACCAGTGATAGGAAAAAATAGGGGGAAATGCCAAATGTGATTCATAAAATCTGTGAGAAAAAAAACCCCAAAAGAATCCCCTAACACAACTATACAGACAACATTCATAGCAATATATCTGTCAGAGCAGAAAAGACAAATAACTGGTAACAAAGCAAATACTTTTAGTCGCAAATGTATAAATATGCTTTATAGTGAGAATGGAAGAACTGATCTCTATACGCCATGCACTTAACACAGGGAATATAGACATTAATAAGTATGGAATGAATTGGGAAGTTTACTTTATTTATCACCCATATCATTCCAGACATAATGGAAAGCCATTCGGGTTTTAAAGTGAGTAATGTACAGTTGGAGGAAGCACATTAATGGTTCCTGCAATGTAAGTCTTGATTCACAGCCCAGTTAGGTTGCCTATTTCCAGTCACATGGTCAGAGGTAATTCTCAAAGTAATTGATTTTCAAGGTCAGCATTGTTTTTGTGTGGTGAAAGTTATCTCCTGAGGACCCATATCTTAACAGAACAACAAGCTGACTCATAGGGAACAAGACATTGTTGGATGTGCGATAGCTTTCAAACAAACAATTTAAAGTTTTACTGCATTCCACAAACTGAAATAAAAGCACTAGAAAGATATTTTAGGTTTCAGCAGTTAATATGCAGCAGGTATTTAAAAATAAAAAACATTTTTTTCTCTGTTATAATCCTACACAATTGTTTACATGTTGGAAATGTTATTAGTTTTGACTAGAATAAGCGGATATGTCTGAGTGTCGCCAATGCTAATCCATGTCTGTGCTTTAGTTATTTCACACTGACCTGAGATGGTCAGGCAACTGCTAAGATTAAGGTGACATGGTATAAGGCATTTTGTTCAATCACTGAATCATTGTATCTTGCTTCAAATACTAAACAAAGAGTGAACTCCTATAAACGCTTATTGCATTCATGTTATGAGTTGAAGTAATAGAACAAACCCAGGCACAACAGCCATTTAGGTATAAGATACAGCTGGTGAATGATACAACAAATAGCCAGCGTTTTCCTTCTGTATAAACAACAGGGCGTTAAAAAAGGGATTTGTTATCCTTGAACAGAAACACTTTAAAGCTACAAGTAAAAAAAATAAACCAATTCTGTGGGGAAGAGCAGAGCAGCATTCAACTAACAATGATTTCACTTGCTTAAAATGTATGTTTTCAAAAAAATATTACGATTGCATTTTTAAAATTGCAATCTACAAATGTGAAATAAATTGTTACTAAACAAACATCAAAATATCTGTAATGCCTCAAAAGATGGAACTGAAAAGTACAGAAACAAAAAGACAAACGTGCGTAAAAGTCGCTCTTTATTATTCAATTACATATTTTTCAGTCCCATGGTGAACGATATTACTCAGTATTGCATAATACACTGTTAAAGCTCCTAAATTGGATTTTAAAATTAAAGCTCTTATCTCCAAATGAAACACCTGCATCTGCCTGCACAAAAGGATATGGTTAAAGCTCTTTAACTAGGTAATAACACGGCTTGGCAAAAAGACCAATCTTAATCCCTTTTTTATTTGGGAAAACACTTTGAAGCCTTGACAAAAGATCCAGTAATTAATTAAGGATCACTGTCTTTTCCCGCTCAATGTTCAGCAGAAATGCTGCGATTAGCCTCTTGTCACAAACATGGGATCACAAGGATCCTGGCGAGACTGATGCCAGTAACTGAAGAGTGCAACAGTCTCTCAACTCTGTAGAGGAAAACTCTGCTGAGCTGCACTAAACTGATTTGCTGAACTGCTGAACACATACAGAAGACCAAGAAACGTGCTGTATACTGTGTGATAAGAAGTTGTTCATAAAGTCTCATTTATATAGTGGAATTACTTCCCTTACATATATAATTTATAATGATGCAGCAAGTGGATACATGATACATGCAATTGAATCCCTTAGGAAAGGCGGTTGGAAGTGATCTGAATTAGATTTTAGGAATTAGGATGCAACCAACTCCTTATTTTGTCGCTTTTGTAAATCACGCTGAGATTATCTGGTACACGTATCAGTACTTTACATGCACGATATATTTCTAGAAATTGGTGGCTTCAAAAACCTATAATTAGACAACAAACAAAATGAGCAATGGCTTTGATATTTTTTTCCTTTTTTAAATGTCTCTACTGTAATTAAAATCACAAAATCTTTCTATCTTTTTTAGTGTTTAAAGATTAAAACCAGCAATCTACCGCAAAATATCAAAAAATGAAATCCCTGAACATCCGTGAGTTTATTTGTATTTATTTATTTTAAAGGAGGAGGGGAAGTCTGCTGGTTACACAAAAACTCAGTAGAATCTTTGCTATCATCAAAATACAGTGATAGAGGGCTAATGTTTCACAAGCAGAAGGAAAGAAATCTTTGACTTTTATAGAGGCATCTGGGTATAGAAACCTACTTAGGTAATGATACAACAAATATCCATCTGTTTTTTTTTTGCATCAAGAACATTTTAGCATTTGTCATCCATTTACAGAACATGCTTAAGGCTACAATTGAATAAATAAATCCATTGTGTGGGGAATAGCAGACCGGCATTCAAATCCCCACTAGCCAATAAAGAAAATGGATGAATGAGAAAGTGTTGTTTACTAGACGTTTTTCTCTGTGTTGCAGCTATTTACCTCAAGTACAAAGAACATCTATGACAAAGGTCCTTATGAAATTCGAGCCTGGTTTTCAGTAAAATAAACCTCACAATCAGATGCTGCTGCACCTTATCGTTGACACACAGCATTCTCAAAATGGAGGCATTAACTATTAAACAACATCGTCTTTACCGCTTTACTAAAACTAATTACCTAGATACTGCTTATTAGATCCCAAAACCCTCTGTGTGATGTCTCTGGTGTCCCCTTGTGTTTATTTCAGGTATAATGTTTTTTTTTTTTTTTTTTCCCCTAAATCAATTCCTACTTTAAGCTGTAAGCCAGGGATGGGCCACTACAGTTGAAGGCCCAATTCCTGCAGGATTTCAATGTACCTTTCTATTAGCAACTGGTTAATTCCTGGAAATAACAGGCGATTTGACAATTGGTTCAATTAAGTAATTTAGATCTTGGGTGGAAGAAATAACAGAGAGGACACTATCGCCCTTGAGGACCGATGTTGCCCATCCCTGCTATAAGCACATATTTACAGTGACATAAGTTTTGGTATTAAATATGAGAAATTAACTTGGAATGTGTCTTCAATAGAGATAAGGTGACAACTATGCAGAAAAGGAAAGAAATGAATAACGTGTCTGATTGGACATCTTCAGGTACCGGTTTAGGTCAAAGGGTGGATTTAAGTTGGCGTTCTTGCTTTTCTCCTTTTTCTGGCTGCCAGACTATTTATCTGAATGCTGTGTGTATACTCTATACTCTGTGTGCTGAAATGACTTCATAAACATACCTGAAGAACTTGCTGCCCAATTGAATATTTTACAGATTGGAATATATTACTGTGGTGAACATTTTCAAAGAGGCCACTCTCTCCTGCCGTCCGTATTCTTGAAGGGTTCTCCATCTTAACATACATAATTTTTCTTTCCACATCACAATTAAAGTCTTGAAATGTATACTTAATAACAGTGGTGATATTGTTCTCCATTTCGTGTACTGAGTCTTACTGAAGCAGTCTAATTCAATTAAAAATAAATATATTGTAACAGTTTTCAAACTTTACTGTCAAGCAGGGGTTCAGAAACAAGAAACTGACAACGTTAAACAATTCAATACTCTTTATTTCTTAAGTGCACTTACAACCCACCTTTAGAAAGGCAAGAATTGGCAGTAGAAAGAACTGGGGAAAGACAGGAAAGGTGGTGAGGGTTTCCAGCCCAAACGAGGGGACTCGGGGGGGGGGAAACAGAGCACTAGACACAGGGACACACAGAGGGAGGACATGGGGGAACATAATGCAGTACACTAATAAACATCTCCAAACCTCAAACATCCTATACTGTCCACTTCCCAGCAGCCCCTGCCTGCGGCAAGCATACTAATGAGCCTGGGCAGCTCCGGCCCCCTGGTGGCGTTACAATAGGCAAATTGACAAGGTCTCCTGAGCGCTATTTTTGCCCTGCCTGATACAGTGCTAAAAGTAAGAGTGTCCCCCTGATACATTGAGTCCTACTGAATAAGAACTATTCCAAACTGGTGGAATGAAAGTGGACAAATATCTGGGCAACTGTACATTTAGTAATGATAAAATAAAAATAAAATAATAATAATAATATTTTTGAATTTTGAACAAAAATACACAAACATCAGGAGTCTGGCTCCATATCCTCTAACTGCCTAATTAGGCAAATAGACAGTCAGTCATATTTAAAATCACTACAATATGGTCACAATTATACAAAAGCCAATCAAATACACAAAAACAGTGTATGAGCACCAGATAGAACAGTCCCTGCAGAACAGAGCAGTGCCACCCCTCCGTGTATCAGAGAGAATCGTAGCTGAGAAGTGACTGTAAGTAAACTTTTCATGCTGTGATCAACTTAAGACTTGTATTCTTCGTAATTCATCACATACATTAATGCCACAATACATTTATTTCTAGAATTGCTAGCGAAACAGGGAACACATCGGCAGTGGCTGCAAATATTGCCATTACATTTAAAATGGCTTTGCAGAAAGTTGTAATTAGCTCATGTAAGTACACAGCTAATACCCCAGGAAGTATTTCTAAAATATAACTAAGGGTCAGTGTTAACTACTGTTTACAAGATAATGCACCAGCAGACATGTTATGCTGGTATTTTACAATCTACAATCTATTTCTAAATCAAAAATACTCTCTTTTAATAAATTGAACCCATTCACCACAGCTCTTTATTGATGTACTGTTATATATATTTCTTCTTCAGTTCTAATCATCTGCAAGAGCAGATAATTTCTCACTCTCCTGACTGTTCATTTCGTCAACGAAAACTATGACGAAAAATATTAATCAACGACCTATGTTCAGTGACGATAACTATGACCATAACGAGACGAAATACTGTGAAAAAAACGATAACAAAATAAATGTTTTAATTTTCTTTGACTAACGTGACGAAACAAAAATTCAACACAAGACTAATGGACATAAATTACAGTATTTTGCATGGGGGCCGGTCAGGGAGCTGTTTCATTGTCTAATCATAATCATGCATGCTTAACTCGGTCATCATGTTCGTGTAGCGCAGCTAATCGCAGTTCTGCGCAGAACAGAATGTGACCTGATGGTACACAAGCGTGTGTTTTGCTAAATGTTGATCGCGCTTGGTGTGATTTACTGTATTGGGCTCAACGTGAAGTTGATACAGATTGTGTGAAGTTACACGCCTGTTCTTTTGTATACACGACTGGTAAGTGCGGGTCTTATAATTAGTAAAGTTAGGATCTAATTGGTTGACTTATAAGTACAGTAAGCCACGGTATATACTTACAGAATTAAGCGCTATTCACGCTTGGCTACAGTAGGGCCTAACAATATGCTTATGCTTTTAATATCACTTTAAACTTCCAATCTTTTGTGTATCTGCAGGGGAAGTCTTTGAAAATAAAATGTTAATGCGAACGCCATTTGAAATGTTAATATCAGCAAATGTGCGTACTGGAATATAAAAATACAAATGGCATGATTATATGGCATTTTTACCTAAATAACCCGTGTATACCTGGAAAATGAAAATGCAACTGTGGGATTACATTTGCATTTGAATAAAGTCCACTATATGCTTCCATACTGTTCTTGTACTCTATTCTTATTACAAAAAATGAATTACAGTAATTTGTGACCATGAAGTTTACAATAGCTGTTTGTGACTTGATTTCAAATACATTTCAAATTAAGTCAATCAATATGTTTATGTTCTGCATCCATCCACTAATTGATGTAAACATCTGGCATCAGACATAATGCATAATGGTGATAATGAAGTAAAAATAAAATACATAGACTACAATGTGACTATAATTACACTGACAAAAACTAGACTAAAATGACAGGAGTTTTCGTCAAATAATATTAACTAAAACTAATGAAAGATTAAATGACTAAAATGTGAATAAAACTGAAGCATTTTAGTCAAAAGGGTAAGACTGAAACTAAATCTAAAATAGCTGCCAAAATTAACACTGTCTCCTGCAAAGCTCGCTTCCCTCAACAATGACTAAGACATTTTCTGATACAGATTTGAATAGATAATACCAGCAGTGAAGATGAAAGTGACCTTTTACTATTTAAGATACTGAGCATGATAGCTGATTCAGCATGGCTGTTGTCAAGTTGATTGCCAGATGTGGTTCTCTCGGCATACTTCTGTCCAACAAATAAAGAAAAAAGCACACTTCTCCAGTTGGCGATTGTTTCTAGAACCGCATAAAACTGAGGGATTATTTTAAGACTCAGCATGAAAAAAGAAACTTACATTTAAACAGAATAACTGCAGTAATTATAATGGAGCAGTTAAAATACATTTGAAGGATTTAGAACCAAGATAATAAGTAAGCACACACACACACACACACACAATCTTTGATACATAAATGACGGCATCATTCATTAATCTACACTAAAGACACATCAGACAAACCACATAAAACTAAAAATGCACACAACTTTGAATTAATACTAATCTTTTTCAAAAATAAACAATCCTAAAATCTCAATCTCAAATCTTAAGTTGGTTCGAAATAGTTCTTTTCAATATTGAACCTTTTTTCTTTATGTAAAGTAAGCCGTTACCTCATTATAATTAATCTCATGGTACCAGAACTTTTTCATTTGCATCTAATATAACCTGCTTGAAATTGACTGGCTAATGGCGTCTTATTTATTCAGTGCAGTCTTTTTTTTCAAGGCTTCAAAGAGAACTTCAAGGCACACTTAACTTGAAAAGAGTTTGAGTACCCAGAGGTGTCATGCAGTTTTTACTCCATGGAGACTGAGGAAACACTTCTAATCTCTTCACATGCAGACCCTTCCCTACACAGAATCCAAGACCCTGTCATTGCACACATGCTTCAAACATGACAGGTTCACCCCAGGACCCTTTTAATGTTGTTGTTTGTTTCAGAAAAACAAACAAGCCCCACCCACCCTCAACAAACTTTCAATTGTGATTCTGAACAGGTATCACCAGATCAATGAGTGTCAGAGAAAAGAGCATGATACACAAAAATTAAACTATATATTACCATGCTGCAACAGCTCATGCTTCCATCTGGATTGGCATTTCGGTGCTTGTTCTAAAATAAACGGGAAAGGCAGAATGTATAAAAAAATAACTGGTAGGGATTCTCTTTTTCTCAGAAATGAAATGTTTTTTTTTTGTTTTTGTTTTTTTACTTTTAGCTAAAATGCAATTAATTATGAGTTATGATCTTCTCTTTGTATGTCAACACCCTGAGACCAGTCTGCCTCCAGGGGAAAATGTGTGTGTGAAAAGATCCCATCACCGACACAGGCTTGGCACCTCTGTTGGCACTGTACAATGAAGTTAAGATACAGTACATTCAGTGAGCCTGTACTATTTGCTCTTCCGTTAATGCCTTGAGGAATAAAACCCTTGCTGTCTGGAGGAGACAGCTGTGATGATTGCTGGCCAAGACCATTCCTTAAGAAGAAGAACCATGACAACTACACACGCATCGACAATACAGGGAGGGCACACAGCACGGGCAGGGAACTACCCATGAACAGCCAGGCAGCAACCACTCTTCAAAGCTAATGTTTTTAAATGATTTTGAAGACTGTTTTGAATCAATATCATAGTACAACTACTACTATATCCAAGCATTCAGCATACTAAGGCCTGCAACACATTTTCCAGTTTGGATAACATCATCACATGCTAAGCAATTCATGTCTGAATAAGACTGATCTTAAATCATCCTACCTGACATACTGCTGGGGATTATGGGACAGAAACCATTTCTGTATCTTTCTCCACAGAAATTACCTGAGGGTAAAAATCTGAATAAATACAATTCTTTATATATATATATATTTTTTTTTTAAACAGTGCTGCTTTTTTATTTACAAGGGCAAGATAAATATTGCATGTCATTTAAATAATTTACTTTTTTCTGGACAATGGAGCAAATGCTATTAGGAGGGAACAATTAATAATTAAAAGCAATTAACCAGACTGCTCTTAACAGAGAATGCAATTACATTTTAACTTACCTTAAATTTCCCAATCTTCTGTTATATATTATTAACCATAAGGGAACCTGCAAAAAGCACAGGAAAAATAAAGTATGCATTTTTGTAAATCTCAACATATGACCAAACTCTTTATTCAACACAGGTCTAAAGCGCTAGTGTGTGTGTGTAACGTATGTGGGGTTGTTGCAAGTGAGCAGGACGGAGAACTGTGAAATACTTTAAGAGCTTTAAGACCCACAAAACTTGGTTTCGCCTTCATGGCAGCAAATTATACCATTGTCAAGACATATTACTAAGAACAGCTCAGCCCATTCTGTATGCTTTCCATCTATAAAGCCCTGTATCATGGCAGCTTCACAGCAAATTTCTCAAGGGATGTGGTCTACTTATTTTTCCATATCTTACTCCAAGATGAATACAGAGCATTCACTATTAAATAACAGGATCTATTCGTTCCACACTGGAATAATTTACATCTGTGTAATGCCACAAATTATTATGACGAACCAACCAATGCAGGGAGTACTGCTGACTTGTCAATGCACTGCCAAAGTTTCAAGCAGGAATACGTTACGACACTGAAACACGCAGTTCAGCAAGAGGGAAATGGATGTATAGAAAATGTGTTGTGGGGAATGAGTACAGGATTGTCTTTGTTGGTAAAGTCTTCATTGCTACTCTTCCATAAGAGGTGTTTCATTTTATGAATTTTAAAGAATACTGTTTTACACTCAAATTAGATTTTGCCACACCCACATTGGAATGTATGTATTATTTGGCATAGAATGAATAAACCCTGTCAAAGTCGTCTTGTGTAAACTCAGGAGTGCCTTGTGTTTGCTTTATTATTTGGTTAACAAGGGGAGATATATTTACCCACCTTATATTCTAAACAAGGTTATAAAATACAAACATGTGTCTGGTTACAAAACATTACAAAGATAAAACACAAAGTGGAAGGTTAACAATTACTTGGAGAAAAAAAAAGTTCTGCATGCTGACAGGTAGTACCGTTTCATGTATTCAAGGCAAGCTTTCCTTAATCATATACCACTGTATATTCCATGTCTTTTCTGAAAATCAAATAAATCTCAATCTCGTGCACCAGCTCCTACAAAGATCAGAGTAAAGTGATACATACTTGATTTTTTTTAATCCCTAAAACAAACAAGCATCATATTTCTGTACCTTTATCATTAGCAGAAAAACAGTCTTCATGGAACCCTGTGTTTTTTCTTCTAAATAACAATACCACCACTACTGAGGAAAAAAACAAAACGTAATTCAGTTTGTAACAATAATTTGTATTTACTCAACTAGCAAAATATATAAAAATATTGTAAAAAATGAAAAATGTCTCACATACTTTGTAATGCACACATTGTCACTGTGAATGCTGTTCATTATGCATCTTTCTTGCATCTTTTTTTCCCCCTTGCATGGGAAACCAATCCTCAGTCTTCAGTCTTTATAATTGTGTTGCTATGTGAAGGGACATCTGGTGGACAGCAACAGAACAGCGATTTCCAGTTAAAAAAAGTAAAATACTTCTTAACCACTTAACTACTCGATGGATAGGTTTCTGAAAGTCAGTATCATACCTTCTTAAAACCCATAATTCTGTGCGATACAATTTTGTTAGCACAGCAGTACTACATTTTTTGACAGAAAATCTTATTACATAGGATAGTTTAGTACTGCTATGCTAACAAAATTGTATAGCACAGAAATTCAATTAACACAGCATATTTGGCTGTTGTAAAAGTGTCATCTGTTGTAGCCTTACTGCAAAGTATTGTGCTAGTAACTGCATCTAATGAAAATGTATATTAACAATCTTATTAAGCCAGGATACAACACTTTCACATTTTATGTCATTTTGTTTGGGATGTATTTACTTTTAATACATTTCAAATAGCCCCTAACTCTGATTTGGGAAAAAAAGAAAGAAAATAGACACATTGCTAAGTATGGCACTGAAGGACATGGGTATATTTCCTTGCCTGAGGAGCTGCTTTGAAAAATGTGATTAAGATTGATGTGTTATCACAATTTCCAGGATATACCTAACAGTAAAAAGTAAACTGTGAGTTACATTTTTATATGTTTTGCAGCCAAATGGACATCAAAGCAAAGCTAATGCCTCAGCTGTCCGCAGAGCAGACATTTATAACTGATAAAACACCTCATACTTCAGGAACACCAATGTACTGAAGACTTTTATAACAGGCTGTTGATATAGTTCAGGTTGATATAGCTTCTGTACACTAATCAGAAGCATTATTAAGATTGCATGTTCGTGCAGAATTCATATTTTAAAGGATTGGCAGCATTTGTGCACTAAAAACTTTCTAGAAAAAATGTCACTGAGGGAAAACATGCAAACACCTTTAACAAGCAATACATGTTGGAGGTTGCAAAACAAAGAAACTAACACTTTCTCTCTATAACAGTTACCTAGGAGACCCTTACAATATCCAGTCAAAGCTTCAACTACTGCAGAAATGTAAAAATCCATCAGCATAGGAAAAGACAAAGACCGAGTCATTTCTGCTGCTTGTGAAATTCACTTGTACTGCCAAAACTGTACCACAAAGCAAACACAGCTCTTAAAGTCAACCATGTCTGAATCCTCGCCAAGATGTATACTTATACTTTGGTATCTCCACACATCAAAATAATATAAAGAGGGTCAAAAGGGTGTAGACATCTTGTTATTAGATGAGTCCATTACACCCCTACTCTTTTGAAAAGGGATTCAATTAGCCTTTTAATGTCAGTGTGAACTTGAATTTGTTTTTAATTATTTTACAATACTGAAATCAAGGTTAAAAGTCCACGATGCTTGCATCTTTGTATGCTGAGGATTTATGGATGGAAGTTGGAATGGCATTTGTACATGATGCAAATATTAAATACCAGAGATCTGGTCAATCTTTGATCATGAGAGGATGGAAAATGCGTCAACCTCCGCCTGTCTCACTGATATTAATTTGATGCTGAAAGGGGAAAATACGACAATTTGGCAAAACGAATTGCAAACACAAAACCCTTAAAAGCCTTCAGTTTAAAGCGTACGCTTCTCCCCAGTGACATAAAAATCAGGAACAAAAGAATATTTTTTTCACGGAAGCAACATCTGGACGGAGTTGTATAATACGAAAAAAATCCATTAGGAACTATCCTCAGAGAGTGCCTGATAGATACGTCGACAGCTGTGTTGTGGTTGATTTCGGGATGTCCACAATAATGGGCTTTTAGTCTCTGATGAGAAAAGAAACCGATTGTAAAACACTAGAAGAGGTGTATATACTTGGACAGCTAAATCCTGTAAGCTGAAGACTGTGTTTTAGATTTAAAACTGGAATGTAGATAAAAATGTGTTAGTTTATGCTGTTTTTTAAAAATACTGCAGTGTAGCCATCTTGAGGTTAATGTTTACATAATTGGACATTTAATATGCTCCATTTCACCTGCAATGATTTGTACACATCAACAATTTTTAATACTCCGGACATGAGATGTATTGTTATTGTACATAAATAAAGATTTCCATTATTGAAAATTGCTGGGCAAAGTATTAAATATTTATAGTCCGTGCAGATGACTTTCAAATCTACTGTTTAAAACTGAAAAGTAGTTGTAACCCCACCTTGCTCAACATGAAATCAGTGTTTAAGACTTTGTACTTACAAAAAAATACAAAAACCAACAGCCAATAGATTCAAAGTATTGGGACAGGACTGAATCTCATTAATGATTTCGTAACAGCAAGGAACAACAGAATTAACCCGTCTCACCACATGATGGGGCCAGGAGACCAAATTGAACATAAGTCACAAATAAGAAACAATGCAGACCAGGGACTTCAGAAACTGTAGAAAATGAACCCTTTCCACCCAGTTTTGCATAGCAATGAGGTGTAGAGCAATTTATATTGAACTCATACGTTGAAAGAAAATCAGTGGGGTGAAAAAAAGCTAATCCGATTTCTGTATGGATTCTCTCTTGACCTCGATACCCTGGCGACAGTGCTACCTGTAGCTTCCCAAAGATTCAGGCACGTCTCTGGAAGTTCACAGCTCTAACATATTGGATTGAGGTCTGGAGATCGCAATGACAAATCAAAAACACTGAGTTTTATACTTCCTTAAGCCTTTGGTCATACACTTATCTTGTTGAAAAGTCAATTTGTGAGCAACTTCAGCATCTTGATACAGGGCACCAGGTGCATAGAGGTGCGTGGGTAAAGAATCCTAGCAAACTCTTGAATCCATATGTCCTTCAATGCTAAAAAGGGCAACAGGAACAGAGGATGCAAAGCATAACAGAGGGATGTCATACTTCATTTTTTCTTCAAACATACCAATAATATCCATGTTCAAAAAGGTCACGATTTCATCTGACCACAAAACATGGTCCTGATTGACTTGGCAGACTTTCCATCTCTAAGCTCTGAGCCACAACATAAGGACATTATTCTAATGCATGGACAAATACAGGATGTCCATCTCCCATACTGCCTATCCATCCCTTATGAACACTAAAGCTGGGGATGTTAAGAACCACACCAACTCTAACAATGACTTTAATGAGAGCAGCCGTATATCCTTGATCCAAGCAAGCTAATGTAAACCAGGTATGAATATTGCATAACTATCACAGAATCACATTAAATTTGTATGAGATATTGCGCAGATATAAAAAAACACACACACACACACAAAAAAACGGCAGGGTATAAAGGACCAAAAGACCATTTTAAATTGTTTGTCAGTGTAGCATTCAGATGCAGGCTGTAAGCATTTACAGGAGAGATCAAGGTTAATCCAGCGACAATAGAATAAGCACTGCTTTTTCCAGAAGCTGCTGATGCTCATAAAAATTGAAATTCTAAATGCATTTCAAACCCTCGTATTAAATCAGTAAATGGTAAAGGACAAAACGACAAAATGTTTGTAAAACATGCTGGGGCGCCATGGTGAGTTATAAATATAAAATTATAATCTTAAAAAAGGATAAACTTCTGTCAATACATTTGTAGATCATTAATCCTTATTAATCTCATACATTGAAAAATGATGCCCTACAAACACTTTTATATAGAGATTTTTAATTAAACTTGTTGTGGTCTTATGCTTCACATGCTTCTGCTTGGGTACTCTGGAAACCTTTGGTGTTTATGCATTTGTTTAGTTGAGATACCAATTAGCCTACCTCTTCCCTTTGTCCACTCATTATGCATCTTCAGGAGGGATGAGAGAAAGTACACATCCCTCAAAATGCACACTGTGAAATCTATTCACTCTTCTTCACACTACAAGGCCAGAATATCCATGGGCAAACTCTTACACCAATTTGGGGATTTGATGCAGCTGGAACTGCCAATGATCGGAGAAGACACAGGGAGTCACTGGTGTGTGAAGGATCTGACTATTACCTGGCTGAGTCCTACTCCCACCAACCCAAAAGGTACTCCTTTAATCGTGCTCAGAAAAAGTTATTTTTGGTTTGCATCCTGGCTATGGTATTGCTGGTATTTGTGGTGTTACCAGAGGGGTCACTCGCAATTTCCTGGTAGGAAATGTTTGGGAGACCCTGCTTTTGTGGATCACATGACACCACGTGATGCCATTAATTTACATACTATGCGAGATCAGTAAATTTGCCCGTGTATGCTTGGTCTCCTCTAATGTGTTTTAGACTAGCAGTGCTAAGTGCAAAAAAAAAAAAATAGATCTCCTTCTCTAGTTTATTTTTACTATCAATAAAGTAACAGATGTGAACAAACTGCACTTATGGCTCTGAGAAAGACAAATGAGTTGAGATGTGTAAACACACTTTAATGGTTTTTAAGAAATGTATTGCTCTGACAGTTGAAACTAACCATATGGCCGGCCCTGCTGTATTATTAACAAACCGTTCACTCCACCTGTATGTCCTAAACAGGTCCCAAGGCCATGTATAATCAGCCCTGAGGCACTTTATTATTTAAAGATCTCCTGGGGCTCCTATACTAAAACATCCCCAAGGTAGCCTTTATTATTAATACAAAGCAAGGCTCTCTATATACGCACTGTTACAGAGTACCAGGGGTTCCTATTTTACCAATACAGCCTCTGGGGTCCCTGTATTACTCAAAGTGTAGCAACGCCCCCCTTATCTCCACTATACGTACGCTCTCTGAAGGCTGCACTAGGACGCAGATTCACAGAGAAGTAAAAGGCTTTGATGTGGAGGGGTCTCCAGTCATGCATAACGGGAGTGAGTGATGCTACTCGGCCCCCAGAGCAGCGCTTTTTCTTTACAGCACATTTACTTGCAAACCGTGTCCTCAAATGACCAAACGCAGCCCCGTGCTTCGAAATCTTGAGAGTCTCACTGTATTCAGTACTTTCTCTGCTCGGCGCGTCCTCACCATGATTGGAAACAAGAGTTAATTATCCATTTATTTCTTTAGATAGGCCATATATTCTGCAAAGCATTCAATAGCATGAGTTCCTTTTGGAGTCACAGAAAACTCATGAAGCCATAATGCCTTGTTAAAAGGCTGTATGATTTTTAGAAAACGTTGATGTAAAGCATTTTGATTATTAATTAATGGCGATGTTCTTTATGAGGAATTAAGGCAATTATCTGAGGAATCACACAAGCTGATTTTGCACAAACTATAAAAATAAATTGTCCCATGGCACAATATTCTTTTCCTTCTCTTTTTTCACACACCAAGTGACAAGCAAACCCCATGCTGTGCTAACGCTAACCCACTGCAGTCAAGGCTTCATAGCAAGAGGGTATCACTGTACATGTTTGCATGCCTGCTGTTGTGTGGTTGTGGGCGATTGTTTATCGGGGATGTGGTCAGGTTCTGACAGCTTTCAGATTGTACTACTTTAGACAAGCATTAGCAATTAAAAACATTATGCTTTTAGCATGAAGGATTCATTCTCTCAAGTTACACCTACATCTGGATCAAGCTTTGAAATTCAATATAGGGTATATCTTCATGGCAACAAATATCAAAATAGTTACACCAGATGGTGTATTCATTAAAAGAAACAGTAAAAACAATAATGTAATTATGCATTAAGGTTGTGGCCAAAGCACTTTATCAAACCTAACTAAAAATACAGTTCATTTACAAGTCAACTTAACTTTAAAAGCCTTTAAAAGAGTGGATCTCTCAACAGCTCCTTCAAACTTAACCAGATAACCTAATTATTTTGATAGCGGAAAGTATAATCTCAAAAAGAATCAAAAACACATTCGCATATTAGACAAGAGTGGAACAGATTCCAGAGGATAATATAATAATACATTTTGAAGCATTTGTACTCAGTTGTTCAGCAAGAATGTAAGGGAAAACAATTACTGGTTCAAATGTTCTTCCTTATCAGTATACACATTGTATTTATCTATTATTATCATTATCTTTAATGAGCACTGAATATACCCGAATGTAAGTAGGGAAGATCATTCAATTCAAGACCTGGCAATTGAACACAAATACAATTCTCAACCCAGACTCACTGGACTCACTTACCACAAAACATTAAATGACACAGGATTCCTATTTGCAGACACAAATCTTTTGGATTATACTATTAAGGGAAGGGTGCACAAAGTTTAGAGATATTTTGACACTGACACCAAAACCCAAGTGTACTATTAATACATAACAATAACAGTAATAACAACACTTTATATCTCAGACATCAATTGGAAAATTATATACCTACAAATGTCTTCAATCACATTATCAGCACCAAAAACTGGAATGTTGTTGGGTAATTTAATTGGGGATAATTAGGAAAGAATGTGGTCACCACAGACCTCAGTATCACCCTGGTGACAATTAAGCATACTACTCAGTAATGGGATAAACAGATATTTGGATATCTTCCCAACGGTTCTTTACAAACTATAAACACGTCACTGAAAATGTCCCAGGTGTACTCTTCCGTATTCACTTTACAAAGTCTAGCCTCATAAAACAGACAGTCAAAAGTTGAGATCACACTGATGTGACTGTTTGTAAAATACCATTTTGCTTTTTCCCCAAGGATACTGCATCACTGTTGCTCAGTAGTTGTTTTTTTCAGCCGTGCAGATCACATATCAGTTGTGGTTGTTTGTGTATGGCCTTGCCCTCACTGTCTGCGCACCTCTGTGGTTTGTTGGAAACGCTCCTAAATTCTACGGATCAAACTGTGGCTCAGACTGTACTGCCAGGCCAGGAAAGGAGAGATGCAGTCCTGCATCCAGGCTGTCCACAAAAAAGGATTTACGATGATCCCTTCAGATCACTAGATATTTCAAATCTCACTTCTCCTGGGTCATACCGTTCTATAACAACTATTTCGGAATATATTGCAAACATTCGATCATTTCTGCTGTGTTAACCTGTGAGATAGGTTGTCAGTTGTCTTTATTTTTATATTTGTTTTTTCCATGCAGCTGAAAACACTATACAAGATTAAGTATTAACAACTTAAATGGCCCAAAAATAAAATTACATTCACGGATAATACAGCAAGGGATTAAAATACACAATTAAAACAAACCATTGATACATTTTGATTCAGTATCTTTACAAATACTTACTTTATAGACTAGTTTATTATCTTTAAATATGTAACTATATTAAATACATAAATAGAAGCTTTTGATTGCCTCTCTGTATAAAGTAGGGTGCGTACAGATGTAATCCAGTCAATACCTTTTGCCAGAAGATTGCTGACCTCCACAAGGGCAGGTGACAGGTCTACAAAATGTAAAGATGAGCATCTCGGTTTCATGCCATGGCATTAATCAGACTGAAGTCCCCGGCTATTGGGATGGTTTATATATTATCAAGAAGAAGACACAAGAAAGCTTGACCCAAACGTGGTTCAGGAGGTGAACGTAAACTCAGGAGTCATTATCGGTGTCTTCAAGAACTCTGGCATCATCAGGATACATCTGCAGGATTACCACTCAACGTCAGCTGCATGAATCTGACTTCTGAAAACCACTGGGGCTTGAACCCAATAATCCACTACTATACTATAATAATTACACTATAAATTAAAGGCATTGCATTATAATTAGTTTTCCAGCATTTGCTGAGCATGTGCCCAGAGACACATAATCCATGCAGAACAGAACTGAAACATTTGCAATTTAAGGTAAGGTTACAAGCTATAGTACTATGGTCTTTAGTATGTATGCATCTACGCAGAATTCTACTATAAAATCGACAATAAAAAAAAAAAACAGCTTTCTGGAAAAAATTTGAATGCACTATACATACTCTCACTCACACAAGACATAATGCAAATCAGTCAAAAAATTATATATTTTCTGCATGAAACAACATGTTTGTTAGAAAAGTATATCTCAACATTTATAGGAATTTGCTTACCTGATATCTTCTAGCAATTCCACTGTATCACAGAGACACCAATAACTGCTGCATCTGATGTAGGACCTGCTTTTTTCCAAGGACCAAAACAAACTTCCTTTGAACAGGTGCTGTGAAAGTAAAATAAAAATAAAACAATATCAAAAATCGAATTAGTTGGCTTTTATAGAATTTAACATATCACAACAACAAAGTACAACATTTTTATGAAGTCCTTATATTAATTAACATCTACATCACAAATAGGGGCAATAGAAAAACATCACTGGTCTCATATTAAAGGGAATCATTTCACAGAGGCATGTGCATTATTGAAATGTATAATATATACAATATATATATTATTTAAAGAATACTTAATACAACAATATTAAGAAGTGATAAGTACCACAGTATAATTGCATCATCTAATATTCTGTATTCCCCTGCCTTCCCCAGTGGTTGGTATCCGTGCATACACTATAAATACATGATAAATACACTCCAGTTTCAAGATTGTTTTGATTGTGTTTTCAGATTTGCAGCTCAGTAGAGTTTTTGCACTGCAGCACATATGATGCAATTTGTGGGACATGGGCTACTTGTTTATACTCTTCCCTGTGGTTTACACTCTTGCACTTTGAAGCCAGAGAAACATTTCAGACACTAGGCAGAAAACAAAGGGAGCTTGAAAGTGAATCTGGACGTTAGAAACTGCAAAATTATCCAGTACTGGCAGACTCTTAATCCACGTCTATTTAATACATTCATTACATCATTTGGCTAGATCATTTTCAGATTCATATTCGCTAACAAACAAACATAAAAACTATTTTGAACAGAAGCGGTTTCATTTATTCGATTTTTAGACTGAAATAATGTATTCTTCAGGACGCATCTTCAAAGTTTTGGTATTTAAAGTATTGGTCTTGCCTTAACTTTCTGTCAAGAATTATTGTATTTCCTTTAAATCAAAAGTACACCATCTGGAGAATTCATCTAGGTTCAAAATTACAACATTTGGGAAGCATGCGTTACACAGATATCAGTTCCTCATACAGTGTGACCTTCCTAAATAACTCCTATTGAATATGGGAAATGTGGCAGTACATCCCCAAATCCTTGCCATCTCACTGCTTATCATAACTGCAGTTCAATACATCTGCAACACATACAGTCAAACCGATAGACTGAGGTAGATATGCTCAGTCCCCCTTCGTAGCGAGGGTTTCACTGCGCTTTCTTATCGGTGTCTTATTTTACTGTGTTGCTATGGTGAGCGAGTTATATCTGTAGGGCTGCTGGGATGATCATTTTAATTTTTAATAAGACTTTCTGATAATGTTGTACTTACAAAATTATATTTTAATAATGCTTTTCATCAGGACTTACAGCAGAAAAATAACACATAAATTCCTTTGATGGTGAAAAGATGTGTACATGTTAACAGTCCTGGAAGACACGGTCTGTGTGATACTTAACACATCAGACACCTGCATCTATTTAAAGCATATGAAATGTCTAACATCCCTGGCACAATACAGCTGAAAGTTCATTTAATTAATACAATAAACAAAGCAAAGTCCTTAATCTCAAGGCTGATTGTCATTCCTATTTTTACATTAATGCAACTGCAGTTTAAAAAGGCAACACATGAAACTGAAGGGATGGTAAGTTAACAGAAAACCTAAGCAGAGAAAATGCAAACTTTATCCCCAGAATCTTCAAACCTCCATGTTAATATAAATAAATAAAACAAGTAAGTAAAGAAATATACATATTTAAGAAATGTCTAAACTCTTAAACCAGCAGTTTGTCTAGAGTCTTTGCGATTGCCATTTTTTATCACATCACATCAGAGCCACTATTCAGAAAGAGCATCACGTTTTGGAAAATATAATAGCCTAATACCAGTAATAAAAACAAAAATACAAATATTTTGGAACCTCTTTCAATGGAGTGCACCATGTTGATTACACTAATGAAAATAATACATGTGCCAACACATTTTTACTGAAGCACTACGCTAATTCTGCCAACACCTCCATACATTTAACCCAGTAGGATGTGACATTGCCAATGAAAGGAAGAGAACAACAGAGATGGTAGGTTAAGTCCTTACAACACATTTGAATCTGCTGATATTGTGTTTGTTGGAAAGAATTACACGAAAACAGAAGTCTGTGAAGTTGTGGCTGTGACTGAGTTTGGGCATGGATCCTACATGTTAAATATTTTCAGAGTTCTTACTGAGCATTTACAAAAACAAAACCGAAAACACTCCACTGAAACAAAGGCATTAGAAAACTGTGTGTTTTTTCTCTTGTCTGTGCAGATCACTCCCTGAAAGAGAGCTCTGTCAACCTCTGAAACTAATCACATAAAAAAAAAATCCTTTTGTTCCAAGAAAATCCAGAGTTAAAGTTAAACTCATAGGAAAGACTTCAGTGCATGCTACAACCTTTAAACTGAGCTAATCTTCCTGTAAATGGACAAAACCGGGTTAAGAGTGTGGGGAAAAGTGCAACCAAATCTGAACATTCCTTTTATTATTATTGCTTTTTTAAATGGTAATAGAACATGTTACTTTGCATGCCTCCCGTTTGTAAGCACCAATTCTAAAAATGAACTCGGCTTCTTGTTGCAGACTAAAAGGAGTTCTCACTGATAACAATGCAGAAAACCTGCCAGACTTCAAGTCCACCCAAGACTGGTAATCCTACAGTCAATTGTGCACTGCCCTGATGGAAAATCACAACCGGCTACAACATACTACATTGAACCAACAATTCCTGGACTACAGGGTCCAATGTGAATCTGTGCAGAGGTTTTTACTAGTTGAGCCACCTAAAAGACATCCATTAATAAGGGGGAGTCCTGTTTCAGATACAACTCTGGTTAACAAAAACATGATGATTCTCAAAGATGGATAAAACCAACTCATTAAACACAATGAAAACAGAAATAATGACAAAATAAGACTGTTGTTGCAGGTCCCAAAACGTGTCAAGTTTTGTCTTGATACTCAAACATTGATAGTCTAAAGAGTCTCCTGGGATGGAGGGCACTGTGAGCTGAAGAAAACTCCTCAACATGTTTCACCTCACAGCAGCATCTTGAGCTGATCAACACCCAGCTTCAGCTTAAAAAATAAGACCATTAAAAAAAAAAACAACAACGCAGATTTGTATGATTCCTCAGATTGTGACGAGACTCAAATATGTGGATTTAGCTTCTGGGAGTAATTTAACATCTTTTATGCAGAAGGACCTACTTGAGGAATATAGATCACCCATAAATCTTTGCTTCCAATTGTGTTGATTAGAGAGATTTGTTCTGGCCATCTGATCTGAGCTGTCAAACAGTTTAGAGCATGCTTCTTTATACCACTGCTTTCTGTATTTCTGTCAGATTAATTTATAGCCTTAAGAGATTCAACATCTGACAGTACATTTTATTTTTAACTAATCAATGTCATACTAGAAGACTTAGGCTTGGACCAGATCAAAACTTTGCCACCCTCTAATCTTGATAACATTTGCATTGGTGTGAAGGACAAAGTTTATGTCCAACAAAAAGACAGCATCAAACATGCGGTAAGTTAATGAGTCGTTATTTTGATGTCATCTGGCCTTTTATTTTTTTATGTTTATTACTAGAGGTACCGCATTACATTAAACTTTATTTAGATCCTGCTCAAAGAGTAAACATTTACATGGTAAATGAAAGAAATATATACTTGGCAGTATAGGGAAATGTAATATTGCTATTTTGATATCAATTTTATAGGCTATTTACATGCATCTCATACACATTATACTTCACAATATATTAAGAAAATCAAGTCACAGAATTATTATTTCTTATTTAAAGCCAAAATGTGAAATTGTTGTGATACCAATATACATATTTTTCAAAGCACGTCAAAGCCATCCTGAAATACAATGGCTAAACCTAAGTCCAAATTCAAATATGAATGAAAAAGAAAAGAAAAAATGAAATCTCATGTTGATGAATCAGTGAGACACTATTGGGGTGGGAAAATGGTGACAGTGATGAATACAGTGAAGTTGAACTGCTGAGAACAGCTCACATTTTGTTATTTTTTATTACTACCAATTGCCAGTGCTGCCAACACTTTGACAGGTCAGCCAGGGACGTTTTGTCCAGCATTTTATTCTTTCTTGGGCAAGGAAAAATATTCAGGGACCAAAAAAAATGACTTAAAGCAACAGAGTCAAAACAACCAAATAGCTTCCTTACAGTGAGGGAAAAAGTATTTGATGCCCTGCTGATTTTGTACGTTTGCCCACTGATAAAGAAATGATCAGTCTATAATTTTAATGGTAGGTGTATTTTAACAGTGAGAGACAGAATAACAACAAACAAATCCAGAAAAACACATTTCAAAAAAGTTATGAATTGATTTTCATGTTAATAAGTGAAATAAGTATTTGACCCCTTAGACTTAGTACTTGGTGGCAAAACCCTTGTTGGCAATCACAGACGTTTCTTGTCGTTGGCCACCAGGTTTGCACACATCTCAGGAGGGATTTTGTCCCACTCCTCTTTGCAGATCCTCTCCAAGTCATTAAGGTTTTGAGGCTGACGTTCAGCAACTCGAACCTTCAGCTCCCTCCACAGATTTTCTATGGGATTAAGGTCTGGAGACTGGCTAGGCCACTCCAGGACCTTAATGTGCTTCTTCTTGAGCCACTCCTTTGTTGCCTTGGCTGTGTGTTTTGGGTCATTGTCATGCTGGAATACCTATCCACGACCCATTTTCAATGCCCTGGCTGAGGGAAGGAGGTTCTCACCCAAGATTTGACGGTACGTGTCCCCGTCCATCGTCCCTTTGATGCGGTGCAGTTGTCCTGTCGCCTTAGCAGAAAAACACCCCCAAAGCATAATGTTTCCACCTCCATGTTTGATGGTGGGGATGGTGTTCTTGGGGTCATCCCTCCTCCTCCAAACACAGCAAGTTGAGTTGATGCCAAAGAGCTCGATTTTGGTCTCATCTGACCACAACACTTTCACCCAGTTCTCCTCTGAATCATTCAGATGTTTATTGGCAAACTTCAGACGGGCCTGTACATGTGCTTTCTTGAGCAGGGGGGCCTTGCGGGCACTGCAGGATTTCAGTCCTTCACGGCGTAGTGTGTTACCAATTGTTTTCTTGGTGACTATGGTCCCAGCTGCCTTGAGATCATTAACAACATCCTCCTGTGTAGTTCTGGGCTGATTCCTCACCGTTCTCATGATCATTGAAACTCCACAAGGTGAGATCTTGCATGGAGCCCCAGATCGAGGGAGACTGACAGTTATTTTGTGTTTCTTCCATTTGCGAATAATCACACCAACTGTTGTCACCTTCTCACCAAGCTGCTTGGCGATGGTCTTGTAGCCCATTCCAGCCTTGTGTAGGTCTACAATCTTGTCCCTGACATCCTTGGACAGCTCTTTGGTCTTGGCCATGGTGGAGAGTTTGGAATCTGATTGATTGATTGCTTCTGTGGACAGGTGTCTTTTATACAGGTAACGAGCTGAGATTAGGAGCTCTCCCTTTAAGAGAGTGCTCCTAATCTCATCTCGTTACCTGTATAAAAGACACCTGGGAGCCAGAAATCTTGCTGATTGATAGGGGATCAAATACTTATTTCCCTCATTAACATGCAAATCAATTTATAACTGTTTTGAAATGTGTTTTTTTGGATTTTTTTGTTGTTATTCTGTCTCTCACTGTTAAAATACACCTACCATTAAAATTATAGACTGATCATTTCTTTGTCAGTGGGCAAACGTACAAAATCAGCACGGGATCAAATACTTTTTTCCCTCACTGTATCTCGACTAAATATCAGCTCCTCACTGACAGAAATCCACTGCAGACACCAGTGCATGCTGGGTCGGGAAGAACAATTCAGGACATCAGAAGTAACTTCAGGACATTGCAGTAAGCCGTTTTAACATAATTGGGATAAAATGCAGAATCAGAGGGGGAATAAAAATGATGTTGAGTGTCTCTGGACATCTGCTTTGTTCTGCGAATTGTCCCGGAATTAACCTTCTCACAGTATCAATGTCACAGCTTACACAGTTGTTAGAGGGTCTTAAAAATTGGCACAGTATAATAATTAAGGTATAAACTAAGTTTGCAGGAAATCAGTATTTTAATGTATTCTGCCACGTGTTGTGCCACATATATTTTATAGCCGGGATGTTTTACTTGAGATGGCATTTGCTATTTTTAGACTTCCACATGCTATCATGCATGACACGCCATCCAGCACAAATGCCTACAGGACGTTACATAAGAACTCACAGCTTCTGCTAAACAGTAGCATATTATCTTCAAAATGTAACTGTCATTTCCTTGATGTGGGAAATGTACAAGACTTTAAATTCTCCCAAAAGCTTGTGCAGAAGCATGAAGTATTAGGCAGCAGTCTGAAAGAAAAAACAAATGGCGATTTCTTTAGGGAACATATGTGAATTACAATATCAACTTCAACTTCTTGCACAGTAAGTTGGTGAAATATACAGTATTTCAATTGTAAACAACCTAAAGCACCAAAACTGACCTTTTTTATACACAATTGAAAACTCGAACCAGCTGATCATTACAAAGCTCTTTAAAGTCAAATAGCTAATGAAGAAATAATTCATACATGACAGCAAATGACAAACGTAGAAGAATCTGAAAGCCTATGTGCAGCAAACTGGTGCCCTTTGGGAGACATGCACACAGAGGACGCATGTCACATTGGATTATGCTCACCATCGCTTCGCCATAGAAGCTCTTGTTTATTTATTCCCTACTTATTTTGGGCTTTGAACATGGAGCTGTTCTTAAAAGTAGGAAAGAACAATCGTCTGTCTTTTCGTATTTGTGTTGCTTACCTCTTCAGGTGGCAACATTTACTGTTCTGTATGAGGGTTAATGAAGAGATCGCATGCTGAGCACACATGGCGATATATTCGTATCAATGTGGGCATCAACAGGACCCCCTCTGTGCTCTCGCTCTCGTTTGCTATAGGTATGCTTTCTATATGTATTTAGTAAAGAGCTGTAGTAAATTAAGCAGGAAAGTTATACCTGAAGAATTTAAACTTACTTGATTTTACCCGAGCAAACCAGACCTTAAATGAACAGGTCCCTAGGTTTCTCTGCAGGGATCAGCTTTTTTTCCCTGAATGTTTATTTCCTCCAGATCCCTCGCACAGCTTCCCTTTTGATTTTACAATTCAGAGGATTAATGGACAGATCAGACAGGGAAGTGGGTAGGAGTTGCAGTTTTTCCAATAACTGTAGCTTGGTTTTTACATTTTCAAAATGTAGAAGCAGAGGAGACCAAGGCCGGATCTTCGTCCTTCAACTGACATGTCAGAAGCTGTATTCCATTAGTTACCCAGCACCTAAGCAACTGAATAAACCTCACTAGAATCTTCCTAAGGAAAGTCTGTGATTACAGTAATATTTTATGTGCTTCTCTTAAATACCTTTGCAATACACTTCTAGTCTTTGTGAAGTTATTTGAGAATAATTGTTTCTGTTGTAGATTTAAAAGTATGGGTATCAGAGGTCTTACATTAGTTAAACTACTAGAGCATTTTAATTACGACTTCTGAGGCTCAAACATGCGTCACTGATCAAACAAGCAACTTTGTTTCACAAGCCTATCTGGTGTATTTTTTTACAAACTTGAATAAACTTGAACTCAAAGCAGCACTGCATTTGTCATGTGAGATCAAAAAAGGACGAGAAACACGGAGTATTGTATTGCATTCAACTGACATTATAAAAAGTAAATAAATAAATAAAAAACACACAAACTCCATGATCACCGTAATCTATGCGCTGGCACTGTGTATGGGGCCAGCTGGAAATCGTACTGAAATTCAATAACTATAACACTGTCTGCATATGGACAAGAATTGTTAAAGAATATTGTTAGGATGCTACATTTAAAAAAGCCTTTTATCTATTGCCCTGCTTTCTGGTCATCTGGTAGTTTCCCAAAACCTGTTTAACTTTATAGATGCCTCTGGAAGGCAGGTTTAATGGAAGTGGATACAAAGAGAGGGAACACACAAACAACCCTGTCAGTACCATTCATCATCATTTGGGAAGTCAGAAAAGTGTCAATTTCCGGCAAAAACTGATCGACCCTGACCGCGACTTCAATCATTATGAAATTCTAGGCTAGTGGGGACAGTTGCTACCCTAGCAGGAAGAGAGGCAAGTAAGTGTTACTCAGTGTTTAGTCTGAAACATGGTCTGAAACATTAACACAACCCAAGGGTGATAATCAAAGATCTTGAAGAGCATTTTGGGTACAACTGCAAGACCGCCAGTCCATGTCAATATTGGCTGCTTGAATCAGGTTTCCGTATCAGAGTTCTATGTTTGCAGATGTTGAGGAGAAATGTCTTCCTTTTATGAAGCACTGGTTTGACATCTTCCCATACTGGTGCCCAGGCTCCAACTGGATTTAAAAGTATTTTAGGATTTGTTTGCCAAGAGCCCAATGCGCCTGTCAAAAAGCTCAAACTTGGTTGCAAATTTTCAGGCTACAAGGGCAGAAAATGAACTGTAGTTTTCAGATCCGGTAGATCATTTGTACTTTATAAACCTAATGTACTAATGATGTTCTACACAGAGATGAGAACAAAATTCCTATGGAGACTTGCCTGAACCTATTAAAAGGCTACATGTACTGCCTCCTTGAAGTTATGACAATCAAAGGTGGGTTCAAGAAATACTGATTGCCAAAGTAGGGGGTACATTTGCATTTATAAATATATTTTTGAGAAGATATGCTACTGATATACATGAAAAACCTTTTTGCATTTTTCATTGAATGATGTTAAAAACACTGAATGTATACCCGGAATTTCCATGCTAAATCAGCATTTACTTATACTTTAAAATCATGGGATGGAAGATATTGGGGCAACTGTATATGGGAATATTTACTCTGATTCATGTTTTAAAATAAGAACCAAAATCCAATAAAATCACAAATATATAAAATGTAGAACAAATACCTAAAAAATATATCTGCAAACAAGCAAGTACAGAAGATTATAAACTGATACTATGTTTTTAATTTAATTTAGTTTCATAATGTGATGAACATTTACTTACACATGATACCCATTACTGAATACACTGAAAGGAGTAGTTAAATCATCTTTACATTCACAAGACTCCTAACTCTTAGTGGTCTGAGCTTTGCCAATTATAACAACCAAACGTTCCCTTAACATGTTCCATAGATTAAACATTTTGATAAACATCAGTATTTGAGTCTCATCTATACTTAAAACATAATGAGATCAAACCAACATTTAGACAAAAATGCATCCTATTGCCACAGAACTGGCATTACAAAATTTTATCCAATCATTGTTTATATTTGATTGCATTATCTATACTCAATATGTACCTAATGTCCCCTTTGAATCACAACCTAATATTGGTTTGTTTTGTAATGTAAAAAAATGGCTTGCTGAACCATCACAGGATTTCAAACAGGCTTTTTCTTATAGGGGTTATTTTGTTTTCATATATAGGAAGTATACAAGTATTAGTCTATGATGTGGCATTTCAGCCTAAATGTTACAAAACAGTTTTAACTTCCAAACTCAAACCTACAAAGATGTTGCTAGCTGAGTAACTAAATAAATGCATACATACATATAATTTAACCTTCCCACTTACTAAAATGAAAAAAAGACAGATAATTCATGCACTTTGTAAACTGTAAAGAGGAAAATATTCTGTAACACCCCCAGAGCCCTTTAACAACTGACAGAGCCAAGAGCCACACAAGCTTCTAAGAGAATGCTATCGGCTGCCAACTTGTATCTAGGTCAGCGATAGGCAGCCAAGGATTTTCTCAAACTCACTGCTCTGATTGGTCAGTCAGATCGATCCCAGTGCCAAAAACTGGATACGGCATTGGGCAATAACTAGCATACAGGGTACATGCCAATTTAGGAAAAGAAAACAATAGGAGTTGCTCTAACTTTTTCTTGCTTCCCTTTGAATTAAAAGAATATGTATTTTTTCCTCAAGAAAGATCAACACAAAGATATTTGCACTTCGAATTCAAAATCACTTAACTACTCCAATTTAGTTGGTTTGAAAAGTTGGCAAAGTGATCGGGTTCTCTCTCCGTCTCTCTGCATCTCTTCCCTTCCATCTCGTCTTCAGACTGACCCATCCCGTAGTCCTGACGTTGAGGCTTTTATTTGGGCACTTCATTACTGTGCTCGTTTTATTTTCATCAAGTTATGCATTTGAATGCCTCGTAAAACTTCTCTCTCTCTTAATTGCGTTAGATTCTCCTTTTGAAAATGCTTTTATATAATTCTGTATGCTGCTTTGGCAGTTACACAGACTAACTTATTTCCAGTTATAATTAAAAAGCAGTACATTCACCACATTAGTGTTTTGGCAAGTTTACAATAGCTTTGGGTAAGTCCATAATCAGAAAAACATTTAACTTTGTTCAGTAATTTCTGATTAAGGTCATGAAAAAAAAAAAAGTTGTCTATGGTAGGACATTCCAATTCCAATATGTACATAATGAAACCATTGGTAATTCACTTTTATGTTTTGACTTGACATTTGCTTTTTAAACACATTTATTTTCTTCACTGGAAAATCACAATAATGTCATTCAGTTTGTAATCACAAAACTCACACCAATTTTAAATATTTATCCTAAATGTTCAGTACACTTTGTGACATTTTTAATTATTTTCCATTAATTGTATCTACTTAATTCTAGACTCTAGAGGAGCACTTTTTTGTAAATGGTTTCAGTTATGATTCAATTTGCTACTGAACATAATTTAAAAAAAAAGTCTTCAAGTAGAGTGCAGAGATGAAATTGCCCATTATGCTTAATTTTATAAAAGCTGTTTGCATGCACTTCATTCTTTTGTTTTCTCTTAATGGTGTCAGATCTTTAAAAAAACAGTTTAAACCAGTGGTTACATACAGTAGGTGTGAAACAATAAAGCACTGCACCTGCAAATAGACTTTTTAAGTGTTATTGTATTTCAAAACATACCTGGTGTCTCTTTCAGTGGAAAAAAATCAGTGCTTTATGGCAATGAAAGTGCACAACATTTAAAAGACTTAAATCATCTGCTCACCCACAGTATATTTTTTAACTCTTCAGTGGAGTGCTGTGACTTGAAGGACAAATGTGAAATTATCTTAACTTCAGACCACTTGTGTCATCCAAATGTTTTTGACTACTAAGGCCAGGTACGTGTTAGGCTACATTTTTTAACAGCTGGGAAAACAGTTTGTTTCGGACCTCTGGTTGAAATGGTATTACATATTTAGTTTCCTCTTGAAAACAGATGTTTTCTTTCCCTTTAATGTTATTATCTACACAGTTTCAAAAAACATGAGCACAGAAGCTACCCATGCTTAGTGAAAACAGCTACATTTCTTCATTTGAAAAATTAAAACAATGTGAAGTTTGGAGGTCATAGCAGAACTTTCTGCTGTCAGCATTTTTACTTGACCAGAACTGCAAAAATATAACATCAGTTCAGAGGGCCATAAACAAACCATTTAACCGTTGTCCTTCCTTTAGGTAATTTTATGAATGTCTAAAGAAAAACAAACTCAAGACTGCTTAAGATATACTGAGAGACTAGTGACTTTGATGTTTAACAAATTATGAATAAGCAGATTAAGTAACTGTTGGACCAAAGAACAGGGAGTTATTTATGTCCTTAACAATAACAGTTAAACCTCAGACAGAAACCAAAGTTATAATTTTGTTGTAATTACCCCACAAACATGAATGACATTCATAAACCTTCTTTTTGATTCAACATTTATACATATTTTGCACTGACCCATATAGGCTACTATAAAACTGTCTTCTAATAAATGCTGATGAAATCAAGAAACATAAAAGGCATTTATGCTGTTAGTACAAAAATATATACAAAATAAAACTATTTCTAGTTATTATATTTCGTAGCAGATGCCCTTATCCAGGGCGGCTTACAACTGTTACAGTATAATCACATTGGTTTATATTATAATTTTTTACATATAATTAGTTTAAGTCTGATTGTACGGCAATGGGAAACAACTACAAGCAAGAAAAAGTAAAATGTGACTTGGAAGAATAATAGCTGTTTTTGTGATGCTTGAGGTCATTTAAAATTCCTATTTACAAAAACAATATAAATTGATACTGTGTGCTTTTCATTTACTGTCATAATGTGATGACCATTTATTTACACATGATACCCATTACACAATACATTGAAAGGAGTAGCTTAAATCATCTTTACATTCACAAGGACTTTTAAGTCTTAGTGGTCTGAGCTTTGCCAATTATAACAACCAAACGTCCCCTTAACATGTTCCATAGATTAAACATTTTGATAAACATCAGTATTTGAGTCTCATCTATACTTAAAACATAATGAGATCAAACCAACATTTAGACAAAAATGCATCCTATTGCCACAGAACTGGCATTACAAAGGTCTTGAAAGAACCACTGAAGCACACGCAATCACCCAAAGGCATCGTGACATTTCTGTTGTCACATATTTTTAATATAGCCAACATGGGTCAGAGTCTACAGAGAGCTTTAATCTGCTCATTATTTCAAGTAGTACAAGTAATAAAATAGTAATTTACATGGCAGCAGTATTGAGTTGACAGCGACGTCTACAAGGCCACATTTTCATTAGAAGTTGACATCAGGCTTTTGAGACTGAATGGAGTATGATTCACCACAGTATGAAACATTTAATTAGTTGTATGCGTTTAAAAACCAAGACCAACGCAAGGCTGTGTACCAGGAGTTGTCAAATGTCCGCCCCCCCATCAGCAGCCTGATCTCCTGGGCCACTGTGTCCTGTGTACTTCAGTATTGTTAGCACTTATATTGTGTTACTACAACTACTCCTATGCCTACCCCTCCCTTTAGCACATACCTGGGACTTAACTGTATTTTGTCTGCACTATTAGCTCATTGTACCAAGATGTATGCTTATTGTGTTTTGAACTGTTTGTACTATTGCACTTTAGTAATGCTTTACAATGTTTCTTCTGTAAACTTTATGTTGCCCTGCGTAAGGGCGTCTGCTAAAAAGTAAATAACAATAATAATAATAATAATAATATTATTCTACTACAGAACTAGGTTAATACATTACTTGATCAAATTATCATTAATATAATACACTGAATCATTCAGACGTCAAAATTGTGTATCCCCTAACCCTCCCCCAACACACAATTGTTCCTATGTTACCCGCTTCTTTGGGTGCAGAACAATCCAGACGAAATATTTAAAGATTTTTCCGACCAAATTATTTCCTGTCCTTCTCCCCCATAAAAATAGTTCTAGTGCAGATGACAGGCCTTTGCAGACCACCACAACGATATGTAAATTAGGGAATATTTATGTAGGAGAGCGCTTCTGGTTAGAAAACCTTGAAAACAGTATTATTATTAGTTTCTTAGCACATGCCCCAATACCAGTACAATCATCAAAGAGAATGCCCAGAATACAGTGCAAGATTCTGCTGTGGAGGAAAGTGCTAAGCACAGCAGGGTCAAAACAGACAATTACAATTTAAGTAGAGATGCAGATGAAAACCAAGAACAAGTACAGCTATAAAAAGGAACAATAACAGTTAGCATTAGGGTGTAGTAGGAAGTATGAAGGACACATCAGTGCGATGAACAATTGGGTTCAAAGACAAGTAAAAGTATTCAAATTCAGGTGGGACATTTTCCTTTTCATTCAAGCTAAGTTTTTGATATGTAGCACTGAGGCTAAAGATCATCCATTTAGGGATTAAATTATTAGTTACCAGCAAGCATCCACTAATGATGATGGAAAACCAAAGTTCATGAGAAAGGGATAGTAAAATACAGCAGCTAAATTCCCTTAATAGTGTGATTATCTGTAGCATATTCGCAAACTTGAACTAATAGTTTGGTGCGGTCAGACCAGCTGACGCCAAATTAGTCTCCAGTTTGCCTTTTGCAGTTTACTCAGAATAGGAAGATGAAATCTCTCTTTGTGGATGCATTTTTTTTGTTTTATGATTAGCAGTGGTCCAGGCATGCTGAAAATATTGAATGAATCAGTCCCACAGAAAAAAAATCAGCGGAGCAGACACAAAAATGCATTCACAACGAAGCCAGAAAATCTAAGGTCGGCACTGTGAAAGAAATGGCGAATGACCATTCACCAGTAACTATGCTAACAGCATATGCATTCAGCTCAGAAGCTCCTATTGGACATAAGTAAGGAACCCTGTGTTTTAGTTACTCAGACAGCCTCACTTATAAAAGCCCTAAAAAAAAGTAAATGCTCAGTGGACAAAATGTTAAGAATTGATATAATGAACTCCCGAACACCTAAAAAAAGGTAACCACTGTGTAACCACTTATAAAAAAGTCTCATGCAATGCTCTTTTGCAGTCCATTTGATGGCTTTGTTGCTTTCTACATAATGTCGTATTTTAAAGCTGATATAATACACATAATGGTGCTTACCCTGTGCTGTATACTTTCTTATGAATTTGAATAACTGAAAAGAAAACAATGAAACTTTTCCATTAATATCCTACAATACATACAGTCCACTGTAGTTTTGACCTCTAGTGCATGATGCATGTGTGTGTCTGTGTCTGTGTTATAATTACTTTATTATAATCTGTAGCTGGAACATAATGGCTCAGTGTAACAACTACAGGACAACTGCCATCCCTGTATCTTCCGGGATAGAAAATAAATTAAGAGAATATAACCAGTTTGTTTTTCTTGTCTGGGAATGTGTATTCAATCACAAACTTCTATTTACATAAAAAAAAATCTGATATCGGGTCATATCTTACAACAAAACATGCCCAACGCATGTGTTGGAGCAGCCTCTGTGATCTTTTCAGCTT
This sequence comes from Amia ocellicauda, assembly GCF_036373705.1. NCBI lineage: Eukaryota > Metazoa > Chordata > Actinopteri > Amiiformes > Amiidae > Amia > Amia ocellicauda. The sequence goes on from NC_089859.1 coordinate 25,688,350, forward strand.
TAGGAAAACAATATTAAAAGGCACCTCCCCTTTAATTTTGGCTGAAGGCATTTCCTTCATAACTTCATGTTTTTGGCAAATTCAAATACATTTTTTTTAACGTACACTCTCTCTATATAAATACATTTATAAGGAAATAAAAACACACTGACCACATTCACCACTGCTTGATATATAGGCCTAATAAAAGATATATAGTAAATGGAGAGGATAGGTACCCCTTAAGACAGTCCTGCCTAAAGCTGAAAAAGCTGAATTTTGTAACAGCCTTTTATGCTAGATGCAATATAACCTTATTGTTTCAAAAACCCCATGGGGAGAAGGTTTGAGACTGTTTGGCTTTTAAGAACTTCTCTCATTAGAAAAGAAGCCATTCTGGTCTGCTGGACTATTCATATGCAAAGGCTAATAAACGTGTTGAGGGAGCAAACTGCTAAATCACAAACTTTCCTGTAGAATTATAAAGCCAGTGCAACATTTTTCAAGGTGCTACAAGTAATTTAAACAAAATGGTGACATATAACTGCAACTCATTGTTTCCAGGCTGTAGCTTTATTATAACTAACAGAAATGACAGGGTGAATAAAACCAGAGAACTATGGCCTTAGCTTTGTTGGATTATTTGATGGATTATTTCACTGTTCTTTTTCATCTTCTTGTATCCTTTCCAAATATATTAGCAAGTAAAATCTAAAGCATGAAGCAAACACGTTTAAAAATCTCCAGTGCCTTATTTAGCTCCCCCTTTTTGTATTCAAACTCAACAGATGATATTATGTGTGCATTTTAATGATTTAATGTAAATCGATCAGTGATTTTCTGCAAGTTCACAGGAATCTGTGGCTGTCAGTGTTTATTTTTTATAATATAAAGTATATAATATCCAACTTGCCAGAAATAATTTGTGGTGTAACACTAATATTTATTTACCCCAAATACAAATAAATAAATAAACACATTCATAAATGCAATTAAATAACCCTAAAATCTGTTTATTCACCACATGTATGTAACTTACTAAACACTATCAATTGGGGGGCAGGGGACATTTTACCCCCCCAAAAAAACATACTGACATGTTGTTGGTTTACCACCTTGATTTGATGCCTCGGTTTCTTTAGGTAATTCAGGACTGTTTACTGTCTCCAAGCTTTTCAAAATTAATGAGAGACAGCGGCGTTAACCAGAGATTTGCAGCTTTTCGTGGTTTGATTTTGAGAGTTCATGGAGTATGGGCTTTTTCTTCATAAAGATGCCCTATGTCATATATTTATCTCTGTATATTCTTCACAGAGGTTAGATTCACATATCTTAGCCGTTTGTTCCTGCTCAGGTTTACAAGCTACACATACTTAAACAACCAATGAAGTAGAAACACATTAAGTATTTCAATTAACTATTTACATAAAACACAAGTTGGTTACAATAGAAAAACAAACTAGGCCTACTTTTTCCAGCAAAAATGTGACTGGAAAAACCTGCTGAGAGAAAAACCACCAAAGCATTATCAGAAGCCAATTTTGTACAATAATCCATATTGACACTTGGTCTTGGAAAAGCTGCTCACCAAATAAAGCCATTAGCACTTTAATCATGCCACGTTTTCGTTAGAATGGGTTTCTGTGAAAATAATTAGGCACATTAAATAACAATTAAACAGGCTACACTTTTAATATTGTATGCTGAATCTTTAGATTGGAGGTGTTGCCTGGATGTCTGGTTGTCAACTTGGATTTGGTCTGTTAAACTAACTCTTATCAGCAAAAGTGGAGATCTAATAAACCATCTGCCTTCAGATTAAAAAACTAAAAAAAATTGACTAAATGAGACAAAAAACAAGAGTAAAGCAAATTGCATCAGCTTTGTTGAACCGGTAAATCACAAAACAAATAGCTTGCTATACACATAATACATATTGGTTTCTAATACTATAACACTCCAGCTCAACTTGCAATGTAGAAATTAATGTTTTGTCTGTGCTCGGTCTTGCTGTAGCTGCTGATTTTCCCTAAGGAGAAATCTTCGGAGGTGGCTTGTTGCTGCGCTAAACCACTTCCTTGTGCAAACTGCCCAAGACCCGTTGAGTTCATCGTTGTCTTTACACAGGCAACTATTGGCTATATATAACTTTACAGATTTCAAAAACAGGATACACAGATCAAGACAATGATCAACAAGAGACTTGAAAAGGGGAACAATAACTGCATGCATTCCCACAGATTAGAAATTACACAACAGTGATATTTGCAATTAACAGATCAAGTCAAGCAGAAATACTGTGTTTAATTGATGGATTACACATGCACCTAGAGGTGAATTAGTCTAAATGCATTTTTTATTGATAACTTGCATAAACTCAAGCATTACTTTACTATGCAAAGGGAGAGAACAAGACTAATGAAATACACTCTTGAGAAAAAAATAGATTAATTCTATACTGCTATACTTCTATTCTATAATGCTCACCTTAGTAAGTATTCTGTAGCTCCATGGCTAAATGCATTCTGCTGTAATAATATTTCACACACCAGTGATACTAGAAAATCCACACAATGCTTAAAAGCCATTGTACCTCTCAGTAAATCATATTAAAAAATTCCCTGGAATTGCATTCAGACGAGCACAATAAATTGCTCTGTCGCTTAATATATATTCACTCAGCCAATTTGAACAAGTATAATGAAAGCTAAGGATTCAATCACATTCCAGAAACACATATTACGAATTCTGCACTTCTTTCCTGCCAAGAGTATCTTTAGTACAACATACAGACTTGAGCTTTAATGGTCAGTAATGGCACAATGTTGAATGTGTAACATAATTTATTAATTCACATGTCATTCACTTATTATTTAAAACTTTAATTAGTGGTGGTTATTCTTTTGGTTGTGTAACATTTGAAGAGCAATGGAAGTGTTTCAAAGGGAAAAGCGTAATTATTTTGGCCTTAATCTTGTAATCCTAAACTCTGAACATAGAGTGATTTGAGGGAATTAGATATATAGCAAATACATTTTACAAAACATTTTAATATTAAACAAAATTTAAAGGGTTATTTTTCTCCACCCTCTTTAAACATTTGTACATTTAAAATGAATTATATTGTTCATACCACAATTATAAGGGGGCTGGGGGGGAACAGTAGCTGTGATGTTAGTTGTTCTGTTTTTCCACTGCTGCTATGCTATTTTGAAAAAAGACAAACACATACTCAGTTCAGCGGGCTACAACAGAACCCGAAGCAAAACTGAGAACACTACTTTAAGAAAATTTAAATTGGGCTATATTGACAGAGGAAGGAAAGCAAAAGATTACAGTCACAGATAAAAACATAGAGCTCTTTGACTTTTCGGCGTGAGGACAATGTTTGGGAGCAAGGGAAACATTAGCCAGGAATCACAACCGCAACTCTGGATGTTGATGAAGGAAGTTTAGGCTCATGATTGTGGAATGGAGTTTATTCCACACTAGAAAAATAAAAAGTGTGTCGCTGAAATTCATACCACTCATACCAAATAGAAATAATGCAATGGTTCAAAAGGTTAGAAGGGTAATTTCACAAAGACATTTACGCAGTTACTACATGCCACTAGCGTGGTTTAAAAATGGAAATACGCAGCAAACTTAAATAAAGATAATTGCTATTTATAGTGTATGTGGTCAGATTCCAGATTAATCCACACCTGAGAAGCGAGGAGTTGCATTCGAACGGGCTCATATAAACAGTGTGTCCTGTTACTTACTTCCTCTGTACTTCCTCTCAGAAACCTCGGCAGCCAACAGGAATCAATCTGTTCTACCCATGACATAACACTGCAGCTGTCATCCACACCACCATCTCAGACTCCCCACCGACTGTCAGAGCAGCGCGGCCTAAACAAGCATCACTCTGGCATCGTGTGGGATGTGTACTCTTGAGGGACCACTGGACTGATTTCACTATGACAGGTTCACATATACAGTTTTCACACCCTTCATTTGAAACAGTGTAATTCTGTCATTCATTTATGTTAGTAAATACAGTTCATTAAACCATATTTAACTCTTCTTTATCCTTTCTTTTCAGGTTTTGTTGATCTAGCCAGTCTAGACAAAATGAAAGATTCCACTTGATTGAACGAAGTTAAGACAGGGTGTATGTAAACCTTTGATTGACCGACGATTTCTATGAAATAAGGATAAATAAAATATAACCCGACAGATGGAACTGATAACATTGATATTATATAACATGACTGAAAACAATGTACAAGTCAAGGTTTCGGCCAGGGCAGAATATCATTCTGAAGTGAAATTTGAACTGCAGAAACTAGAATGGTATGTCCTACAAATCAGCTTCCAAAGACGGGGAATATGGTAGCCAAAGTCTACAGTGCATGGCTTTTTCTGGACCTCAGACAGCCTGTACCACATTCAGAATATAAGTCATATAGAAAGCAGTCTTTGAGGACTGTAGCTGTAGGCAGTGACTGAAAGCAGTCCTTGGCATCTTTGTAACTGAGTAGCAGTAACTTTAACCAGAATAAAGAGTACTTTCATGCACGAAATAAATGGCACACACACTGCCTTTTGCTGAATTAAGAACTAAACAGGGACGAGAGGAGCGGATGGAGAAAGAAGGCTGTGCTACGATCAGAAAGAAAACCATAAACGCAAAGCAACTCTTTTCTTGGCAGGCTGAGCACAGAACCTCAGACACAGGGATCCTAAAAGTCAACTGGGAGGAAGTGAAGATTTCTCCCTTGGGAAGCACTAGACTATAGGTGTGGAGGACTGTTCTGTTTAAGTCAATGTCTGCATCGATTCCCGCTTAGAGAGTGCTAGCTTTAAATGAGCTCTCGGTTAAAGGTTGTCGCTTTTGGTTGAGAGTTTTATACCCTCCAAAAATGTCACAAGTGAGATTAAAGAAAAGCTTGTTTCCAATGCCAAACGGAGAGAACAATTCAAAAGTTAACAAGTGTGAATAGCCTAACACTTGGCCCAACTTTGTTTTAATCTAGTGTGGCCTTTCCTAATAAAGCGTCAACAGCAGCAGTCAGAGTTTCAGTTCATGGTAAAACAAAATAAATAAATAGCCAAGTTGGCCAACAACTTGCTTTTGGGTGGGTGGGCAATTGTGTCATGTTGTATGTGTGTCTGTATGTGTATGTGGGGGGGACTTCAACCTCAAAGTATAAAACATACAGTCAAAAGAGTTCAGAAGATATGATAATATGTTGAGAACATGTAGCCAGAGGCACTGCTGTTAATAGCGTGTAGACTAACACGTATGAGCACCACCTTGTTGGGATGTCTAATGATGACTGACTGCTCTTCATAAAGCAAGAGGAAGGGTTACAGCTGAGAGGAAAGAAGTGAGGGCTTTGCAAGGCACTCAACTACATTTGTGTTTTTATATACAAGACTTTAAAAGTAATAATAATTATCTAGAGTAGATATTAAATATTTTTTAAGGACTAAAATTGAAATGTATAAGCACACATACATAAATATACATATGTACATATAGAGTCTAAAAACTGCATAGAAAGGTGAAATGAACACAATGAAAAGTCTAATAGTCTTTAGATTCAGTGTGAGTAATAAAAGAGGCAAGACCTTATATAACAGTCCTGCATTGCTGGAGTTTTGCATCAGCATTCCTTAAAGGTGAACTGTCAAATTAAAAAAAGATCAGATAGCTTAAAGTACGAGCCCGCAGTGCCTTTATTACACCCTGCTCTGGTTGTCTCCGTGAGCAGTGATTGTGACAGGTGAGATGACAGAGAGTTATTCAGAAATTCTTCTAAAACCGGCAGGACTTTATTGGGGTCTGCGGCATTATTATCACCCTCATGCTTCTTGGGAGTTTTAATTAATCTCTGTATTCTCTGTGCATGATTAATCGAAGCATGATTGTGCATTGGGGAGTCCCAGGAGTTGCTAATGGAATATAACAGAAGCAATGACTACCCTGGTGCCAGTCATTGTGTAATGTCTGGAACACCATTTACATGGGTTACCCCCATATTCATTTTCTTTGTTAATGTTCAAACAAAAAGGCAGATTGAATCAAATGTGTCATAAATTCCTCTCAATTGTGACTGAATTATGAGTGCATGTGTAATTGACATTTCAGTACTGTTGATTCTGTTTAAAGGAGCATGTTGAATCTGTCTGAATATCTCGATGAGCCGTGTATTGAAGCAGTAATACAGACACCTCATTCTATGTATTATTTTAGCAGCTGCCCTTACCTCACCTTAGGGTGACTTACAGTTGTCATAAGGTTTCTCACAAAACATCATAATTAGAAACACTGCTGTATTTAATCTATATAGTAAAATAATGTATTACTGTTACCACTCAAAACAATAATGATAATCCCATATTTTCTTATAGATCTTACATATATAAGTATTCCAGAAAATGCAAACCTACCGAAGCATTAGCTTAAACACATATTCAGAATTAGAACTGGACAGGGTTTATTTATTCAACTAAAAACACAAATCAAATCTAAGAGAAATGCTGATCAAAACAATGATTAAATAAGGTAAATAAGGGGATCAAAGGAGTTAATTTTGTTCAAACCACTAAACCTGACAGTCTGGGATGCTGTGAACAGTACATCTATTACACTCAGAGTACTATAAATGTCTCTGCTGTTCCCAGTTTGTAACAGCCTCTTCAAAAGCACAAAGTTTTGATTGACTGAGCCCAACTATTTGGTTTTCACTGAAGATTAACTATATATTCTAGAGTAAATAGGTTTGTTAGATATATGTTCCCCTAACTTTCTCTGTACATAGAGTGCAGGTTTAGCTCAAATTAGCCTAATCCTTCTTTCACTAAGGAAGCACACTAGTATTTTGGTTGGAAATCTGGTCAACATCTCAAAATAAGTCGGTTTAATTGTTTTGGCTGAGTTTGCACAACAACACGCATACTGGCAGCTCAGTCTGGTATGGCTAATCCTAACAATTTCTTCAGGGTTCTGGCCTAGCTTCGTGTCATCTGCCCTCTTCTCATTTCCACTAAGCTAGTTGTCGCTTTTAGTCTTAGATGTCCGCAATCATCAAAAAGAAAAAGCATTGGTATGGATCACTTATTCAGGTTAAAAATAAGCAAAACCAAACATGTTTCGACCAGACACCATCCTCGGCATTGCTTAGCTTCACACGTTTTTGTAAACCGTGAATATTTATCAAACACATTTAAAACACTACTTACAGATACATTTTCTTTGACAATCATACCATTCTACAGACCTTATTAAATCAATATTGAACTCTTTACATTATTAATAAAAGCTGTTGTAGTCCTAGGTCTTTCAAACACCCTATATCATACATCAGACAACACAATTCACAATCTGAAAGTAAAGGCAATATGAACAAGGCAGTACCACTGTATAAGCATTTGCAATCACATGGAAACATATCTGTTATTGATAACACTACAAATGCAGCATCTGCATTCCGAAGCATTACAAAAGTAAGAACAAATGCCAAGCTTTTTATAGCAATAAAAGTAGAAAAGCAGAAATCTGGATATGGATGTTGAGGAGCAGAACTAAGACAGAAACAAACTTGGTCATCATTAACTTTTCTTCCTCTATAATCTAATTGACATCACCAGTTAAGTATGGATTAGGGTTAATGCTCAGTCTCTAAATGCCTTTTGCCCTTTATCATTTCCTCACATTATTTTTCATATCATTTTGTCTTTGGAAAACAAGAACATTTTCAATTCCGTTAATAAGCCATCTGTTTTCATTGCACAGAATTGTAAAGACTACCTTTTCAACTGCCTTTTCAACAAAGGTTGTGAAGGAGGCTACAACTCTGGCATGAGTCTAAATCTGAATGCAGCTCCAAATGTCTAGATTTGTGGAATAAAAATAACATGGAGTCAGACATTCTGGATGACTACATTTGTTACTTCTGCAATGTTGGCCTTTGAAACTGACCACAACATAATCCCTAATTAAGATGTAACAAAAGAGAGATGAGACATTATGAAACTAATTATGTTTTCTTTGTAAATGTCAGACACGCATTAGGATAAGATCTCTTCCATGACTATGACTTATTAGTGGATGTTAGAAAGATGTCAAATGGAATAGGTATTTCAAGGTGAAATAGGTAGCACTATCCTCAAGAAACAGTCGCCCTTCAAGTACTTTTCTGTATCCAGGCAACCACTCATTGGTGAAGTATTCACCAGCGAGTCTAAATAAAATATAACATAAATGTTTTTTTTTTTTTACTAAGGATCAGAGTTGTGCAATTTCAAAAGATTATTAAACAAAACAAGGAAAACACTTATGCGATATAGCTGTAATGTAGGGTCGATATCTGTTGTACTTAGGCTTTGAAAAGGAATTGACAAACATAAAACAGAATCTTTTCTTGATTATTTGGGGAAGTCCTATCAACAACTTTAAGATCTTTCAATAATTTCCCATTTACTTTATGTCTCCGATATCCTTGCAGTCTATCTTGTTTTGTATTCTCTGATCAGAAATTGCATTTTGAAGAACACTAGCCAAGATATATTGCTCTCTCCAGAGAGGACAGCGTAGATAGCCTGCAAAAAATATAAACTATTTGTGTAATGATCTGTTGATTATTCAAATATAAAGGAAAAGATGCAAGAGGACAAATCTCTGCCACTCGGTCAATTACCTTCCCAAGTGTCATCGCTGGACTACAAACCATGTAGAAACGTAGCATGCAGGCTTTTTGTGAATTTTAACATCCAAGAGAGGACAGCAAGAAAACACTGCAAAGAACCACTTCTCTGTTTTTATAAACTCAAGTAGCTTTCACACTACTTGAACATTTTCAAAACGGAGGGCCAGTAAAAAGGGACCCTTATAGTTTTCTGGACATTTCTAGATCCTTTGCAGGCAGTGGAACACCAGTCTCCAGCAGACTACTACTGGTACTTGTGGATGAGATTCAATCACACACCTTAGCTTTCATATTAGCAAACACAATAAAAAGTATAGAGATGTGGTATAGCACTTGCTAATCAAATTAGTTACCATTTCGTGGATTTTGAGGTACAGCATGATGCACTGGCAGTGTGACAAATTTCACAGGTCTAGCGGGTGTAAGTGCTGTCACAAGTTACGGATCAAAGTGTGAATGCCTTTCTTTAGATTTTCAAACAACAGAAAAGTTAATTGAAACTGGCATAAGAGTCACGTATCATGATACAGCCTATATTGCCTTGTCACTTTACTGTAAACACACTCAACGCAATACGTAATAAATAATATTGCAGCAGAATTTGGCATGCTTAGTGTGTATTCCAGCCAAGTAAGCAACACATTCTGAGGAGTATTGCACTTTTCTGTATAATATTGGAAGTGAGCTATTCAAGTTATAAAAATACACAACCCACACACAACTAGTCTAGTATTGGCGACTACAGGCTGAGTACATTACCTTTGCCCGTACACCTATATCTCCAATGGTAACATATTAGTTTTACTGTGTGAGTATTTAGGAATGGTTAGGGGAATTTTTATGATTTAAAAAAAAAAACAATTCAGCTCTAACCAAGCTACTGATTTTCCTCCGTTCTCCGATTTCTGACTGGTTAGATTTCCATTACTTCTGTTAATAAAATAAAATAAAACGGTTGTTAAAGTTCTGGCCAATTTTTGCATTTTTTTTTTTTTATGGCAAAACCTATCCAACGACCACCCGGTCAAATGTCAAGGCAGCTGCGGGATTCTGGCTAAATGCACTCGGTGAGGGAAAATTATGGAAAAAGGTCTTGTCGATGCCATTCATAACAGAGACCAAACTAGACAGTTGGTGACAAAATAGTTGCTCCACATGAAGGTCTCTATTGCAGGGATGGAGTCTCAAGACATGGACTTGGCCTTTATTCTCCTACTCCCGGCTCCAGAACACGAGGGGTCAGTCTTCCTTGAAGGAATAGCAACTTTCTACCATTATATACTTGAATTACAGATAACAAACAAAACACCCCTCTGTTATTTCTGACTGCAGTAAGAGGCTGCTAGTGCATGACTTGGTATCTGTACTGTAGCACCTGCATGTCATTTTTCAAGCTGTGAGCTAATCTGCTTGTGGCATTTTAATTTAATATAGACTATAGGAAGTTTGGGCAGCAGTTTTTCTACATAATTACCTCTTACTGCTAAATACCATCACACAGGTGTGCCAAACAGCTGAAGGACCTGTTGGATTGCATTTGAGGACTTGAGTGGTTATACTGGTGACCCAGTGCTTGGGCTGGTGCTCAAGGGGTTGAATGTGGTGCCTAGTAGTGAAATAGCTGTGTTACTGGTACAACTAAAATGATGGGATTGATTTTATAACCAAAATCACCCTTATTTTTGTCAAGACTTTGGAATAAGAAAAACAATACACTTTTGCCATAAAACCTGAATATATAAGTCTATCTTGTCCAATGGAGGTGTATCACGTATTTACATTTGCATCGCATCCAATTACTGTACAGTGATTTAATTAAACAGATTTAATGCATTTAGAGAACATGGCAAATAACCAACTGTCTGCATCTCCAATAGTGTTATAGGGATGAAGGTTAGCACACTGACATCAGTCTATTAATACAGTTTTTCTCATGAAGATCTGTCTTAAGTACAGGATTTCAAGCATAACGATTTTCTGTACCTGACAATAGACTTCTGCGTCACTGTCATTTAAAATACAAAAGGTCGACCTACATTGGCAATTGTTAGCCACCAGAATATTGTTGCTGGAGTACAGCCCTTAAATGCATTGTGAAATAGGCGTGTTAAACAGCTGTGTGTGCATTGGCCTGCAAATTGTCTAGCTGTGCCCTTAAGCTTGTTTAGTCAATATTCAGTGTAGATTTGTCTGAGCTTTCAGGGAATGTCCAGCATTTTCAGATCGTCTGAAATTATGGGGACCGTCATTAATTAGGTGGATTACAACTGTGTTTTTCATCTAACATGCATTAAACAACAGAACCCGGCAATGGAAAATGTAAGATAATGAAGAAAAACTAAATCCTGAATACAGACTCATTAGCAATTCAAGTAAACACTGAATGTTAAAAGCATTTTGTGAAGAACACTGCTGCCCAAACTGTTTTTCAAACTGGCACCAAAAAATACTTTGTTCATTTATGCTGTCATTAGTAATGAAGCCGTGCAAGAGGTGCAGTTTGAGCTACAACCGGAATTCTCAGTATGACTATCGAACGGACATATATGGAAGAAAGAATAATTTAATAAACATTATCTTTTTTTGTTGTGTGAATAATTTTTTTAGACAACTTTAATATAATCGGAAAACACAGCCCTGTTGTCCTGTACCATCTCTAAAACAAGAAGAAATTGTTTGTTCCTACTATATACGGGTTTCAATTAGTAACCACCAAAATTTCTATAGTAGTGTCTTTGAACCAAGTAGATATAGTGACCATTTGGTAAATAATCCTATACAGACCATCGTGTACCAATGACCTAGTTTGTGGGGAATAAGTATTTGATTACTGTACCAATTGTAGGAAGTCTGCAATTGCCTTTCATTACCACAGCATCACATTTCACACGCCAAAGAAACAGGCCATGTCAAGGCCAGTGCTTAAACAGTGCATGCATGTGGTGGTAATCTCAAACAAATAACGATCGAGAATACATTTTTTTAACTTGAGATCACAGTGGTAGATAAGCCACAGAATGAGAACGCAGTGCAGCAATTATTCAGCTACAGTGCAGCGCCTCTGGAAGTTTCTGAGGAGGGTTCACCTTGAAAACACAGGTCACTTCATCCTTATATTTAGTCCTGTTTATGCCTGTCGAATATTCGCTCGTACTCAGTCACTTCAAATTGCTTTGCCATTACCTTTTGCATATAGTATTGTAAACTGTGTTGATACATTTTAGGCATTAAAACTCCCAAATTGCTCAATCCATATAAACCTGTGCTCAGTTTGTGCACTATAATCCACACACCACTGGTTTGAATTCGGGCTACGTTATAAATGACTATAACTGGGATTCCTCTCTCATTTTGTGTTTTGGAGCAAAAAAACTAATTCAGGAGTCCCCTGAAGTAGGATGGTGAATCCAAAAGATGATTCAATTAAAGCTGAAATGGCCCGTTTACTGACTTGGCTTGAGGGTCCACCTCAGGACGGAGAAGTTATTTGAAAAGACAGTGGAATAAGAAGAGAGAAAGCAGCGGAGGAAAGTGACGGTGGGAGGTTGCACAGGCCACAGTTCTACAGGCTGCGGCGTGAGAGATTGTGTGCTTTGCTTATAGATTTTAAGATTGAGTGATTGATGGATTTGGGACACAGCAAACAGGTGTTGTCAACTCTGTCAAATGTAATTATTTGAAAGAAAAAAAATAACAAACAAAACATGTTTTCAAAACATTTAAAACAACTGAAAAGAGAACACAGCAATTTTGCACTTTATAGGTTTTCTTAATGAGGAGCATAAAGAAAATCTCATTCCAGATTGGAATGACATACTAGAGCGCCAGAACTCGGCTCCTAAACCGATTTCCTCTGTTATTTATTTTTCATGCAGAACAGAATTTTTTTACAGTCCTTCTTGGCATCATATTATCGTTCACAGTATTTTTTTTCCTAGCCACTGGCATTAGGTGCAGTGGATAATTTAGAGCATGAGGGAGCAGAAATCATGTAAGCAAACACAATTCTAGACTGACAAAGGAGAAGGCTTTAGGAACACTGAGCTTTTAATATTCCTCTGATAATTATTATGTTGACAGTTTTTAAATAAATCCAAGGCTATTCAGAATATTCATTCAGATGTCTAACTACATCCAGGGGTTAGAAACATCTCTTGGCCATGAACTTTCTAAAACTGGTATTGCATGATAATAGTGTATACTCAGCATATCATATAATTTTCTAATTCTAGTATACAGAACACTTTTTAACGAATTGCATAGTATGATATGAATGCACATTTTATAACACGCATATTAAGACTCCGAAAACATATAATTAAGAACATATGAGTAAGTTTTACTCAGGTTTAGGTCAAAACAATTACAAGGCAAAAATATATAGGCAAGAAGGTTTACATCTGCTAGAATTTCCCCATAAATCCAGTAGCTGGAAAACTGGAAATGTTACACATGCAAAATACCTATAAATACAGAGGTTACTTTCAAGACTTATAAAAGCAGGAAGGGCAAGAACATGTTCATTCTCAAAGCAACTTATAACATTTCTATCACCATCCCTTGTGTATGCAATACGGTTTTGGCCACATGCCACATACTCTTGAGTATGTCAGGACACAATTCGACTCTCAATGGCACTTAAGTAATAAATGATGGAGAAGCCGCAAGAAGTGAAAGTGAAATCATAAGATCTTAGAACTTTTTTTTTTCTTTATAAGGACTAGTAATTGTTTTATCTTGATTAGCCATGACAAGAATGGTTGCTCATTAAAGGAAAGTTGTTTTTGACTGTGGCTCCATTTTAGTCATTTTACATAGCTTCAGTTAGACTTTGTACTCAAGAGGGGAAATATAAAACTGGTTGGGCCTGTATGGAAACACATATGCAGATTATAATAGTCTGGCACGCATACTATGTAATTTATTTGATAAAAATATTCTAAATAGTTTAGGCAAAGCAAAGTGATTGGTACATCTGAAAACCACTTGTGCTGTTTTTGTGTTTGTTTTTTGTTTCCAACTTCTCCAAAAGCCTGAACATACTACCATTTACCACTTTATGGCACTAAAACATTCCAGCACAATAAAGCTGGTCTAAAATCTATAAGAAACCACCTTTTAGTTAATTATTTTAAGAAAAACCATAAGCAACTTCTAAGAAATGCACAGCAACATTATGCCTTCTAGTACACTACTTTCTGAAATACAGAATTTCCAAAGGTGTTACTTATATAGTAAAAATGTTATATTGGTTTCTCCTCCTGTTGCATTGCCTATATACTATAGGTTTGGATTTTCTTTAGCCCTTCTTTATTGATGTGTGAATTCAGTGGTGATATTATGAATACAAGAAAAACCTTGTGTGAGGAATACACAACTTTAATTCTAAACAAGAGAATTCGATGGAATTTAAACCATGACATACAATTCCATTATTGGTGTTCTACATTGTGTAAAAGGACTCACTGCTATGTGCCAGTTTGGATTCTTTCAACTCATAGATCACAAAACAACCAAGCAGGAATTGCCCATGGTATTGAAACAATGGTTGACAATTACCATGAAAACATTTGAAATATTGCAAGTGCAAAACTCAGTATAGATTAATATGCTTGATATATTGTGTGTCCATTAAACCAATACAGTGTTTTTGTTATACTAAAAGATGATTGTTCCTGAATTTAACAGATTATATTACTCATTCTATATAATCCCAGATAGAAGGCAATGTGATCACATTCAACTGTAAAGCAGTAAAACAATACAAAGCACCTTAATAAGCAGGGATGTCATGAACTCATTCATTATGGAACAGCCATGTATATAACAGATTTTCAAGTTTATCATAAGATATGCATTAGACTTTTATTGATCTTAGCACTACTAAATAATGCCATCTCTTCAAAACAGGTTTAAAACAAAAATTAGTTCTTGCCTTCAGAAGAAAAAAAAACACGAAACTTTATTTGAATAAAATGTTTGCCTATAATCAGATTTTCGAAAAATACAGTTCCTGTCAGCTGGGGTAAAAGGGCTTTTTAAATTGATAATTAGGAAACAGTGCTTTTATTAATCACACAGTCTGCCTAAAAAAGCAAACCCTGCAGAAGTTAAGAAAAACAATGACATGTGACAGAATTCAGCAGATCATTATTAGTATTATTTTTCACAAAACCAATACAATAATACCATATCCTCCATCTACTGCCTTTACATCCCCCTGTGTCACTTCCACCTACAAAGCTACTTTTATCTGGCAGATAAAAATACTTTCATAATGTATGAGAAACATGAGATGCTAGTGATTTTCAGTGACAGATAAACATAAATATGCCACAATATTCTGAAACAACCAAACAGTAGGCAGTAGTTTCAAATTAAAATCCTGGGTCATCCAATACAGAATGCTATTACTGAAATTATGTAATGTTAAATATAGCAAATTAATTTTACTAATGGAAAACAATGAAAACAATATACAAATATAATGAAACCCCACAACAAAACCTGACAGTCCATAAGCGAATTATGTTTCATCATACGAAACATATATCAAATATTATTAAAAAGGTAAATCAGTGCGACATTGCCAGGCTAGATCAGCCCCGAGTTGTACACGTCTTGCCCTTTGCGGCAGTGCATGCAAGTCTGCCTATACATAAATACATGTAAAACAAAATACAAACCCACCCTTTAACGTTACAAAGAGGCAGCGCCTGATACACATTATTTGCTTGCAAAAGTCTAAAGAGAAACTAAAGAATAATAAGAACTAAAGGTCGTAAAGCTACACCGGTGCACGCTCTTTATTTATTGTGCAACACAGAAAAAAATAAATAGTATTATATTTATATGAGCCATCATTTGTTTTGGTCAGACAGCAGTTGTGTACTATTTCATCAAATTCATTTTTAACAGAAATGTAAAAGTGCTGTGACATTTAAAATACATGCATACATACATAAACACATGAACGATACACACCACTGTGCACACACATATATTTAGCATGTGCGTGCATTGCCTATTCCTGCACGCTAAACTTCAGCACTTCTTCACAACTGCATGCACAGACAGACAGGTCAATACAAATGCTGCGCCCTCCAATCTCTCTTCGTTTATTCAACACAGCCGTCACATTAAACTGTCAATTGCAATGAGGTATCCGCACACCCTATGCACCGTTACAGCGATCAAAGTGCCATGGACATGTACTCACACCACGAAGTCAGATCAGCTGCTGACGTCCTCGCCCGCTGCCACTTTAGCTCCTCGGCTCACCCAGCAGCGCGGCGCCGTCTGCGCTGTTTGACCTGGAATACCCCCTGCAGAATCTGCGCTCTCCCAGAATTCTGATACAGAGCGCCCAGCCAAATCCTCCGCTACGGCGGCTCCAGATGGACAAACACGCCACCTCGATTTACATTTCTTGTTCGTGTAGCGCAGGTTTCCGCAGTTCTGCGCGGCTCCACCAATGGGGTCGGCGGGATTGTGCAGAACTGCGGACATCTGCGCTACACGAACACGACAACTGCGCAGATTCGGATTCGGTGGCGCACGCTGTTTCGCGGATTCTGCGCCAAGCCCCACTCTCTGGCAATGTGTGAGAGTCTCAAAAAGCTGGAACACGTTTAACACAGTGAATATTGACAAATAACAAGACAACAAGGAAACTACATCTGCATTTATATTAACCACACATATACCCCAAAGCACATACATTGATTGGTGGTATTACTTTACTGAAATAATAATTATCGCCACCATCTTCATTACCATATAGATAGAGGCCAAATAAAACCCGTTCAAACACGATTGCTGTGGCTCAGATGCAATTCATAATACAACACCATTGTAAATTGAATGGGAGTTTAACATTTATCTAAATGTTAATGTATATATTTAATACAACGATTACTTATATTGCTGGATTGATCGAAAGCATGCATTATTATTATTATTATTATTATCTGATTCTCACTGCAGCGATTTTACCGCGAAATCAAACTATTTCAGGGCACATAAAGAGTTAAATGCATGGCTACGAAGTCAACGCAATATTTCAAATAATAATAATAATCACGGAAAAGTTTAATTTCTCCTTCAGTTCAAGACTAATAAGACAACATTTCGGAAATATGATTGATTTTAAGAATAACACGTTTATTTCACACCTCATGTGTATGTTTTGCCAATATTGTACGGTCGCGTTCGTTTCGCGCAGATTCCCGCAGTTCTGCACGCGTCTGCGCGGCTCCACCAATGGACTCGGTCAATTTCCGCAGACCTGCGCATAACTGCGGAGATCTGCGCTCCAAGAACGCGACCTCTATATTGTGCCTGCTGTTAATTTACACCGTGGAGATAACGCCTCCTAATGCAAAGTATAAATCATACCACACACACCATAGACACGCTCCTCTCAAACAGAAACGGCGCTAGCTTTCCTTTTAAAAAGCAAGCACACATTTTACACCCCCAATAACCTGTGTCAAGTAGTCGCTTTCTCGACATTTCTCCTCCGCCCACTTTAATACTTGAAATGTCAGACGGCCATTAAGCAATCATTTGCATTCCAAAAATATTTACTAAGTAAAGTCGCCAAAAAAAGTGTGTCTTTCCACAGCATGTAATAGTTTTGACAACACACACAGACGTCCGTTTTATGCTCCGTTGTCATAAACGTCGTTTTATTTTCTTAGCGACTGTTTAACATGCATTGAAATATTGACTGCGTGTCCTTGCAGTTTGACACATTGAGAATGCATTGCTATTAGCCAGGCGGAGGAGCCACTTCTTCCTCATAGTCAGTCGTTTTAAAAAGTGCTGCACTTACCTGCGTGTGGAGACGGCAGGGGGTGGCTGCAGCGGTGACCTGAAATGACCCAGCTGCACTGAAATGACCCCGCTGCACGAAAGTCGCAATAAATACACTTCAGCATGGACTCCGGAATAACACTGACACAGACTGATCGCTATGGGGAATCAGCGAGCTGTTTGTTTTTGCAGGAACCAGCTCCAGCCTCGCCCTTGTCTAACTCCTGCCTAGTCTTAGGTCACAAAGCAGCAGGGCAGATCAAAAATGGAAATCTTCAGGATAATGGATACAGATTGTAGGTGGTAGGGTACACAGAAGATATACAGCACTCCTCATGCATTATTTGCAAATAACTTTGTGTGTGTGCTTGCAAGACCTGTAACTTCAATTCTGACTAAAATGTTCCATAGAACCTCAAGCATGATTTCGTTTTCAAACATCATGTTCAGACAAGATGCAAACGGAAGATGTCATGGATTTGATTAAAGAATACAAATCTGTTGGGGGGATAAATAATGTGTAGCATTTGTATGGTGATTTGCAATAGCAGACACTGTCTTGATTGCACAGTGTGAAAATATGTAGAAGTGCTGTTTGCTGATACATCTTTGGTCTGGGTATACAGGGTGTTCTTGACTGACAGAGGTGTTCTTTTCCTATCGGTATGGTCAGTTTGATCAAGTCCAGACATGATTCCCGTGCTCACAAATCTGTTTTGGGTTTGGCTGGACTGTATTTGCCAACTATATTCTTTCTAGCTGGAGATGTCTTTAACTGATGAAGTTTTACTCACAACATAGAGGCAACTGTTGTTTTTTGATTCTGTTGCTGTCCCATGGTGTTTATTCCGATAGAGAATGTTTATTTACTTATTTTCACACATTACAGCATTTGAATATGAAAATCACAAAACTGCCATAAATTAATTCAGTCTCCCACATTAAAGGGATCCAGCAATCACATTTAACATTTTGCTCTAGGCCGTTTTCCAGCAAGAGAATGTTTTTTAAAGGTTGTATGCCATCAATCAACCCCCTGAAAGATATTAAAAACAAGTCATTTTTTTTTTTTTTTACTTTTATCTTAAAAATGTATACCAAAACATAATTTGACATCTTGGCGTATGTAATGCAGATTCACATGAGTAAAAGCTTTTCAGCAGGAAGTTGAGACTGTGTCTTCAGGGAACAGTAGATGTGAGGTGTTGACTGTCATTTGTTAGATAAGGAAATGTGACACCAATGTACGGAATACAAAGTCAAATTTAATTAATCATCATGGCCAAATTGGCTGTTGTCAAATGCACTTTCAATTGAATATTTAAACTTACTGTTTTTCAGTGGGATGTTATGAGAAAAATATTAATAATGATAAATGCTTGCACACTGACAAAGTGAAGATACTAAACAATATAATTGCCTTTCTGTAATATTTATGTTAGGTAATAAACAAATGGTAGCTTTAAAATGTTAGTTAGGAAAGGCACTATGTTTCCTAGAGTTGTGCATCTGAAGGTCTTTATTTTGCACTGCAGCTGTATTTGTAGTTGCTGTTTGTCATGTTGACATTTGCCTGCTGATGTTAATCTGAAACTTGGCATTTTCCAGCAGTGAAACCGAGTTTAACTTGGGTTTCGACCAAAGCTGTTTTATCAAGAGCATTATATCTAATACACAAGGAAATCCAGAGTGCGTATGAGCTCAGGCTTTAAATCCTCTTCGAGTCTCTGTGGTCCAGCTAAAAGTACTAAACACACTGTGCCATTCTGGGACTCTGGTTACAGGGATGGCAACAACACTATTGCACAGTCATTTTATCCATTTAATTATTTTATGCGTTATAGGCTGTTGTACAGTTTGTATTGATTAAGTAGAGTAACAAATTCATGTAATATTTAAGCCTTCACAGCTGCACAGCTTTGCTGGAAGAGGGAGGACACATTGGGCTGCCATTACACTTCCAAGACTGCATGTTCAGCACTGACTAGAGACATTGGTTTGTCTTTTATGACCTAAGGAGTGGAGAAACGTTTTTTCTCTTTCATCCCATCTTGGCTCCTTTACAATCCCCAGACAATCTTCTTTCAATGCCCACTCAGTAACATAGTCAAATGCTCAAGGATGTCTGTGTTCTTTTACAAAGCTATCCAAATGTCAAAATCCATTCATACCACTCCATCTGGTACAGGGTCCCAATGAGCTGAAGGTAGGGTACCCCCCATCACCCCCGCCCCCCATCTCCCACAGGTCAATTTGGAGTAGCAAATCAACCGAAGAAGCATGTCTTTGGGATCTGGAGGGAAACCAGAGCACCCTGCAAAAACCAGCGAAGCCACATGGAGAAAATGCAGTCTCTACACAGGCAAGCAGCCAAGGCCAGAATGAAACCCGGGTCCCAGGAGCTGTGAGACAGCAGTGACAAGCACTGAGCCTGATTAAGGATATGCATTCCATTTTGAAAAACACTTAAAAGCTTAAAAACACAACTGGTTTTAGTGGGAGAGTATGAAAGTATGTAATGAAATCCCATTTAGGAGTAACACGTGTCACCTGTCTCATGAAGCGATGGCTATATTCGATATATGGACTGCTGTTTAACATGACTATATGTGTCATAATCCCCTCTGTTAAACTCCATTCATCTTTTTAACTTGTCTCTTCCTTGTATTTCTATTGAGGGAGTGTTCTTACATGTACTCTTTCTAAAACTGCTCAATGTAGAAAAATTATTATGGAACATAATGTACTGCAGAGAGCAAAATATGCGTAATTAAAAGTGTTGGCAGAAGCCACATAAGATTAGATTTAAATAATGAAGAATAACTATAAATAAGATTGGTCTTTACAGTTAATGATTACAAGAATTGTATTTCATGCTAGGAGCAGTCAATAGGCATTTATAATAAATGTTTACAAAAATATTAATAAGTGTTCATATGATCTTTGCAGATCAGACATATGAATGAACAATCATGCTGCAGGACATAATATATAATTTAAATTCTCTATACAACATTAAAAAATTAAAGCTATGCATAGCTGACACGAAGTGATGCACAGTACATTAATGTCAATGTTAATATATGAACATCAAAGTTTCTCAAATGCATTGCTGCAGAATTCCAGCAAACTCTCCATTTTAACATAGGACCAAAGATAATTTCTAATCCCATAGCTCCTGCTGTCAGTGTGATAGGTTCAGCCTGTTGTATAAAACCCTACTAATGCTCTGCCAGTAAAATGGTGCCAAGATTATATGGTGCCAGGTGCTGGGGAAAAAGACAAAAAATGAATCTCAAAGAACTTCAGATAAGAAACATGGGGAACGTGAACTATGTGGTATTAATGCTTCTAAATCATGGGAACAAAATAATAGATTCATAAAGTATTCAAAAGCACTCCTTTGACCATGTCTTTATGATTAGATGCATATTTGTATCTTACTATACATTTATGCATATATGTATCCATTAATATAGTTGCCTTAAAGCGTACAGTCAGTGTTTTTCAACTAAGAAATCATTTGTTGCAAAATATATTACCTATATCTATAGTTATTCTCTGTTCAGCACTTTTGCTGTTATGCACTTTATTTAACTTTGCTTCCTTCTGCTCCTGTGTAGTTATGTATTGTAGGCACCAGGTGTTTTACTGCAACTTCTCCTTTGCCTCCCTCCCTTTAGCACACACCTAGGACTTAAAAATATTATATCGGCACTTGTTACCTCAGTGTACTAGGATGTATGCCTATTGGATTTTGTATTTCATATTGATTTTACTATTGCACTTTTGTATTGCTTTAAATAGTATTTTGTATTGATTGTATTACTGCACTTTTGTAATACTTTAAAAATGTTTCTTGTGTAAACTGTAAGTTGCCCTGGATAAGGGTGGCAATCAATAAATGATAATGCCAACAAGAACATTATTCCCCCCTGTGAAGCATTATTTTTTATTCATAATGGTGTCTTTTAATATTAAGAAATTTACACTTTCCAGCAGGATCATTATCCAGTGATGATCAAAATGTTCTGCACTGCATCAGTTTCCCGTGTTTGGACTGTAAAGGCCTATCTGTACATATCATCTGTTCAACTGGAAGCACATATATTCTGGAAAACAGAATAGAGTTATGTGGATTACCAGAACAAACCAGTCTAGCTTGATGTAAATCCACTCAGTTTGTTCTTAGATTTGTAAGATTTAAAACCTAAAATTGCCAGAAATACCCACATAGCTCTGTAGGCGTTTTAAGAGTGTCATGATTAATAGAATCAAAAGCCACCCCAAGGTCCAAAAAAATAGGAATGTGATCATTAACTGTTATGAATTCAGTTTTAATGGTATTATTATGATGTTATTCTCTCAGTAGTGCAATATAGTTTAAATTTACCACCTGTGGCAAAAACACACAACAAATCTATTCAGGATATGGAGACAAAAGTGAGACGACTAAGAGAGAGAGAATAGGACTGGATGATAAAACAAAAGCACATACAAAACCAGTACAGTGCTACTCAGTACTGGCCAAACCATACACTTAAGTTATTATTTAAAGTTAAACCCCAACTGTAAGGCAAATGTATTCATAAAACCAGATTTAGAGTTTTTAATGCAAAATAAATGTGAGTAGACAGTATTAAATCTGTACAACCTACATGCATTAAAACTGGTATATTAAAAATTGTATACACTGTATTCTTAAAATGTCTGGGCTGTTCCCCAAGAATATGATTATTCAATCACAGGTGGAATTCACATGCTAATCTTTTATTGCTTCGTGTGACTTTTAGGGAACAGCTGTGCTTAATGTTTACTAGGCATACAGAGTATACACATGTTCAGCTTAGGGGTTGATATTTCCAGAGATGATAAAAAAATGGGAAAAAAATAATATTGCCACGTTTAAGAACTGGCTGTATCATACATTTGTTCAGATATTTTTTTCATCTTAATCCAATTAGGCTGCATGTTATCTAAAAACAAAAAAATGTAGTTTTTTAATGACTGCCAAAAAAAAAAAGTACAAACACATTGCCAAGAATTGTTGTGAACATGGCGCTAATGTAATAATGTAAGTAAATGTTTCAATTTAATTTGCTCAGGTATGAAAACCAAAGTTGAGAAAACATCCCAGATCTCTGATGAGGTCGCGAACAGAGACTCTCAACAGTCCAAGTCTATGAACCGGTACAATGCATGTATTCACTTCAAGTTTGTGGTAAAACGTAGTTTGACGTAGTTTGCCAATGCCTTCTATGCGTACACCACAAGTTGTAAATAAATAATTACATACCACAGACTGAACCCTGAGTTCTGGGTTATGTTTTTCGAAGGAATTACATTTTGACACCATAAGCAGAAATATTTGTGTATGTAAAGTCCATGCTGAAGACACACTCTCCCTCCTGGCCTCTAGAGGACATGGAGAGAACAGAGGAGGACAGGCCTGCTTTAGCCATGTCTACCTCAATGGGAGACACCCTTCTTCCAGCCCCTCCTCACGTCTCTTGGGAATTCCTGGCCATTGTACAACACAATGCAGATCGCCTACGAATTTCCAGGCAGGAGCATTTCCCCCAAGTTCCCTCTTTCGATCGAGGGCAGGCCCAACAAACTGCCTCCACAGGCCCTTCCCCTGTTGCCTGACTTCCTGGCTGAAATCCAGGCATCTTGGGGACACCCCGCATCTGCCCCTGCCCCCCGTTCGTGGCGGTGAAGCTTTCTGCCAGATGCAAGGGGCACAGGAAGCAGGTCTGGGGCTGTTTCCCTTAGTGGACTCCACCGTAACAGCTATGATCTCCCTCCTGCCTATTTCAACAGATTCTAAGGACCTCTTCTGTCCAAACAGTCACAGAGACACGGAGACGCTTATGTGCCTTTTATTTTGTTCAAGATAAAATAATAGCTGGTAAATTAATATTAAAAACAACAGCTTCAAAACACCAGGAAGGGAAAAATGACAATGGGCATCTAAACCAGTTCTGACTCAAGGGTTCACTGTCTGATCATATTGACACTGCTGTCTAGTCATAATCTATCGATCTGATCTGGGCAAAAAGTAAATGTGAAGATGGCAGCCACAAGGACACTGCCAGTTATGAGCAAAGCAATGGTATAAACAGTGGAAACGAGAAAGGCAAAGACTGTTAGAAAACATGACAAGGTTGTTGGCTCCCACAGGGTGCAATGACACTGCAAACAGTGTTCTGCTAATACAATCCTCACCAAACATGACTCTAAAGGTGGTATGTGACAGAAGATATCGTACAACTATCTGGTAGAACTGAATGACAGCAGTGGGTAACCTACCTAATGTTCTTCCGCTTGACTAACTCACACTAAGTATGAGTTTTTCATACCTTGCATTGTGTCTTAAAGCCCACCCCCCAAAATACATGATTGATTGCTTTCCACATGCTCCTGCCGACATCCAATTGCATCATTTGTCTGTAATTCCAAAGTCTCATTTCAATACAGTTTTGTGTGAGCTCAGCATTCCTGTCATTTAGTTATGCAGATGTTTAACTAAAAAGACATTTCGTTTGCTGTTTTATATCAAGAAGAATCAAATTGAAAGCATTCTCTTTCTTGATTAAAAGACCGATTTGATCCAGTCTTATCTTTTGATACCATTAAAGCAGATGTTTTTGCTTTTTTTATGGGGATGGGATCTAAAAAATAACAAAGTCGGAGAAAATACAAAACAAAATAATATTATAATGATTAATTCATTTTTAAAGTTATTTTCCTAATGCATGCTGTTTGTTGGTCTGAAAACAAATGATTGACTTAGTAGGCCATGCCAGATTACTCTTGATTTTTCCACAATAGGTGTCTCTAATGTATTTATTGTACCTCATTATTTTTAGGCAAACACTCATAAATAGTTATAGGTCATATGAGGATTACTGCAGCTGAGTGTTAGAATTCACCTCACTTTCGTTAGGGTAAGTTTTGCTAACGAAATTCTGCACACTGGAGACACTCTGGAAACATCCAATATTTCCTTACACCAGCAGAAACCTCTTCAATAATTCAAACATAACAGTGTACCATGAGTTATGCATGAACATTTTATGCTCTAAAGCTTTTGAAAAATAAATAAAGAAATGAAATATAAAGGGGGCAGAAGAATTCTGGAAAATCAAGGAAATATCCACTTTCCACTTATATGAACCATGTATGAACCTTTCTTGACCATTCCATGTAAAATAAACAAACTAATTATAAACTAATCTTTTAATAGTGAATCTTAAATACAAGAGGCATTAAGCGGCTTTCCTTCTAAGTTTCTGAACTGAAAAGACATTGCAAAGTCATCATTTTGATCTCAAAAATGCAACACCAGTGCAAAACCACTTACCTCATCACAGTTCACTAGTTTCTATAGAAACTGAAATTATACATGACATTCATGTGAGAGAGGAAAGTTTATTTAGGGATAGCCAGATGTAATGTGAGGTAACTAGTCACAAGTTTCAGGGGAATAATACTTAATATATCAATCCCTTTTTGACGTCTATCTCCACACACCTTCAAGTATGTACCATGTATGAACTCTCCCTAACAATTCAACTATTAGAGGTAAGTGGCAACCTTTTGAACTGCAGTTTATTGAGCATTGAATAGAGCATCTTTTTCAGTATTTTTTCCTTAAGGCAGCAAGAACATTTGTTAACATCAGCACAAATATTTAGAGAACCTTTCTTATAAAAACTTAAAGAACTTATTAGGTAACTCAAATTAGCATGTCATATGGGAATATATACTCTTTAAATAACATGATTACATTTAATAATTCAAGCATTATTATTGGCCAATCAATTATCTACAATTAGCTTTTCCATTTTGTCAAATGCCATTAAAATCAGGTTTGATTTAAAAGCTAAAATGTAATTGAACTCATAAGCCTACTGAGAAAACCTCTCAGAACTAGTAGGAGGCTTTTCCTAATTTTATTCCACCAAGTTGGTGAAGATACCAATTATAAACTTTGAGAAAAACAGATTAAAATCACAGTGCTTGATGTCAGGTTTGCACTTGTTTGAAGGAAGAATCTTTTGACATGGTCAAGGCCGTAGTTGAATCTCAGTTCATACAATGATAGTAAAACATAAAATGACCATAAGCAATGACTATTGTCCATGCCTCTTGTGGTTTTGCCAGTCTTCTGATCCCTACAAAACAAAAAGCTGTCTAAATAGGTCACATGCATGCAGCTTCCCTCTTACCAAAGCTTACCAGTTCCAAAGGGCATTGTATAGTGTTCGATGCAATTACCTGTGAAGCAAATTTTCGTGAAAGACCATGAGCAAGAAAACATTCTTCCTGTAATTCAGTCCCTAAGGATTAGAAAGCAGGGTTGATTAAGCAAAAAACTTTTTTTTAAAGTTAGGACTGAGGAAGGCTCTAAATAATGAATAGAGGTATAATACCCCTCCAAACCTCCTCTTTGATTAATATGTCTTTCATTATTCCGTACCTGCAGACTGTTTCATAACCTTACGGTGGACCAAAGCGGCTTCGCCCAGTCTGCAGTTATACAAGTTGTAAACCTGGCTTTCTGTAGTTGCTGTCAGATTACCAAGGCTTTCTTGCTTTATAGGTGTATAAAGTAAATATACATGTTCACAGAGGTATAAAGAGTTGTGTCTCTTTGAGTGTAATGTTTTTAAACTGTCTCTTACAGAAAGAAATTTGAAAGTCCATCTTCACAGTGTAGGAGTCAGACACTGGACTGTCCTTGAACTTGCAAGAACTTGTCTTCCCACGTCTGCCTCAAACTATTGACTCACCAGGGGTATGTGGAACATCATTGATTTACACTTTTTGCTTAGATTTGTTTTCTTCTATTCATGAATTACTTTCTCAGAGGACACAGAATCCCTTAGTGATAGTGTAACACCATCTGGTGGTGACACAGTGTTTCAGCGGGGAGCTACTGCCTGACATTCACATATTGGGGGAAAGGAGCATTCATTTACATAGTCCAAAGGAGTTCTCTCGTGTGTCAATCTTTGTCTGTCCCACCCTGACTGGGACAGGAGGAGTCTGAATTGTACTAACAGTGAGATTGTGTTATGAGAAAGCCCCCCCACCACAGAGTTCCTTTAACCCCAGACTGGTTTCAAAAATATTAAAACAATCCAGACTGGAGATCCAGAACAACGTGCTCTCTATCAGGCAGGGACTGCAAATGAGAATCTGAACATTCTGCACCAGTGTAGCGCCAGACACTTTGCTAAAATGAGCACTTGGAGCAAATTGGTGATTGCTATCTTTACTTTAAAGTGCTTTACCCAAACATCTGACCATCTTGTGATATCTGGGTTCATATTTCCTGTTAGCACAAATCGGCAAACTAAGTAATCGTAATAGCGGACTGCTAGTGCCTCATGTGGGATTCAAGAATTACATGTTCAAATGTATCTTACAAGGGATTTTATTGCAGGGAAAGAGAATGTCCAATTAAAGGTACACAGTTATTGTCACGTGACTTAAAATGACCATATCTTACTAATACATTTAACTAAAAGTTTACCACAAAGTCAACCAATGTTTTTCAATGCAAGGTAGGACAATATCATTTTTTTTGTACCTTTTTTCTTTTTTTGGGGGGGGGGGGTGGGTGGTTCTCTGTTCTGTCTAGACCACAGACCCTCAGAGAACATGAGTTGTTTTCGATCACGCGCTAAGCGCTAAGGATTCAGTATATGTTCAGTTACAGTGGGGCCTAGGTGGTTTCTGAAGAGAACCAATGCATTGAGTTAGATGATAGCAAATGGACTGAGGACACAAGAATGAATTGCAAAATATCCTGCATACACAGACATATTGAAATCCACACTCCTTCCACTGTGTTCAACAATGTCTGCAAAAGATGAGGGGAAACCCAGGGAAACCTTGCAATTGATGGGATTTTTTGCTTTCCTCTATATAGTCTAGCTGTGTCTGTGTCTGTATGCTTTTCTCCGTTGAGGCACTGGTTGCTTTGATATATTAGCAAATATTGATGGGAACAGATAAGTGCCAGCAAGTATCTGTTTGAACAACAATAGCAACAATACAATCTTAGCATTTCAAACCACTTTGAGAATACAATGTTCGATATGAAAGCATTTGGAAAAATATATAAAATAAATAAATGTATAATTCGAATTACTATAATGTACATTTTTACATTTAAATCAACATGAATCATATACAAAATCATGTCCATCAAATGATGAAATAATTCACTACAAGCCAGAGTTTAAAAAACGAAGTTGCATTTGTGTTAGTATTACTTTTACTGAAAAGGATTTGGGAGAGTTCCAATGTGTGTCTGCATTAGTGTGTCTGTGTCTGTGTGTTCAAACATAACTCTTGATATTCAAACAGAACTCCTTTATTAGCAACCAGTGAAGTTCTTGAAAACCATGGATATGAGTTTGGTAGCAGATATAAGAAGTGAAAAAATCCTTTCTTTCCATAAATCAGATTACTAAACCGACTTACATAACGGGGGCATATACTGCCATCAAGTGGCGAAGCACTGCAGCAAAAGCTAAATAAATGCTATTATTAAGAATGTTTAATTTTAGCCACAAGAGTAAATACAAAAACATGATAATACTAAAGTAAAGATAAATAAAAAATAATCACATGCAAGAACAAATCACTGCAAAAGATAATTAATTGTCAGCTGTAGTCCATTTGAGGAAAGTGGATGAATAATTTGTAGTCACAGTATCCCGGTTTTACCCCTTTTTCTTGCCAAGAAGAGAAACCATCAAATGTACTTGAAGATGTAATAAGCATCACTCCTGCTGATTGAAAATGAATGTTGTTGCCATAGCATCTTAATGTTAACGTGTACACTGACAGCCGCAGATGTTGCATTTGGCTCTTATCTCTCTTTTTACTTTAAGTAAACAGGGAGTTATGAATTATTTTCATTGAAATAGCAATTCTCCAATTCAACTAGCAATTTCTAAATATACTTTAAAATTATGTTATCTATTCCTGTATTGGAAAATTACAGCTTGTACCCTAATGTCAAAACCTTGGAAAAACTGCATTTTTAAAAGTGGAGCACTTTTCTATCCTGAAATCTAGTTTACAATTCAAGTTAACATTTTGCTAATGGCATGTGAAATATACATTTCAATGATAAAGAGATACTGGTCAAAGACATCTAAATGTAACTACTTCTTTAACTTAAATGTATTATCTTCATACCTACCTTCATTCAAATTCCTCAGGCCCTGCAAATTATCAGTAATACTTTATATTAGGTCAGGGGTTCCCAATGTCTGGTGATGGAGGGCCAATTTCTGGAGGTTGCATGGGATGGGGGGCCACAGTAGAAAATGAACCACAGATGAAAACAAAATATCTCCCAAATCACACCTTTTTATTTCCTATAAATTTCTGTTAGGGAACATTTATGAACTTTAATTGTTTTTAAACTTTAAACTTTATTCAGAAAGTGTAAAAATATAGTAAAAGTTCAGAAAAGGGGTGATTGAAGGTTGGGGGCTGCACCAGTCATCTTCGAGGTCCACATTTGGGAACCCCTACATTAGGTAATCAATAGATAATTGGTAAATAGTTTATAAAACAGGTAGGAACCATTAATCATTCCCTTTATAAATTATAACTAAATACATTAGATTAATAAACCTTTAGGCCTATGATATATGATTCATTATTCATATTTAAAAATGTAAACAAAATATTTATTTGCAAGCTGCCAAAACACTATTTTGTTTAAAATCTTTATTATATATGATTAGCTTTGCTATCCTCATCTGTATCTCTAATTAAAATGTACCACTGCCAAATTGTCAATTTAATATTATATTTAACTATTATTAGTTTTAATTGGGAATCTTTTTCTTAATCTCCTAATTCTTCAATTCTTACAGGGAATTAATGCATTAGCACATTAGCTATATAATATTTAGATTTTTTTTTTTTTCCTGAACTGTGATTCTCAAGTATGGCTTAATTGGATTTGAATTTGAAAAACTTGAAAGATTTCCAACAAAATGACATGATGTTTCTGTTTAATATTAATTTAAATTGTTTAACACAACGTACACGTTCAATTTGCAAGAAAAGATTGCCCTCTAGTGACAAAACTAGTAGATCTCATGGAATGCAATGCTTCTTAATGGATTTGAAGAGTGCATATTTTCACTGTAGAGAAACACAGATTATAAAATAAAACAAATAGAAAGCTAAAATAATAAATACAAGAAACACTGTATACGGTATTCATTTTTCATTACAAGATGTTATAAACCTTAATCTTCATATTTACTCGTAAATATCAATGAATTTAGTTTATGTGCTGAGGATTTATAACAATATAGTCAACATGTCTTCACACACCTACACATCTGAGACAATCAAATACATTTGCTGTATAGCCAATTCTAGTGATTCACAGCAACTTCAGATATGATACATAACCCTTTCACCTTTAGAAACATCTACTGACCCCCTTCTCTGACTGAAGCTAATCGTCTTGCCTTTAGATGGGGATAATAGAAAGCTTACAGAATAATACAGGTTTTATTACTGAAAACCATGTAAACACTTAAACATTTAATACACATAGCACAAAACGCTGGCATCAATATTCTCATCCCTTGCATGCCAGCATCAGTCCTCTGAGTCTGTCACACTGGGCTGCATGGGGCGGACAATTATATCTTTACTGCAGATCACATCACATTTCAGTGGCATTCATTACTAATCCTCATCCTCATTAGAACATTATACAGCGTCAACAAAACACACCTAAGTATATCCTAGCAGGGATTTTAATAGACGGGACATGTGAAGTCATGTTAAATCTGCATGATTACAAGAACAACAACATAAAAACTGCTGTATTTGTTTCTTCTTCTATTCTCTTTGGGGGTTGTTATTTACTCGAGTGTGGCATTGAGTAGTTTTATTTGTAGACTTCCTTGACACTGTATTGATGGACTGCTCTCCATTTCTGTGCATAATATGAGAGGTTATAACAAATGGAGCACAGAGCTAAATGCTCTAGTGACTTAAAAAACACTTTTATGTACTGCACATTCACTCCAGTCATGTGTTAGTGACAACATTTAATCAAAGCTTTTAGATTTCAATTGATAACGGCGACTGAAGTTACTATATCAGAATTAAATGTGGTCAAATTACCTTGGTATTTTTGGACAGGGAATGATTTGTAGAGCTTTTCTGAAAGTAAGTTCATCATAAAGGAGGAGGCTGCACATCCAGAAGGACATAAAATAACCTTTTGGTTCTCCTATCTGAAACATTGACTTGTATCTCCGAGTCATATTTCATACATTCGTAATTTTCATTGAAACCTGCTTGTTTTTCAAAACTCCCTTCTAATATATAGTGAGCCCAATTTCAGAGCTTCCTTTCAAGGACTTTTGATTGATACGATTCTTCTTCCAAATCAAATCTAAAACCCTTTCCTGTATTCAAACTGTGATCATTTTTGTGGAAGATTAAAATGAAGAAACTCAAATGATTAAGCATACTTCAGTGTATGAATGTACCATGAAGCTAATAACAGGACAAATCCAATTCAGTACTCAACAGACATTTATATTACTTCTCCGAAAGGCTCCCAACAATGTGCTAGAGATTAACCCTTTCATTTCTGGACAGTCTATTACTGTGACAATAGTATATGTTGCACAAGCACCAGTAATACAATTTTTGTTATGTATGTGAATCTTAGTTATACACTTAAATATGTATAGATTTCAGTGATAATGATTTTACAATTCCTTTGCTCAATGCTTTTTCTTTACCTTTAATAACAGGGAAGCTTATTAGATACAACAGGATACAGACGTTCCCTAGACAGACACTTTCTTCAGTTGAGTCTTAACTTTGACTGATTGTAGTTTATCGTGGTTTAACATTGATTTATCATATCTCTCTATTTTAACACTGTTATTTTTCTTTAAGCACTCTTTTGCCTTGACATGTTACAACGCATTTTCGCAATGCTACAAAACAGTAAATTTCTGTAAAGATATTGTTAATGCTGGGGCTTACAGGAGAAATGCATTTATTCTCGAGAAAAGATGTGCAGAGCTTTCTTATGTAAAAATGCTCTGCCAAAAAGTATTTTGATCTCTTGCACAGCCCATTGCATTAAAATACAGTCCTGAAAGGGAAGCCTTGTTATAGGGAGATATAGCACTTTCCTGTGTAGATGGGACTGACAGTACTGCTGATTCTGCCATTTAAGCAGTAGTTTTTTTTCCCTTTGCCGTGTCTCAATTGACAGCTCTGGAAGTGAACGATTCTGTAAGCATGTGTGTTATTATTAGGTATATGAAATAAGGAAACCAATTACATACACTGCACACATGAGTCGATGGGTCCAGAAATGGAAGGCAGTGTTGTCAGCATAAATTGAATGATATCATTTAACTACAGAGCTGAGTAAAAAAAATGAAATAAAAAAAGGAACACAGATCTCTCGAGAGCTCTGGAATGTATATGTGGTGTTTCGGAAGGTGATGAATGTCATAGCTTTCAGAGATGAACCTCTCAGCAGTGTACTTCCTGCAATAGAAAGCAGAGCAGGAAGTATCTGACTGCAGTTCCAGTATCAGACCCTAAAAGAGTAGGCCTTCAATAATGAAAAGTTAATTTGGGGAAAATACTGCTGAAATTAGTATTATGTTGTTTTACAATACAGTGGACAATAAGGCCTAAGCAAGGAATGGATGAATAACAAAGGACTAACAGATGGTTACCTTGACACATGTCCCCTGAGAACTCATGTTGAGGACATGGATAATGGTGGGTCAGGGTTAAGGTTGGGGGGTGACATCGTAGGGTTAGGGTTCTGCTCCGCTCCCTCCACTGGCTCCCGATAGCGGCACGCATTCAGTTCAAGACTTTGACCCTCACCTACCGATGTCTTGACCACACTGCACCAAGCTACCTTCAGTCACTCGTCTCTCCATACATCCCCTCCAGACCACTGCGCTCCTCCAGTGCCAGAAGGCTAACTCTGCCTCCTCTGCACTCTCCTTCCTCCAGAGCCACTCCTTCTCATCCCTGACCCTAAATGGTGGAACGACCTGCCCACTGAAGTCAAAACAGCAGAGTCCTTGACCTCATTCCGGTGCTTACTCAAGACACATCTTTTCCGACAGTACTTGTAATATTAGTCCTCTTAGTCACAGCTAAGAGTGGACAATTTATATATTCATATCTTTTATGTTTTTTGTCTGGGAGTTGGATTTAGCTGCAGCACCACCACTGTCATAGGGGACGGGGAGATGAATCTGAGTCGTTCTTCTCCACACCGGCTGATGGACACTGCTGCACGCTGATACATTTCAGCAGCAAATTTCATTTTTTTTTTTTATATCTACTAGTAGTAGCTAGTTTGCAGGCTAGGTTAGGCTACTGCCTTAATCACTAATCATCTTTGTCACACACAAACATAAAACAAAACAATCATTTAATTGGCAGATTCATTTTCAATGTTTCACAATTGTGTAATCCCATATAAACACACACCTCACCATAGTTTTCCAAGGATAGTGGGAGTGAACTACGGGAGAAGCAGGAATGGGGTGAGGTCAAGACTGCAGCAACAGTATGAGCTGGTGGCTGGGGTGCCGCCGATCAGGGGCTCCGGAGGGTGACAGCCAATTGTCACACTGGAGGGAGGCAGCCGATTGTTAAAATGCCGCCTCAAATTCAAGTGCCACCATAGGCGGCTGCCTAATCTTGCCTAATGGGAGGGCCGGCCCTGCCTGGAGCACTATCGACCACGCCACCCTCTGTTTAACAAGGGAGGAACTCGTGCCACCCACCACACCCCGCGAGCGGGTTTGGACCAGGACCCCAGAACACCACAATAGGCCCAGGAAAGCAAGTTGTATTTATTCCAATAAACAAATTAAAGCAGGGCATGAAGTATGCAATCATAAAACAGTGCAAATTACAATCTTATAAAACCTAAAAAAAACTAAAATCACCTTTAATTAAAAGGGGTGATAAAAGCTAAAACCCTAACCTAATGAAAACTAAGTACAAAAAAAGAACCAACTGCTAAAAAAATATACAATAAAAATAGCTATATACCACACTGTTCCTCAATAAGTACTAATAAGAATCAATATTTTTCCATAGGCAAAAGAACAGATAAACAATGACGGTAAATATTCATTGGGGAGAAACAAGTTCGCTTGTAACCAAACAGTGTAAGCTAGAATAACCGTCTTTACCCTCCTTCTGATAGTTGCTGTTGCAGAGGCTCTTGTCAGGTGAGTGGAAAAGTTCTTAGGTATCTTCTTCCTGGTTTCTATCTTTGCAGGTCTTCAGCCGCCCTGCCGTCTGCATGGAGAAACACCCCACATCAACACAGCCTCCAGGTTAGTAAGTCCCGTATGTAAACAACACTCTGTTCCTGTTCAATGTCTTTCCCCAACAGATTAAGCCCAAGGGAGTCAGAGGGGGAGAACAGCAGGAAATTAACCTGGCAGCTTGGCGTCTTAAGCTTCTCTGTACTTCCACACTCCGTGGAAATAATGAAACCGAAAATGCACTCACTGCAGCCACTGGAGGAATCCGTCCCTCTGTGCCATGCACCGCTTCTGCCTTTCTGCCCTTCCATGCCATGGTGATCCTGCTGCCCCATTCTGCCACCTCCCCTCCTGTCTGCCAGTAATCCACTCGCCTGCTGTCCCGTTTCCAATGCCGGACGATCTACACACACAGTACTATGCACTAAGTTTTAGGCAGGTGTGAAAAAATGCTGTAAAGCAAGAATGTTTAATATTTATCAATTAACAAAATGCAAAGTGAGTGAATAGAAGAAAAATTGACATCAAATCCATATTTGGTGTGACCACTCTTTGCCTTCAAAACAGCATCAATTCTTCTAGGTTCACTTGCACAGTTTTTGAAGGAACTCGACAGGCAGGTTGGCCCCAAACATCTTGGGGAACTAACCACAGTTCTTGTGTGGATTTAGGCAGCCTCAGTTGCTTCTCTCTCTTCATGTAATCCCAGACAGACTAGATGATGTTGAGATCAGGGCTCTGTGGGGCCCATACCATCACTTCCAGGACTCCTTGTTCTTCTTTACGCTGAAGATAGTTCTTAATGACTTTCGCTGTATGTTTGGGGTCGTTGTCATGCTGCAGAATAAATTGGGGGCCAATCAGATGCCTCCCTGATGGTATTGCATGATGGATAAGTATCTGCCTATACTTCTCAGCATTGAGGAGACCATTCATTCTGACCAAATCCCCAACTCCATTTGCAGCAATGCAGCCCCAAACTTGCAAGGAACCTCCACCATGCTTCACTGTTGCCTGCAGACACTCATTCGTGTACCGCTCTACAGCTCTTCAGCGAACAAACTGCCTTCTGCTACAACCAGATATTTCAAATTTTGACTCATCAGTCCAGAGCACCTGCAGCCATTTTTCTGCACCTCAGTTCCTGTGTTTTTATGCATAGTTGAGTTGCTTGGCCTTGTTGCCACGTCGGAGGTATGGCTTTTTGGCCGCAAGTCTTCCATGAAGGCCACTTCTGACCAGACTTCTCTGGGCAGTAGATGGGTGTACCAGGGTCCCACTGTTTTCTGCCAATTCTGAGCTGATGGTACTGCTGGACATCTTCCTAAACTGTCTTCAGCAACCTCACCTTGTTAGCTGAGTTTGGCTGTTCCTCACCCAGTTGTATTCCTCCTGCACAGCTGTTTCTGTTTCAGTTAATGATTGTGTTTCAACCTACATATTGAATTGAAGATCATTAGCACCTATCTGGTATAATTGTTTAATCATACCTGACTATATGCCTACAAAATCCCTGACTTTGTACAAGTGTACCTAGAAGAATTGATGTGGTCACAGCAAATATTGAGTTGATGTAGATTTTTCTTCTGTTTACTCACTTTGCATTTAGTTAATTGATAAATATAATCTATTAACATGTCTATTTTTGAAAGCATTCTTACTTTACAGCATTTTTTCACACCTGCCTAAAACACAGTACTGTATCTGTTGCAAGATCCACTGTCAAAAGTAAAGACCCCAGTTCAGACAAGAAAGGGATGGTCATACAAACAATTGGCCAGGGGCCTGCAACTGGAACAGACAAGGATAGGTAAAAAAAACAGGCAACAGGTCATGGGTTCAGGCAAACAGGATCGGAGAGGGGAAAATTCCAGAGTCAGACCATGAAGGGACAAACACAGGTTAAAAGCCGGGAGTCAAAACTAGGATGAGAAATGTTACTAGACAGCAAACAAAACTTTGCAGTGTACAAAGAGAACAAAGGGGTTTATATAATGAGGTAATGGACAGTTTGATTGCACTGATTAACTTAAAAGAGCAAAACTGTTGCAATATATATCAGTAAGTATAAGTGTATTTAAAATCCAGTATATAATTAGATCTACATATTTTGGGGGGGGGCGGTGGTCTGTTGTATAGGTATACAATTATTATATTCTGAAAGAGATTTTTATTTGGTAAAGTTAACATTGAATCAAATGTGAAAGAGGTCTAAATGATAGCATCATGTAAGAGACAAAGGCAAGCTATCAGTATCAATTGTGAACTGGTTATTTGTCTAAGAAAAGGTTTATAATTAAACCCAACACATGCACTTAACTGCAGAAGGAAATGCTGGGTCCAAGGAATCCATCTGGGTTCTTTCCAGTGGTGACCACTTAAATAGTCCCTGGTGAAACTGACTTTCTTTAATAAGAAGGTGTCAAAAGAAAAATAATTCCTTAATTGGCTTGTTACTGCCAGCTTCTTTCAGTTTCTCCACGAGGGAATATCAGTCAACAGCGAAAAGCATTGCATTGAAACGCAAGGTTGCCAGGTGTGACCTCAAACAAATTAATTGGTGTCTTCATATCTCACTCCATATGTTTCAGTGCATGGTAAATAATACATTTTTCTGCAAATGAGTTCTGGCTTTACAAACAGAATGTGTTTTGAAAAGCATAAACATTACACCTCTAATGTTCAAACTCAAACCGTTATGGTACATTAAATGTGTTACATCGTTAAGAACCACTTCAGACTGCACCGCTGTGAAATGTGAGAAACAGCCATATTGACGAAAATAACAGTGAAGAGTAAGAGACAGTAGAGATATCTTATTCCCGTTGAAAATCAGATGCTTGCTGTTTTATTTCAGTTGGCTGTATAATGCATGGATAAAACCTAGAAATGCTCAAAAACATTTAAAGTGATTTTCAGAATTAGTGTACATATTCCTTGTTGTGTATACAATATGATTTTTTTCAAACCAGTAGACCAACTACAAGAACAACGGATCCAATAAAGAAGCAATGCTTTCCAGGTCAGTTCAGTTGCTTAAAAATGTGGTTAATTAATGTCATCTCATCTCCAGCCATGTGGGTATGCTTTATGAAACAGAAAACATACCACAGATATAATTCCACCCCTTCCTAGTGAAAGAACACAGATTTTAAATCACCAAACTACTGAAATGTTTAAATTATTTTTAATTGCTTACTACTTTGGCATGTATCTTTAAAAAAAATGAAGTTCTAGAAGTAGTATTGTGCATTGTATATAGAGTTTATATTCCATTAAAGTAAGAAGCTGTTGGGTGAACTGTGAAATAACCTGTTTTAATGCAAAGGTATTCACCTCTTTCAGCTTCAGTTTAATGCATTTACTAGTCCCAGCTCAAAAGGAGGAAAATATGAAAGTTTTCCATAAACCTTGACAATGACTTTGGACTCATCATTGGCACCTAAACTAAAACAGATTTCAAGCCAGTTTGATGGTGTTTATGAAAAACAGTCTGTGATTATTGACTTACTTCAGGGCAGCTTTGGGTGAGAAAGAACAGTGAAATCTAATTTTGTAAACAGCCATTGATAATCCATAACATTTATATCTGGCTACTAGGGCCACTTCAGTGTTTAAAGAATATTTACCTCAAGCTCTTCCAACCCCCTAATAGAAGTTTATGAGACAGGTTTAGGCCTATCAATATCTCCATCAATCCATCTATTGTCTTCAGGGCAGTAACGTCATATACTCACAAGAAACACAATTATATGTGCTATATGGATTTATATGGTATAGGTGAGATATTTGTTTCTTTACGTCTTGTTTCTGAGGTATATCCTTATTATTGTAAAAAGACTGATTAAAGACACACTGTCAGATGACTTTCTTGAACAAATTATACATTTGAATAATCTATTCAAATAGAGTTTGTAGTTTTGTATGAGATTGTTATTCCACATGAGTCTTTTCATCTCATGAAGATGCATGTGGAGAAATCAGAAAGGAAGGATAAACAAGGATACATTATATTTCCATTACTTGCACAAATGCATGATAACATATAACAAAAACAAACCAACAAGCACATAAACATCTCTCCAACACTTGAGTGTTTATAATTGGATTGTTTGAAACCTAATTGGTCTGCTTATGTTCAGAACTGCTCATAACGCTTTAAGGATGATAGCAGCTGTAGGAAATCATTGAAATTTCACAACATTGCCTAACGTGATGCATGCGCTTTCAAAACCTTTATTGTATTATAGGCTTACTTCCTTCGAATTTAATTGGTTGTATCAAGAGTCATTTGTAAGAAATTTAATTAAAAAAATAAGTTCCTTTCTTTGTCCGGCACTGATTGAATCCTTTGATGTTCTCGAC
The DNA here is from genome assembly GCF_036373705.1 of Amia ocellicauda. Lineage (NCBI taxonomy): Eukaryota > Metazoa > Chordata > Actinopteri > Amiiformes > Amiidae > Amia > Amia ocellicauda. The sequence continues at coordinate 25,726,553 of NC_089859.1, forward strand.
ATTGGCCTAGAGACTTTGAACTCAATAGGAGTTGCATATCAAATAATATTTAGGATTGTCTATGATCACAGAAAAGCCTGTAGAAATAAAGGGATGCATACCATGGAAATTATGAATATCTGAAAAGCAACATCAAGGAAACAGGCCCTAATATTGAATGCATTATATGTATACTGAAGTCAGTCTCAATGTATTTTTAAAATCTACATTTAACAGTGGCTGATTAAAAGGTTATGAGAAGCCTACAGATGGAAAATGGGAAATGTTCAAGCTCAAGTTTAACCTTTGAGAAGCTACCTTTCCTTTAGTTTCCATTGATAGCTGCAATGGGAGGAGCCTTGACAAACCAAGATGTTTTGACAGGTACACACACTAGCTCATATGTCAATGTTTAGTTAAAGCAGCCTGAATGCAGCGAAATGGTATCTGCAGTACACATATATTTTAATTGGCAGATACCTTAAGTAGTATATATAACCTGCAAACGGGGGTCTTTGATAAAACTTGTAAAAGGGTGCATGCATTCTGGGTGTCTGGTCATTTCAAACACTGATTATACGATACTCATAAAATTAATATCAGTTATATTATTAAAAGAACAAGTCTGATATTAGATAGATTATGATTATTTTCACAACAGCTTAGAAATCACCCTGTTACTTCTTCTCGTTGTGTTGTTCATGATGACTATCTTTACTGAAAGGATTTATTTTTCTTGGTTATTTTGTCATTCTTTTCAAACACAAGCACTTTCAAATGTTGTGGAAATTTGAGTTCCACCTCAACTCAGAAGTAATAGCTCTTGTAATATTATTAATAGCTGTCGGATCAGCAACCAATTTCAAAGCAAATCTCACTACAAGGTTCCAGTTCTGTGCTGCCGTCCACCACGCAATAACATATTTCATCCACACATTCACAGCACATGCATTAAACACCTGTTAAACTCTTCAATTACGATCCTTGTAATTGCTTGCCCATACGATATACCAAAATGAAAGTCAAGATACTAAAGCCGATTCCCTTTTGGAAGTTCAATAATTCATTTTAGAAGTGTCAGCAGCTGCTTCTCGCTAATGTTAAGCCTCTCATTTCTATGGAATCAATGGTGAAGAATAAGACCCTTCAGAGCAGAATGATAAAGTTGGTATTGATTTCCAAACAGGGTGTCTAAACCAGTGTATTAATAACGTACAGAGTGAACAGGCAACAAGTCCTTCATAAAATCTGATCATCAAAAGAGTGGGCAAGGAAAATCAATAGCTTTGCTGTAAGGCACCAGGTCCCAAGAAATTCAGTTGGGCTCTCATTCATCATTATGTCTATATTCTCATCTCTCTAAATTGCCGGAAAAAGCTAGAACTCATTTATACCTCATAGAAGAATATGCAGAGGAAAATGTTTAAAGCTGGATGCAGATCACTGAGATATCAGTAAACACAATTTGTAGTCATGGGAAACAATACAAATATTGATATTTACTGCATTGCATTTTATTTGTAATTAATGTTGACTGTTGATTTGATTAGGTCCTATTTTTAGTATTTTCTTGGTGCACCAATAAACATCCGAAGGATTTCATAGTGTGCTGTCAACTTGCTTTAAAAATGTTTTATATCAGAATGCATATTGTCACAAAACCCATCACTTTGAATGTGTTAAATGAACATCTGGTTGAAGGGAACATCATATATATCTATAATTCTTTAGGATCCTGGAGTGGCATTTTTTATGACATATGATGTTGTAGCAATCTGGGACTTTTTGTGTTTAATGTAAGGGCTGCAGTGTGTTTGTGTGTCTGTCTGTCAGTTCTGTGTGTGTAGGGGGGTATGGGGTAGACACTACATGTGGTGTCAGAGTAGAGATTGAGTGGATCAGTTGCAATAGCCTATTTGGCTTAAGGTGTAGAACATCGCATTGGTAAGCCGAGGGTCTTGGCTTCAAGCCTCACTTTCGGTTAGTCAACGTTTTAAAAGATTGAAAATGATATAAAATAAATGTACATTAATACATCAATGCATAAATATCTATATAAGTCATGTTTCCACATTATCAATGCATAACTATAACTGCATCTCTGGGCAGAGATACAAAAAGCTATCACAAACCAAATGCTAAATGATATTCATATTGTAATTGTCCTCCGTGTAGATTTTGCTGTCTGCTAAGATGGAAACTGATAAGGCCATTTATTTTGCTGATTAATATTTACGTTTAACACAACGTGTTGCTCCATTCAGGTAATAAACGCTGTATTGCACCTTTTTAAAGGACAAAACAGAAATAAATATGCAAGTGTATATGATTGAACAGCCTATAGGGATTAACAATGCATAGTTAGCATGACTAAGAGTGTCCTACAAATTCTGACACATAACAAATTTGGAAGTTGCATTACAATGACATAAAGCAATACTTGAATTGAAGGGTAATTATATATTAATATATTTATTTTAGTGTATTGCTACTTGTCTTGCTTTTCGCATCTAAAGAAATAAAGTAGCTACACATCAGGGTTCACCCAGCAGGCACTTAATGTTGTTTTAAAGTTTAATATGTATTATAATATGTTGGGATGCCAAATAAAATACAAACATTGTTTATTCACATGAATTGAATTGAAAATAACTACTTTTCGCCATGTCTGAGGAAGCCTGGCTTCCATTCGTCCTTTGCGCAGTGACGTCAGTGCACCTGCTGTTGACCGCTGAGTAAAAGATTAATGATATTAGTGTCTTCAGAAGTATCGACAGGTAAGTGAATGATCCACACTTGTTACATTTCTTTTCTACTGAGTTTGAAGGACGTGTGTATAAATTCACAATCAATTTGGGCAGGTTTGCCATGAGCATTGTGTCGCTGTAGTGTGTGCAGGGCTGACCCCCACTCGGATTCGCACCGTACAAGAGCGATAAACCCGCTACACCAATACACTGCTTGACAAACAGGTTCCAATGTTGATTCAAAGCCCTGTTTATTAATGCTAAACACATTCAATCTTGCTGCGTGTAACTGTATGCTAAAGGGATATTTACAATCCAGTCTGTTTTTGGTGCCCATGTATGTTCAATGTGCAACATGCAACACACAGTAAATACGGTATGCAATTGCAGATCAAGAGATGTTTTGGACAGATGTTCAGCCATTTAGTCTTCCAGGTCTGTCAAAACCTTTCCACTTATAATACAGTTTTTTCCAATCAGTATTCTGCAATGTATTATGATCAAAAAGATGGAGTTTGCTACTGAATGTGCATGCTTAATCACCATTTTGACACTTCATGAAGGTTGTGATGAATTTGGGTGGCTACTTGATCCCTCAATAGGTATCCGTGTCCTAGAGTAGCAGTTTGTTTCCCCCTTTGTGAATGTTGTGCTTATTTATTTTATTTTGGAATAAAAAAATTTTTTTCCAAGAAATGTTCTTCTTTTTTGGTTATTTAACAAATTAAAAAATCACATGCAGGTTAGTATGAGGGTCAATCATTTAGTAAGTCATATGGGGCAAAATTATTTAAAAATGAAAAAGTAAGCAACCACTACACATCCTTCCAAACCGACACCCTAAAATATTATTCAAATGTATCTTCCCTCTTTATGAAGGGATGATTGAAAGCCACAATGAATATGTATACTCTTTAACACATTTTTGTACATGTACTTCTATGCTGTTTTCACTCTGCTCCACAAGAGGGAGCTAATAATGCTCTTTTTATTATTATTGTGTTTTACATAGTTAATTTTTTCCAAGTAGGGCACCAAAGCATACAATGTTCTGCATAAACTGAAGGAAATTACCAATTAAGTCTAAAGTCTATATATCAAGGACTGATACATAATATTTCATAGATTATTGCTTGTAATGTGCTTGACTGCTATTCCACCATTTGATAAAGCGAATATATGTTGTTTTTCAGTAATTCATTTCCTTTGATGCGATCAGGGATAATTTAGAATGCAGACAGTTCTAAAATTCCAAATTTCATGTTTGGATAGAGGAAGAATATAGAAACATTGTTTGATATGTGTTTTTCGACACTGGAAAAAAAACACTTTCACTGAAAAAGCTGCAGTTGACAGCATCTTTAGCAATGGGGGAGTACAGAAAAAACAGGTTTTATATTAAATCTTCAACCAACCCACTTAACACACATAACAGACCCAGCAGCTGACAATGGCTTTTCTATTGGTCAAAGGAAGAAGCCTCAGACAAAACAAAAAGATGCCATCAAGTACATGAAACAAAACAAAATCCTTGCTGTTATTACATATCAATTTATACATTGATAGATAAAAGGATGTCTATCGTATTGCTTTCTTTGATTTCTGCAGCTAAAATTAATTCTTTAGATTCTTACAGTAATGGCCGGTTCCAGATGAGGATGTCTGTGTTTATTGCAATCCTCTCAGCCTATTTCCCATGGTGTGCTTGTTCTATTCATCGCTATGCACGGGCCAACATGACTTCAAGAGCTGAGCAATAGTGTTGTTATTAAAAGTAGGTGGGTGGTTTAGCTGTGCCACTGTGCTCTATTAGACTGAAATATGAAAGCTATTAGAGGTATTTTGCTGACTTTGCACTCTGGGGAAAAAAGGTCCCACCGATATACAACATATAAAAAATAAAAAATTAATAAAGGAAAACAGATGACTTTATTGTGACAGGTAACTGTTTCAAACTCATATTTACAACATGATTGAAAAACCTCCAGGAGCATAAAGACATTTGTAGAGGCTGATACTGTTGGAAGCAAATCTAGCTTAGCAAATAGCCCCTTTGTAATTATGTAGCTGATTGAAACGGCATTATACAGTGGGAAAAGTAACACCACATTAATTTCACCTAGTCCGGGAGACTGACCAAGTTGTCTTACCCCATTACGTCATTAGACTCACAGGGAAATTGCTTCACTTCTTTATAGCTTTGTCTTTGGGGAAATGGGTATACTAGACAGAAATTAAAAGTACCTCAAATACATGAAGTGAATTTCTCCCATTTTTGTGACAGAGGCTTGAATGTTAATGGTGCAACAAATGTGATTAAATATTCAACTGACTGAACTTTAGTCTTAAACAAACACACCTATGTTAACATCTCTTATTCTTATTGATTGTGTCTATGGTGATAATTACAAGCACTAAATATAAATGATGTATAAAACAATACGCCAACCTGAGAAATTAAAAATAGGAAAATAAATCTGTTTCTTCATGGCAGCTATGTTGACTATTTCTGGATAGTCGCTGTGGTTTTACCATTGGTATGCCGCAGTTAACTTCTATATGGGAACATTTCCAGAAGCTATTAAAATGTAATGTATGAGCTTCAATCAGAAACCAAGTCTGAGCTAGAAGTCTTATCATTTCTGCATTTCTCTTGAGAGGTGAGACGTAATTTAATTGTGGGGAGCAATCCAAAAAAAAAGAACAGAAGGCAGCCCATCCAAGAAGGCCTGCCTTTTTTGTGCAGAGGGCAGCAATCATTTTTTTAATACATCTTTACAAGCTTGCATATTACTAATGTTTTGAATTTCATCTTGTTACCAAGACAAATGATCTCCTGCATTAATAAGCCCTCCTCGGTGAACGCAAATAGGCCGCAGTGCCGGTGCTCAGAGCGCGCTGCTGTCACGATGGCAGGTGAAGTGAGGAACAGAGCTCCCTGTTGTTGCTTTGGAAGTAGAAAGGACAATTTCAGTTGTGAAGATAAAAGGGAGAGCATCTTATTACAACATAATAGAGTGTGCTGTATTCTTGTCTTTGAAATATGACCTTACTTAGCCTGTTTCCATTTGGCAGTCAATTTTCTCATTCCCTTAATGAACCTGCGCTGTCTTGTCTCTGCTTCAGCAGCGTGCGCTCGGAGTGCGAGGGTGGCCTCGACTAATTGTCTGCCAGGCGTGTATGAATAAAGTTGCTCTTGTAATTGTCTTCAGCGGCAAATGGAAAAGATAAGGAGCAGGGCATTGATAGGATGTCAAAAGCCTGTTTTGTGTTTTCTTGGTCTTCCTTCTCCTGGTCTGAAGAGGAATAGACAATATCTTTCAAAAGAGAAATGCACACGCCTGCAATTGTCTAATGCTGATAACAACATCATCTCTAGCAGCTGCATGGAGCACATTTTTGCACAGTGGAGGTGGAAGTGAGTGAACATTAAGAGAACAATGACAGCCTGCTTTTTTTTTTTTTGGTGCATTCATATCTCAAGGAAATCCATTTGCTGCTCCTTTACTAGAATATAATAGGTTGTATTCTGTGTTATCTGGAAATTATTTGGCATAACAAACACAAACTGTTTAGCAAGACACTTACGTAGGGCATGTCTTGATTATTACAGTACAGAAGCACTGTGGTTGTTAAATTAACCCTTTGTTTTGTTTATTTGTTGATTTGTTTAAAGCAATGATTGATGTGCAGTCTAACAGGGGGGAAACACAATATTGATGGTTTTCATCTGTCTGCTCCCTGGATTACTAATATTTTCTCTTTGCCTGAAGAGATAACTGACTCCCCTCTAGAAATACAGTATAGACAATGTGGATTTGCTGTCTCAGAAGTGCAGTAGTCTCCTGTGTCCTTTTTTATGACTAGGGAGTGTGTGTCTCGGTTGATAAATTACCGTAGGTGATGTTACTTATTGCTAGAGGAAAAACACCTTAATTACATTTTACTAAGAGTGACTAAAATAAGTGTTGAATGTTGAAAGCCATGATTATAATATAAGTCCACTCCCACCCACTTTTGGATTCCATGTAATACACTGTGCACTACATAAGTGTATAACACATATAATATCTATAATATAGATAACACAAACTAGTACATATCATCAACATTTTGTAAATCCTTTTCTCATATTAATACTGTGCATGTAAAATTGGCAAACAAGGTCCTGTAACAGTGTGTCTGTACATGCAAAAAGTGAATAGCCTACAAAACTTGTACCAATTCAGTGGGCAAACGCACAACAAACGCACAATCATGCACACACTATGAAACCAGTAATAGACTTTCAATCTGATGCAAGAGCATGAATTCAGCACAGTCAGAAAGCACGTATTGTTTACAGTTTTACAGCATTCACTTCAATGCTCAGGCTTTCTTATGCAAATACCTAACATCTTTACTTTAGCATCAGCCACAGCTGCCTCTGCCTGGCAGCTTCAAAAGCTGTCTCTCGGCTCGGTGCTCAAGATCTGACTTCACGCTGCTCTTGCTTTAATACAAATCAGACTATTTTGTCTCAGAACAAAAGGCTCTGCTGGCTATCCAAATGTTGATGGAGAAAAGCCACAACCTCTCGGCATTACTGGTGTTTCGTCCGTGTAAACTTCTGTATGTGGTGCCCTTTATGTGATTTCTATCTCATAAATAAAGCATGCACCATGTGTCAAGCCCTGTTCTGACTGTAAGCCGCAGTAAACAGACGTTCTGTATCTTTTGATATCAAAGGGGGCAATCCTGAGTGGATTAATGCTTTGTAAAGAAGGTCTCCCACAGCTTCCAATTGGAGGTTCCCATTGCAAAGCACTGTGACATATAATCGAGTGCTTGAATTATTACATTACCAAGGGGTATTGTTTGAATCATTGCCTTCATTGTAACCTGCCAGGATTTTATTGAGAAACTCGGGTGTGCTCAGCTACAGCAGCCAGTGCAAGTCAATAGGTAGAGGTACTCTGCTGCACTGGCTCTTCCAGAGATGATTTTGTGGGGCAGTCTAATAAACATAACAGGGGAAATGTTGCTTTCTAATGTATAGGTGGCTGAGAAGCAGTGCAGCTGAGAAGCAGGAAAAAATTACCGTAAGAAGACAGACAGAAAGATTCATTTGGGATTCTGACTCAGAGGGAATGAAAAAGATGTCTATATAAGAGCGCGCTGCTGGTAAGTTAAATGCTTGTTTTTTCCAGATTACATTTATTCTCATCATTAGCTGATATGATTGAACGGGAGAGCTGCTGCAACTATGATACATATGTAGATGGCTGAGCTGTAAGTCATCTAGATTGATTATTTCAACTTGTTTGAAATGCAGTAGAGGAATGGAGATATTCTGAATAACAAATCTCACTGTAAGTATGTGATTGCAGGGCAGTATTTTGTTTGTTTATTGTTTGTTTGTTTGTCTATAAAAATAATATTAACAACATCTCATGTTTGAGGAATACAAATATGGGTATTACCCATTAGAATAGTGTTTGATGTATTGTGAAACTACAGTTCAATTCTGTATATTTTAAAATATAAACTTTTCAGTGCTGTGATCAGGGTTTGATGATTTTTTTTTGTTTGCTTACCTGCTTACATATTAATTATTTTGATCAACGTCACTTGCTTCCTGTCATCTCCAGATGGCAATAGTTACTATAATTAGGTTTGCCGGTAGCAGAAGAATTTGAGATGAATGGTGTAAATGATTAGAAATGGAGCTCATTAACCCCCTATGGCTTACTTAATAAAATCTTATTCTGCAACAATTTAAGCAACAAATTGGCAATTACAAATCATCTAAGGAACTGATTTTTAATATGCACTTTATTTATGGATGTATTTATCTATGCATGCATTCACTCAGTCATTCATGATCAGATATGTTACATATGTTCTCAATTTTCTCAATTTCCCACATTAGTTTTTCCAAGTTGTGATTGGAAGTACCATTTCTACAGTAATATATGGTAGTGCTTAGCTAGAAAAATGTTTTTGTATTTAATATGCAATCTGAAACAGCCGGTAGTAAATGGATCATTTAAGGATTCCTTGGAACTTCTCATTAACATACATTTGCAAGTGTTTATAAAATATGATGATCTGATCAGAGATGCCAAGTAATCTAAAGAGCATGTGACAGTGGTGGTGAGTCCAGAAAAGTTTCCAAATTGACATTCTCTTCTATTCCTGTCCATTTAGTTGTGGTTATCTCCCAGAGCACATGTAGGCTGTTTGCACTGCTTTCATTAACTGCCCTGTCGGACTCATTCCACAACAATTCAATGAGATTTAAGTCAGAGGATTGGTGAAAACATGGGGTCAGTTTTCAACGCTTTGTGTTTTTGATTTTGATTTAAGCTACTCATGTTTAGTCTGGCTGTGTGTTAAAGGTCCTTATCACACTTAAAAAAAAGTTGTACAACAAAACATCCATATATTCGAATGTTGTATAATTCCCAGCCCTGCACTTCAGGACAACATCATTTGTTGCCTAGATACTTCTCACAGGGCACTGTTTGTATCTGGGGGCAAAAGTCAAGATTCCCCAAGTGGGTTAGTTATGCTTTCAAAGTTTTAAGTCAATACAACAAATAGTCCCTGAGAAGCCGCGGCATCCAATACATCACACAGTTAAGACAGACGGCTCCTCACACTGATCCTCTGGGACTATGCTGTGATACAGCTCTGTACGTCTTTAGGTTGTTGACTGGTTGTGTTTTGGCTACTCTTGCTCACGAGTGTCCATCCAGGAAAAGGCCTGAAAGACAGAAGACTGATTAACACCTGAATATCAACAACTAAAGCAATTCCCCTTTAGAAAAAACCTTTATTAACTACTGCTATGTTAAAGCATAATATATAGCAAATTATTATTATTATTATTATTATTATTATTATTATTATTATTATTATTATTATTATTATTATTATTTTAAATCTAACTACTAGTTCCACATAATCATCGCAAAGCATGACATAAGAAACAGCATCAATTGGCGTTTTCACACATGTAATCTTCAGTATTAATATACTATAATAAAACAGGAGCACTCACAAGAGCTCCTTCACACATATGGTTTGAAAAGGAAGACATGCTCTATACTTTACAAAATAAACACTTTTCATAATTCTTAAAATTGTTGTTGTGCTCTGCTGACACATGCGCACTATTAAACCTTTCAATATGTCACTTCTGATGTGAATTCTGTATTATATTCCATGCCACAGAGAGAGGAAGTACTTAAACAATATGCTTAAGTTGGAAATGTTTATTAAAGTAAAATATTAAAAGAAACACACAACATGTATTTAACAAAATAATACATTAGTTGATGTACAATATTTTATACTGTTTTGCAGGCTTTAAAGGAACACTACCCCTCTGGGCTTAAATGTATCATGGCCTCCTTATGTAAGCTTATTTCCGGTGACTTTCATGCTGATGACAGCCTTTGATGTTTCTTTAAGCTTCGGGTATTTATAGAAAGTACTTTAAGATATGTTAATGCTCTCCTGTTGCTTTTTTGTTAATTAATGCAATGGAATTAATGGAAAAAGCATTTGAATATGCAAACAAAAATGTATTCAACCAGTGTGAAATTAAATGAAGGACAAAACATTTTTAAATAATCCTGCAAATACTTCAGAAAGCAAGATTCTGGATAACCTCAGCTCATGAAGTGTAAGTGCTTCTGAAATAAACCTGGTAAAATTGTCCAAACCACCTGTACTTTATGATAGCTCAATTCTCAAGGGTGTTGTTCTTCCAAAGACAACTGAACTTTACTGTAAAATGAATTAGTTAAAAATATATCATAAGCACCAAAACATGGAGAAACAATAACCCAAATTATTCTTGCATACATAAAGTAGCTAATAACATCAGCATTTCTATAGTGCTATATGACTTTCAATTCACCAATTTAATTAACTTTAAAGTTATTAATAGCAAATATATTTTACCCCCAATTATTTTGCTGCTTTCTTATATTTAGTATTTCCAAATCTATCCAGAATTATTGTCATGCTTCAATTAAGCCTTTGGTGATTTTTAAAAAATCATGCTTATTTAACTCCCACTGGTTTTCACTGGTACGCTGTCAGCCAGACAGAACACATTATTAGTCTCTCCTTGTGTTCTGTCAACTTATCGTACCAGTTCATACTCTTAATGTTTCACAACCTGGGAAAACAGAGCAATAGAGCCACAATCGGTTCTCCAGCTATGACTCCAAGCTGTAGAGTGTGCTGTGTGAAGTGGTTTTGACAGGTCCTCTTTAAAATTAATAGTGTAATTACAATATTCAATCAGTAGGTGGCAAAATGCAATAAGAAAAAAATTCAATCACATTTTTATGTAAATAGTGACATCTAAAAGTCAATGACACTCTGTAACCAGACCTGTTGGAAACATCCTACTGTGACTATGTGTCCCCTGCTTTCTCTTTTAATAACACTACTCTTGGCAATCATTTGTAGCCCATCAGGGGGCTGTATAATGATCTATTGTATATGACTTTACATGCTGCATATAGGTGCAGTGCTTGGAACTTTACCTGCAAACTCAGAATGTATGAATGCAGATGTTAGTTCCTGCTTTGGAATAGAAAATCAACAGCTTTTTATTTTATTTTTGATAGCCTTTTGCTATTCCCAAGGCACTAATGGAGCTGAGTTTTCTGTTAGAAACATGGTCTGAGGTTTGAAGTTTGTCGTCTGTATTTTTTTTTTTCTGGATAGGTAATAGTAACAAAAGTCAGAGGGAACGGCCTTTCTAGGTTCTGCTGCCCAGATGTCCAGCCTTGTAGAATACATTCTGTTGCTGTGCAGGGATATTTCCCCCTGGCAAAGTTCAATATAATTAATGAGAGGTGTTGGCTTTTTAATTGGGAACCTCAAAATCAATTGGAGTTGTTATCGTGAGTCAAATATCCAGTCAACTACTCCACAATGCATGGAATAGTGTCAGTTGATCTGGGGAAATACCCCCCCCCCCATCAAATCACAGGATCTTCTTCATTTGAATCTAAACCCAAAACAAGACAAAAACAAAAAACTGAACTTGGTAATTAAGGTTTATACAAAAAACAATATAATAATAATAATAATAATAATAATAATAATAATAATAATAATAATAATAATAATAATAATAATAATAATAATCCTTTATCATTTAGACAGTAACCTTCTGTTAAATGTATTGATTTCACGTATTGAAAATTACTGATTAGGAATATTGTCTATCTTGTAACCTTATTCCAGTTGATTTACAGCACCAGCGAGGTCAGTTTTGCCCCTTGGAGAGAGATATCCGAGTATCTGAGTAAACAAGGCCATTGGAGATCCCTAATTTAGTTGTTCAGGAGTGATGATGACTAACATTCGGAATATCTTATGTTAATCAATGCTGAGGCATGACACCATCTCAAAATAAATCATTTTTAATTCCTCCAAGGGCCGATAGAGCTCTTGACAATGACTGATTGTAAATGAGAGATTGCTTGCTTCTGTTGTGTATTATGTGAAAAATAACACATTTAGTGTTTAGGGATATTTCCCACTGACTTTACCCCATGAGGGGCAGGGCAGTAATTCTCTTTTAAAAGGCTTATCTTCATTTTAAATGCCCTTAAGCTGGAAATTGCAAATTTTGCAATCTCTTACCAAGAATGTTTTTTTTTTCTCACCCATTGGATTCCCTTATGATGCCTGTTCATTGCCCAGTTTCAGAGTGCTTTCTCTTCTGTCAATACTAAAGGTAATTAATGTCTTTCAAAGCCCCTAGAGCTTTTAGTTCAACGTAGAGTTTGGAGGCTTTTCTTTTTCTATTCACTGGAAGAAACAAGCCTCTCAGTGTATAGATTCAGATATCTTGCTGCAAAATTGGATTTTAATTGTAAGCCAAGTTGTCATTGCTTGTCCTGGAACAAAATTTGCAGGAAGAACTTTAATTGCTTCCCTGTTTTGTAAGATCACATTACCTTCAAGGAACTAAAGTAAGTTAGGCTTGTGTAACAAGACTTGTAGTGTATGAAACGAGCCTGCTATGCCAACTTAATTCCCTCCAGACCTGGTACAGTTTGCAAACCCCCTTTGCCAGGGGATTGTGTGAATCAGGTGTGCCTGGGTTGAATCCAGCCAGGGTCTGTCCACACAAATTAAGGATTTACAAAGAATTGAAGGCAGCATGTTATAAAGCCTGATTAGAAAACAGTGAGCCCTGTACTTTCAAACATGCAAATAATGCGTAACAGTTACTTTTCTTGAAAACTTCCACATTGGATATACTCCCTTGTGAATGGTATTTTTGCATAAGCATTTTTATCATTTTTTTTATAATCCAATGTTTCTCCCCTACTGGGCACATGTAAAACAAGTAGCTGCCGTTTGCCCAGCCCCTCAGTTGATGCATTGTCCCAGTTTTTTTTGCATGTACTGTATCTTGCTTGTCTCAAGTTAGTTATAGAAGCTGCTGTATATATTTACATGTTATTGTCCATTTCTGTTTTTCTAGTGTGTAATTAACTAATATAATTTATGTAGTATTCCACAGTGTGTGTTTGGTGTTCCAGTTATCAGAAATGGAAGCCTGGGGTATTTTTTCTTAGTATCAGCACATTGCCCATTGAATCTTGATACTCAATAGAGAAGAATGTTTTCAGCAGATGTTTGAAGACATATTTTATTCATTTCACTATTTTGGAAAAAAAAAACATTTAATGAGCAAGAATTATTAAATTATTCTCTTTCAGTGCACAGATTCCTGTCTCAGTCGTTTTGCTGCATTTCATATATAACATGTTTATGTAATGTCTATATACACTCACCTAAAGGATTATTAGGAACACCATACTAATACTGTGTTTGACCCCCTTTCGCCTTCAGAACTGCCTTAATTCTACGTGGCATTGATTCAACAAGGTGCTGAAAGCATTCTTTAGAAATGTTGGCCCATATTGATAGGATAGCATCTTGCAGTTGATGGAGATTTGTGGGATGCACATCCAGGGCACGAAGCTCCCGTTCCACCACATCCCAAAGATGCTCTATTGGGTTGAGATCTGGTGACTGTGGGGGCCAGTTTAGTACAGTGAACTCATTGTCATGTTCAAGAAACCCATTTGAAATGATTCGACCTTTGTGACATGGTGCATTATCCTGCTGGAAGTAGCCATCAGAGGATGGGTACATGGTGGTCATAAAGGGATGGACATGGTCAGAAACAATGCTCAGGTAGGCCAATTTTGGTGAGCTTGTGCAAATTGTAGCCTCTTTTTCCTATTTGTAGTGGAGATGAGTGGTACCCGGTGGGGTCTTCTGCTGTTGTAGCCCATCCGCCTCAAGGTTGTACGTGTTGTGGCTTCACAAATGCTTTGTCTTGACCAGGACCACACCCCTAAATGCATTGAAGCAACTGCCATGTGATTGGTTGGTTAGATAATTGCATTCATGAGAAATTGAACAGGTGTTCCTAATAATCCTTTAGGTGAGTGTACGTACCTTATATAAAAAGGTACGGGGTGATACATAAATAAGGCGTCATTTCTCTCAGTTGGTAAATCTAGCCATAAATGAACAAACACCAGCATACTGCAGATATGTAAAAAAACGTTGAGTGTGAAATTGAGTTTTAATGCAATGACTGGTTAGGAACTTCCAAATTGTTTCTAGGGACATTCACATTGAATGAAGGTAGACTTCTTGAGTTTGTTAGAAGATAAGGACATTGTTTAAAGACAGAAACTGGAAGATTTATGCTAAGGATTCTTCCATTGTTAGGGTTTGAGTCTTCATGTTGTTGATTCAAAGCACTTGTTCTGAGTTGTCTTTCCAGCCTACAATAAAATGCATTATGTATATAGATATAGATATTACTATGTAACTAGAGATGACCTATGGAAGATTAAAATGTAAAAAAAAGAACTAGATCAACTGACAATTGTAGGCAAGATTAGTTCCTCAGAAGCAACGATTTTTCAAAGGCATTGATCCTGACCAAGAGAAACCTCATGTACCTCCAGGGCAACACTTCCCTCACATGCTATAAATAATGAATTTTATTCAGTAGAAAATGGCAATTTATTGGATGGTAGATTTAATAATCTCAGGCTTGCAAAGAAAAACTGGATGGCGTGTGCCACCTTTTATTTCTGAATTAAGATTTGACTTGATTATCTCATCAAAACAAAGGCATGATCGAACAAACAAACTAAACTATACAGCTGGGCAATGTTCGTTTAATGTTACTGATTTAGTATGATATAAAACTTAATGGTAGCACAAAATCTTCAGTTAGTTGTTAACCTCAGTTAACCTAATTATAACTCCTCTGACAAAAGTCAATTAAAAACACATAACTTGCAAAAAGAAGAAGAATCCTCCATCAAACAAACAAACACAAAAACATCAGATATTGTATTTGTAATGTTTGAATGAAGTTTAGATTTTTCCAAGAACTGTAATGTAGGGTATGTTTGTATACATCTTACTGCCCTGCTTCACTTCCTCTGGTGCTTTTACAAGAGGGGTTTTCTAACCCAAGCTTGACACTTTTGAAGGTGACTAACTGCTCTGAGAAGGTGAACCTCAGCCCTAACCCTGAATCCTCAGAGCAGAAACTCAGATCCATCGCTTCGCCACCCAGAGTGTGGTGAATGGAAGCAAAGGGAACCAATAAGAACTCTGATAAATGTTTCAATTACTCTTACAGCAGGGAGGCCCCCATTTATGAAAAGCTCATAAAGTCCATCCTGTGTGACCCTGCAGTAATGATGATGATGTGCTCTAAATGAGCTGTGTGATTGCTATAGTTAAAGAGGTACAGTAAATATACCCACCTTAAAGACTGTCCTCATCTAGATCTTATTTCTTGCAAAACAGCCATCTACAGTTACAGTGACTGCTGTGTGTTTTGAAGCTGTTGGACACCGTCAGGATTGGCCACTGGGGATTAAACAACAAAAACTCCAGTCATTTCAAGGAAAATTGTATGACCCAATCAGGGCAAACGATTGGAATCTCAGTTTTATCGCTTTCTTTTAAAACCAGTTTCCATTTTTTAAGGTTTACATTGTGAGGACAGATTTTGATTTGATTTGTTAATAAATTTAGCAAAAAACATCACAAGCTCACAGGGTTGGTTATTTGCATGTTACCGTGGCATAGATGATAACTAGTCAGTTATTATTCAAAGCTTCTTAGATAAAAACAATATATTGTGAGCTTTAATGTGTTTCATTTGTGCCTCAAAAGCATTGGTCACATTTCTTTCAACAAATAAAGTCCCATATTAATGTAAAAAGAAAACAAAATCGAAATCTTTGTACAATACCACTCTGATTTATGGAAACTAGTAGCTGGTTTCTATAATTACACCATACGTTCCACACTGTGTGAGTTATTACCCATTCATACATGTGTAATTACATGTATGCACAGTAACCTAAAAAAAAAAGTCCTCCAGGGAACTATACAAGCTGCATTTCTTGTGCTTTCCGGGCACAAGGGTTTTACAATGTGAATTGAATTATGTGAAGTGAATAATGCAAACCTCCTGCCACTGACATGCTAATTGTGAACCTGATGACAGATTGAGATGATTAACACATGAACGTAAGTTATCTTTTAATGAAACTGGGGGTAAAAAACTAAATGGAAATAATGAATGGAAAAAGTGAGTACTAGGAAACCTGTTTTTATGCACTATGTTTTTTTTTTGTTGTTGTTATAATTCCTGAGACATTATTTCAGCAAAGGTGAGTTCAGTAATGGGGTGCTTTCTTGGGATACAAAATGACAGTGTGGGGGTGGGCCAGGGGAGTGGTATAGAAATATGAACAAAAAAGATTATAGGCGCTGACAATGATATGACATGAACCTAGGAATGACACAATGATGATGCCTTTTTAAAAGCTGTCACTGCTTCACCGTGGTGTGTCAAGTAGTGAAGTGGAAGGGAATTATAGTGGACATACTGACAGAGATAAAAATGAAATGTAACAGATCAAAATACAAGATGTTGACAATCTCATATGGCACTTTTCCTCTTCCAGCGTAGAAAACTGTTAACAGTTCTATTGTGCAATGAGCAGTTAGTTCAGAATCAAGAACGAAGCATAGTTATATTTTCAGTCAGAACTGTGAAATATGTTTTCAATGATATGAAACACTGGCTTTGTAATTCCTATAAGACACTGGCAATCCATGTTTGTAATGATTGCAGAATGATGGAATAGAATCAATTCATTGGGGAATATTCAGCCAAAATTGAATCCTGATTGGTTTTATGATTTAAGAATAGGATATGTTGGTTAAAAATGTTTAACAAAATGCATCCAATAATCTCTTAAATCTACTAAATCAGATCTACCTATGACTGACGTAAAACACACTGCAACAGGATTTGTTGACTTATACATTTGAGGACTGAAGCCCAGTTTTGACCACAGTTGGCCAAAAGCAGAGTCTTGTAATGTTTCAGGTATGGGCTGGGCTGGTTTACACACAAACCCTGCAGTAGTATGTATTTATTATTCTGATCCTAACTCTGACACGTGTGTGGAATTTGAATATGTATGAAGTAAATTAATAGATGTTTTATCATTTACAATTACTTTCTAATGTTGCCTTTCAATTTGGGGCAAATTGCTTGAAGTTGAACTTGTTGAAAATGTTTTCTGCAGTACACTTCGCTAAGAAATCAAGCACTGGACAGTGTTGGAGTCTGACATCTAACTCGGGGGCTATATTTCCTCAGATCTAGGTCCTTTTCTGATAAATAACAAACAGAACAGTTGCCTAAGGATACATCCAGAAATTGTGTATAACTGTTTGTA
Organism: Amia ocellicauda; assembly: GCF_036373705.1. Taxonomy (NCBI): domain Eukaryota; kingdom Metazoa; phylum Chordata; class Actinopteri; order Amiiformes; family Amiidae; genus Amia; species Amia ocellicauda. Next base: position 25,744,107 of record NC_089859.1, read on the forward strand.
ACTGAAATGTGTTTTCAGAAGTTGTAGTTAAAGATCTGGTATAAAATGTACCATTTGATTTCACGTATATTGTGAAACATGAAAATAGCCTGTATATACAATGATGTGTAACATTTTTGCAGAAGTAATCTTATCAGTAAGAAAGAATTAGACAGGTGGTCAGTGTGTCAATATTTTAATATGGGAGATTTTTAAAAATAATGAATGAACTATGTATAATTATATGCTACTGTATTCAGATTGAATTTTAAAATGTTTGTGACACATTTGACTGCTTCTCCTTTGAAGGCCAAAGCGAACACTAATTCATTGTGATATGCTGCTTGAAATTTCTGCCTCTTTAGCTTGAATACTCTGAGGTTTTCTCCTTATAACTCTTTTAAAGGATATTGCTCTGGGATTTTACCATTGCAGATGTTATTTCAAGGGCAATATTCTGCTTTAAATAAAATTTTAATTTGCAATGCAAATGACTACATTCTCATATGTATAATCCTATCTGTTACCTAATTCGCTGGAATCACTGGTTCCTTTCATGTTTTGTGGCATTCTGCCTACCACCAGAGGGCTTGTGCTCAAATCCATCTGACAGCATATTCTAATGAACTTAAAAAAACAATCAAGTGCACCATAGAGGAGCACTATATTTCAGTGGAAGTTTCCCACTGCTGCAGCAAAATGGGTTTTCCTTTAAATGATAACAAATGTTCAAAAAGATTCAGAGATGCCATGAGTTTTTGTTATTTTTTTTAATTTCCAGTGCTTCTCATTTTCACTGAATTCCAAGTGGCATTGAAATTGTATTTATCCTCACTCAAGTTAGTGCAAGCATACCCGTTTTATACATATATTTCTAATGTTGTATAAAGCACAAGGGCTTTCCTAGCCTTATATATACAGCTTTTTTTTATTTTCAAATTGGTTAATTGCTGTCTGCTGTGAGGTTCTCAAGAGGAAATTAGAGTTAAAATATTAAAAATGGCTCCCTTTTCAGCAACACAATTTTTGTATTTTATCAAGTATTTGAGCTAATGAACAGACTTGGTGCATCTCATTAACAGCTTATTAAGACAATTATCTCTGATGTTGTTAACAAATATGTCTGGTTATATAATGCAAAGAAGGTTCTAATTAATGCATGCCTGTATAGAAACATGCAGTGCCACCTTGTCTGATTTTAGCTGTACTTATGGGAATGTTCCAATCAGCTTCTACTTATTATTTAAGATCTATCACTTGACTCACATGTACCCATAACAACGTTTGAGGTTATAACTGAGTATACTATTTACATTCAGATATATTGGAATCTCATGAACAACTGTGAAATGTGTAATTACTTTTCAGTGTAATACTGTAATTTGAAGACATCACTGATGCATGATTACTAGAAGGTCAGTTAAACTGAAGCTCTTGTTCTACTGAAAAATATTGAACAGGATGTCCAAAAGGTGGCAAAAACATCAGATACAGAAAAACTCAACTTTTCAGTATTCAGAAAGATTTGTACATCAAATAATAGATTTGTCTATTGTTTGTATGTCATTAATCATTTTATCTTAACTCCTTTATCTTCTTCCCATATAAGGGTATTTTGCCTAATCTTCAGATCTCACATTCACCTCTGATTGAACTCCATGAGTGGATGTATGCCATTGTAGTTGTTGGCCCATCTTTATCCAAATTGTGCCAAACATGTTTCCTTATATGCTACAGTGGGCAAATAAGCACTTTGGAAAACTGCCTGTTTTAGTTACCTCCCCAAGGTATTAGCAGAAAAACAAAGAAGAGACCACCCCATTCACATGCTTAGAAGCATCTAGTACATTCTGTACTTTTGCAACACATATCACTGGGCTTACTTGAAAATGTGCTAATTTTCACAATGCCGTATTTAGTTTCCAATTACTTAATCCGCTGATTGGAACAGAGCAAAGAAAGTGAATGAGGAAAAAGATTTTTGTTTTGGCACATTAGGACCGGCGATCCCTGCCAGTTTGAACACAGGGATAGCCAAGTCAAATCAGAAAACAGTAGTGTCTAGCATTGCCTTTGCCGTTTTATATCTTAAAGGACTAGAGACCAAACCTGAATTTGAGTGATCGCTGCAGAAAAATATTGTACAACCTTCTCACAAGAAACTGTAAATGAAAAATCATTTCATAATCGGATTCAAATGTATGATTCCAAATTCATACCAGTGTTTTTATTATTCTCATTCATATGTTTGATTTGGTATAATTAACGTTTTGTAAAAATCTGTCAGCAAAGAATTAAATCACTTTTTTTTTTATTCCCAGAATGCAGGCTTTGATTAACTCCTGACTTTGATTGGTTATTTTTTCACCTTCAACATTTTATTAACAATTCTGGTCTTAGTTCACGTTTCTTAATCTTGGCAATCTGTTGGTGCCATACCCTTACACTGGAGCGATGCCATTTTCAACGAGGATGATACAACAAGCAGATTTTGCAAAGATGAATTCAGAAGTGTCTTATTTTCTTCAGTCTGCCACACAAGGGTATGGCTACATTAGTCTCCAGGGCAGGATCCTATTTTGTGATAACAAAAGGTTTATGAAGGTCCTTTCTATTGTGTAATCTACGCAGTTATTTAGTGGGAGGTATAGAAGACGGATCACTGCAGGTACTGTCGAACATAAATCCCAGATCCTCATTTTACCTATAAATGGTGCTCTGATAAAAAAAAAACCTTCTTGAAGCAGAAGACCTATAAAGTTGAAGTATTGGTATACCATATATTAAGGCGTTCTTTATTGCATTCATTTGATGCTTATGTCATGAATTAATTCAGATCAGCTTAACTCCTGTACGGCAAAGTGTTGATTAATGAGTGTGCAAAGACAGAGGCATATCATCATTTCCAAAGTCAGAGTGCAATTCTGGAGGGAATTTACAGATTCATACATTTCCACCTTCATACATGGATTGATCCAGGGTTATATTAATCATCATATAAAACATTTGGAGAAGGCATTGATAAATCTTCTTCACAACAAACAATTAAAGTGTGCTAGTGTTTTTCACTTTCAAGTGAACCACTAATAAATTATAAATTTCCCACTTCAGTACTATTTCACAGCTATTAAATATGCATCCTTTACATAAAGCCCTACAGAAGTATCGGGCCTGTATGAACAGTAGGCAGTTACATGCCTTGAGTGTTAGTTTATGTTTAAAAAGTGAATAGTAAAGATGAATTCTCAGCTTTTTTTTATTTTCCTTTTATGCTGCTATTTCAGGATTCTTAAGGTTCAAATATGCTCCCCAGTGAACAGGCAGACAATACTTTGAAGTAAAATTAAATTAATAACTAAAAGCAGTGCCTTTAAATCAAAGTGTTTTGCAATTCCCAGTCTTTTCAGAGGCGTAGTGATTTCTCAATAGGCTGCTTGAACTTGACACCTCAACTCCTGGTGTTTAAGCTCTTTTGCAATTGTCATTAATGTAATTACAGGATCTAACTTTGTCAGCTTCTTTCTCTAGACAGGTCACTCTACCTGTCTCTTGAAATCAGCTGAGTAACTGACTTCAGGAGCCACTCAGAGCTCCACTGAAATATTGGCCTGTTTCCCATCAGACAGTGTTTCATCATCTATTTGTGTCCACTCAGTCCACACCATTTATATATTTATGTTGGATGCACTGTTTCTTCACTCTCAAGCCATTATATTTTCAAGTGAAGGCAGATGATTCGCTCTCAAAGCCTATTTTTCTTCTCTCTGATGTCAGTAAATTAGGCTGATTCCAATTGTGTTCAAGGTCATTATCACACTGATAAACAAATAACTTCAAAACATACAGTATCTTTGAAGAAAGGAATTGCATTTTTCCCTTTTGAATGCTTCTTCAATTTTTATTATATCTCCTGTTTGTACACCTTTTTGTACACCCTGCCAATCAAAAACAAACATTTCATTTTATATCCATTTATATTTCTGAACGGACCATAAAATAGTCACACAGTCCACTGGTTTACAATGTTTTCTTTTTCTGGTACAGACTTCCAGATGGCAGTTTATTTAATAGAAGAAGGAAATAAGAGATATATTCTGAAATTATAGTTCAGTACAGAGATTGGTTGTAGTTCTTAAAGAGTAAAACTGTTATAATCGATGAAGACCCTTACACTGTGTTCACATGCCAAGTGTCCTTGTGGTGGTTTGTGATGAGAACTTGTAACTAAACAGAGACCATTATAAGTCAAACATCAGGTATGAAAAATAGCAGTTTTTCTATCATCTAGGCAATTCTTTTCATGTGAAGAAGAACGGGCTTGGCTAGTCACAGTCTCCCATCATTTTAGTTCACTTGATGTTTTCTCTCTTTTTTTTTGGTGGTGGTAAAACAGTTCATCAAAATAGTTTATTACCACCTCTATAAAACCTTCAAGATCTTGTTAAGTCTTTGCCAGTCCCCAACCTTGGCTGCAGTAGTTATTTATATTTATGTTCCAGTCATGTACACTTCTCAAATCTGCTCATTGTGCTGTTTTAAATAAAGTACAGTAAAAGGCATGAAGAACACCAAACATAAATCACACCATTAAATAAAACGGTATGAATTGGTAGCACCAATCACACAAAACGAAAAATGTGTTAATGTAGGTATTGTTGAAAAAGTCAAAATCCCGCAGACACTCCCCTTACGTCTCATACTAATACCTTTACTACTACTGCCGCTACTACTACCTCAAGCACTACTACTAAAAGTAATTATAATGACAATAATACCCTTAATATCTGTAAAGATCATTTGGAATGTCTCTTCCTAGAAATGATTTGGTACTAACTGGTGTCATAAGTGCAAAGATTCATCATACACACGTAGTTTGACGGGAACCCATTTTCATCTTTGGCAGCTCTAAGGGAGAAAGGGCACAAGAGCCGGTACTTAGCATTCCTAAAGGACGGGACCAAGGTTACTTCTCCATCTATTGTTATTCACGATGCCATGAAGGGGAGAATAAATGGACATTAAGGGTTAGATATTCATGAAGGCTATGAAGATGTGTGTTTTTCTGTGTAGCACAGAATGATGTGGATGCAGTTTTGGTTTTAGTGTATGCACAGGGTATATTAAAGTGTCTCTGCTGGCAGAGCAAACAAATCAGAATTAAAGAACCCTAAAGAAGGTGCTCCAAGAAAAGCTTTATTTTCTTAACTTTCACCAGAAATCAAAGTATAAACCTGAGCTGATCAGAGCAACACCAGGAACACAATCCAAGATCTGGCCTTCAAATCACAATCCTGGCACTGAAGATGTTGTGGGACAGGAATTATTTGAGACAGTGGTATTGAGGACAGTGCTCCTGCACAGTGCACATCATGTTAAAGTTGAGTAAGACAAAATACTATTAATCACTGCTGTCTTTTGGCAGCGATTTCTGTTCTTAGCGGACAGTTCATATTTTGTACATTTGGGGGTTATTTTAAGAACATGAAGAAATGGAATCAATCTGGGAAGGCCTAGTGATTGAACTGCGTCAGACCTCCACCCTCTCCTTTTTGGCATCACGATCTTTTCCTTCCTCCCACATATTTCCTTTGAGGTGAAGCGGTGTGACAAGTTACTTGTCACTTGGCTGAAGATCTGTAGCTAATGTCGAATCTATGGCCAAAGTCAAGATTTACTGACATTTGAAAAAGGCCAGATCATACCTAAGGTAAGGTAAAGTCACGGGACATCCTGTCTAATTTGTATGGCTTTGGATTTTGACATTTAGGATGGGACTTGAGAACAATGGTAGATTAGTTTGCCATCATTCCCAGTGTATTTTTAACTGAAGAGCTTTAACTGAATGATACACTGAACATTTGATTTTATACTTTTTACAATTTGGCAAGATTAATCTGCACTATTAATATAAATGCCAGTCCATTAACAAGAAGTGTTATATTTAATGTCACTTCTGGAAAAAAACATAATAAAAATAATAATACTAAATTGTGATTCAGAAATGTATTTTCTGACTAAGCAAAACACCCTTCACAGGTTAGTTTCTATTTTCACAGAGGAAACATTCTCTAGGTGTAGCAGTATCCTAAAATGTTGTACAATATTTGAATATGGACAGTTTCTGAATTCTTACTTAATCTCAATAGATTTTTTTGGTTTCCACCGTGTCAACATTTGTTACTTTTCCAGAAATTAATTAATAACCAAAAACATTCATAATCATACAGATTAGTTAATGTTTAACACATACTAACTGTTAACCAATCATGCAAAGTGAAACATGTTAGGATATGAAGAATGGTATCAACATTTTCAGTTATAACTGGAGGTTAATCCACAGGGTCTTACATAATTGTATTTAAATTTTATATAGAATAAGTTAGACTCCCCCTTGCGAAGTATTAAGTAATTTTGATTTGAATAAGGTTTTTCCTTAGTGTGGCCCTACTCTGAATGTCAAAGTGAATAAGTATCTGGGAAGATATTTGCGGTTTTCTGTACCCATTTTACAATGCTTAGGGCTATAAGAGCATGACAATTTGTCTCTTAAATAAAACTCATGGCTTGTCTGGTGTGTTGTAATTAAGATGCATTTCATCTCTCTAGTTTGCATGCGAGCAGATGGCTGCAGTGGTTAAATAGAGCTGGCTGATGTGTGGAGTTGCGGACCATTGAAAGTGGCTAACCCAGGAAGCCAGCAATTTTCCTTCTGTAAATGAGAGTTATTGCTAAAGGGACTAAGGCCCTCCACTTATTGCCAAAGTTGCATTGAATAAAACATGGAAGTACAACTTACTTTAGTCTAACATTTCATAATAAGAAAACAAATATACAAACATTCTTAGTGCTTCTATGCGATTAAATATTTACAAAGCCAGCTGTGCAATTAATGCTGCTAATGAATATGAAGGAGCATATCGATGATTCATACTTTTAGCAGTCCTTGAGTTTTGTTGTGCCACTCTGTGTTTGCACTGTCTGTGCGTACACATGCATGACTGCCTATATGAAGTGCGGACACATGCTTTTTCTTTACATGGAGACGTCAAATTCCTTGTTGTTTGTGTTATTATTATTATTAGGAATGTACTATGAGAATATTGTTCATTAGCTTTCTTTGGAGGTGTTCTGCTAAATGATGGATGTCAGATGTTTTTAGAAGGATAAGTATTTCAGAAAATCTCAAATTTTAAGTATGTCTAAGTATGTCTCAAGAAAATCTACAGTGGCCATATTTGTATACAATTCCAAGTAGAGTTTATTTTTCTGTATACTGTTATTTAAGTAGTGTGCCCCTGATTCCTTCACAACTGTGAATACTGCAATGCAGCTATAGGATTGATGCTGCTGTTATTTTGATGTCTTTTATGTATTCAGGCACCAATATGAAAGCTGTGAGCTGCATTTGAAAGATCATAACTTTAAATGTGGGTTTCGTCTTGACATGCATCAATGTGGTGAAACACTTTAATATTCAACAGTGCTATCCTGACGCAATATGTAAATATGTATTCAGATTATTTCCATTAATCGAAGAATATGAACAGGTATGGAATATGTTTTACTAGTTTGTTACCAAAATAGTAGGCTACATCTGGTATTGGAATGTATTGCCATCAATACCTTAACTTGCATTTGTTTCATAGTTATTTTAAATGTCGATCAAAAAGAGTTGTGGGGGTGTGCAACAATTTTCACAGACCTGCACTGTGGTTAAAGTGGAATTTATGGCTTTCTTCAAGAAGCAAGTGGATAAAGTGCCAGAGTCAATCAGCGCTACAGAACAAACACACAATACGCTGTGTAGGTCCTGACCTCATTGATAACCTTTCTCATGTTCTTCTTTACCAGGCATGTTTCTCTTTTTGTCTCTGTGGCACCAAATGCATGCAGTGTTTTGATTTATTCAAATGGATGTAGGCAGTGACATAGACTTAGATAAATTTAGTTCATAGGCAGGTGGATTGAGGTCTCTGAACCCTGACTACATGGATGGCTCAGTGGCTTTTGCTCATATATGCCCTCAGAGACAGGAGTTTTTAAAGTAAAGAGTAGTTTTCCATATAAATGGGGGTGGAGGGTACAGTAAAAAGAAGGGACCTCACACACAAAGTATTACTACAAGTCTATATTTATAATGCATATTCTCTAGACTGGTGTTTAGTACACAGATAGAGCTATTCTATATTGCTTTGTGATCTCTTAGTCAAATAATAAAAGTGGCTACAAATGTACAGTCTTCGATCTGTGTTTGATTGCAGTTTCAAGTATACACCTCACAATGAAGGAGGATTTATTTATGTCATGGTCTTGTAAACATTTTCAGACTGCACTTCACAAAGCTATTTTCATAAAGAAATGGCAAATTGCTTCATACTGTGCTTTCTTGTGCAGCAGTTCTGAAAGTTGTTGATTCTCTGATGAGGTGTTGTGTTGATTGTCTTTCATATTTTATTCAGGATTTCTGCCATCTGGGCCTTCTCTGTAGGAGATTGACACTGCGGTGCCTGGCATCAAGTCTGGTAATCATTTGTTGCTTTTGGCAAGAAAATGGGTCAATCTTTGCATTGTTTACCTTTCAGCACATTATGCATGTTTACTAAATACACTGCAGTGTTTCTGTGGACCTGGAACTGAAATCCACAATGTCAAAGCTTGGCGCCGGTAATTGGAAATCTGGGCCCAGCGACCCATAGATTGGCACTGAAATTGCAAAAACTTAAAAACTTCCCTCTGAAGTAGCAGTAGTAAGCCTTTTTTTACAGTACGTGGCCTAGATGGAAAATACTCTGCTAATATTGGTTGAATCTAATTGAATCTAATCTAAGCTGATACAGTAAATATTGTCAATTTCAGTTTTTCCCCTTTTGCTGTGTCAGACAGCACATTTCTCTTTAGCTCATACAGTCTTCTAAAAGGCATTTCCATAAGAAATGGCTTTAGGATGATCAGTTACAATTCCTTGAAAACCAAGACAGCTAAAATGTTCAAGGAATGTTAATTAGTTTGAATGATTTGACTCATGGTGATCTGTATACATATGCCTGGACGGATTTTTAAAACTCTATTGTGTTTTCCTTCAGGAATTAATAGCCGCATTAAAAGTGAAGGAACAGCATCAGGAATCGACCACATTGCCCATTTTCAGTAACGTCCTACAGGTGTGAATGGCTTTACCAAAATAGACCATACAAGAAACCCAGCTATGACCCTCATTCGTAAATGTTTGGGATGTAACTAACTAGTGTAATTAATATGTGATTTTACAGAAATAATATATGTGTGCTTTTGTCATTTAGGGCTTCCCCCACATATTCAGTTGACCGTGGATGAGCATTTTATCTTCCATTTTGAATAGTCACGTTCTTTCCATTCTTTGTACAATATAACCAGTTTAATCTAGTGAGAAAATATGTACTCATCCCAGGTCAATCCATGTTTAAACAAGTTAACACCAGTTAATGAGGAGATAAAGAAATAAGAAACATGCAAACAGATCTTCTGCACATTTCCAGGAAACTCAACACAGAAACATCATATCTCTCAGTCTTTTATCCATTTGAAGACCATTTGTTTGCCAACCAGGAAACAAAAGATGATACATGTTTTTGTATTGGTCAGTCTTAAATGTTGACGTAAATGTTCCATCAAACACAGCAAGTATTTACAATGGTAGGCTTTATAAAGTTACATTCTCTTGTATTTCTTCTGTCCAAATATTTGCCAATGGATAGTTTTTGTTAATGAAATATACAAATTGCACTATTAAGCACCTCAGCCATTTATGTTCGTCAGAAAGATGTTTATGTTTATGTTGTCAGTTGCACAGCATTACTTTCTAAACAAATTAATTTTCTAATATTGATTTTGTTATGTTGTTACTTATATTCCAACTAAAAGTTTGACTTCCTCAGTATCAGCGTTGGAAACTTTTAAGATATATTTTTGTCTGGAAACATTTAAACTAGATTGGAATAACAATCAGAAAACAAAGGAAGTTACAGCTCTATATATAGTCTGTCGAATTATTATTTTGAACAGAAGAGAATTCAGTCTTTCATTGCGTTTCATGCCGGTGAGGATCCTACAATGTTTTTGAAGTCTTCCCGCTCTTCGCTGGCGTGAGCGGGAACACAGTTCTGTTTAATAGTCTGATCAGGTATTTGGGTTTCATTGCTGCTTAAACTTTGTAGAGAGCTCCTTTCTGATCTGCTTTGATCTTCTGTTCAGAACCCCCAAAAAAAGAAGAAGAAAAAAACACTGAACAGTAAATCCATATTAGGGCTTACACTTCAGAACACAGGCATCTAGGAAGTGTAGCTTTTCCATGAGAACTGAGAAGTTGTGTGGTATCAAACAAGTGTGAATTATTTTCTGAGAAACTGTTGTCTCTTAAAAATTAAAGTATCAACACTTACAAGGTTACTGGACATGGGCAATTTCAGATTTTTAGCCATGCCAGGTGTCAAAGAGATATATCACATAGGAAGGTATCTCTGAAGCTACACAGACAGTTATTCAAGTGTATTTATGAAAAAAAAGCAATACATATTCTAATGAATAAAGGCACTTAATATGCTTGGGTTGCATTTACAAAGTGAGATATCATTTCCTTAAAATGTTTATTGCCTTTTACGATAGCTTGAAACCTGTAATATCTGCAGCATACATTACGGCTCTACACATTTTACAACACAATCTGACTGGTATGACCTTAGTCATAGTCATCATTAGATAAAATAAAAAAAATTGACCCAGCTGTCAATTTCAAATCAGAAACCAAACTCTTGTTGATGTTTTTTCATTGGCTGGAATAAGGTTGGCCCTGGGCAAAGAAACTGCCACCATGCTTGTAATTTGCAATTGGGTCATAGTTGATTAATTTGAGGCCTTTGGCTACACTTTCCTAATGCTTTAGTAAAGCCCTGTAGTACCCGTTGCTCCTTTTCTATTTTCCTAACTTATTCTGGGTGAACAACAGAGCCGTCAGGACTGAGAGACTGCTTTGCTCTTTGCTAGACTGGGAGGAATTGCTGAATTAGGAGACCTCAGGAAAATTGGGATACCAGGAAAGCACACAAGATACGGAGAAAAACAAGTCAGTGTTAAATCTAAATTAGCTTGCAGTGCCTTATTTTTAGGCTACCCAGAGAAAATCTTCAGGAGTACTGCAGTAGCAAAGTGAAAGTGCAGTTTAAAAAATCTTCAAACAGAGTATGAAGGAAAATGCAACATGACAATTTATAACAGTAGCCTATCTCCATTATACGTTTTGAGGTTTTGTGTATAGGTAGAGCTGACCATATGTAAAACCTGGAAGAATTTGAAATGCAAAACAGTTAGAGGTAAATACTCCAGGATTCTTGAAATGGAGTATGATAAACCGTAACATAATAGCTATTGGCGATGTCCTGCACCATGAAGTCTATCAGTATTTTACAGCCCCAGTCCTTTCAGCATCTCCTTCTAAAGTACACCCACTACGTGACCTCAGACACCTGCCTTGTACTGACAGGGTAAGATATTAGGTTGAACTGCATAGCTCAGACTGAATTACAGGAGACAGAGACATGGGTTAAGCTGTTGAGTAAGTTACTCTATAAAAAAAAAATCTAGTTCCTAAGACTAGATAATCTCCGATGCTCTCGCTCACGTTGCCAGTATAAACACTGACCAGATCATGTGTTGCTCTGCTGGGATCCAAATGTCTGTTTGATTGTATTCACATAAAACATGTGTGTATTGTATTACCAAATACACTTAATGCGTGGAATTCCTTTGAGGCTTCTATTGACAGGCAGAAAAACAAAAAACTTGATTTATGAAGAACTTCTCAGAAGTAGATTTGTATGAATCCACACAGTTGTATATAATAATAATAAAAAGAATAATCATTTGTAAAATTCCCAGCATGTATTTCTTTTAACTATAAATTAATTAAATTGGACATTTAAAAACATACAAAAAGTGACACAAAAGAGGAATCCATTTGGGCTGTTTTGCTTATCCAGTTGCAAGTGCATGAACTGAAATGATTTAGAAAAAAGGTTGATTATACTGTTTGAAGGTTTTTTGGGACCATGATTTATATCTACATCTAAGTGGATCACAGCTTTCTGGATATGTGCAGTGCCAGAAAGAATTGAAAACCTTCCTTTATGGCACCACTATAATAAAAGGGAAAATTACAGTTTGTAGGGAAGGGTGTTGCTGTGTGTTTGAACCACTATATGAACCACTATAGAAGAGTAGGAGAGTCAACTTTATTCTTCAGAACATCATCTTTGTTAAAAGCCAGCAGCATTAAAATGCGTATCTACAAATTACTTATTTTTGTATTCCCTACATACAAGAACAGACTGTACTATTAGAGATGTTCAGAAAAACAGATGAGTAATCCAATATCCTTCACATGGAATTTAATGCAGTTGTGGGTAAAAAGGAAAATTAAAATGGTAGAAAACAGATAATGATCCCTTGAGCGAAGGGAGTACAGATCAATTCCAAAGTAAAGCACATTTTAAAAAGCAGCAGGTAGCCTGTCTGAATGATTTACCTTTTTTTCTGTAGCTCTATGCTGGTGAATCATTGAATCATGGTTTGCATGAATGGTTTACAAATCACACTGCTGTTATTTTAGTAAGGCACAGGGGGAGACGGCTCTTACTTGGTACGTGTAAGAGAATGAATGGTCTAATATTATAAAGGTATAAATGGTTTCAAATGTCAAAACTACATTCGAGTTTCTGTTTTTCAGCTTTAGGGCTTTATTTCAATTTGAAAATAAATGCTAATGTTTAGGTCTGCACTGATTTCCAAATGGTGACAGGTCCATATGAACACCTTTGGTTAGTCTTAAGTTTTTTAAAACGTATACATTAGTGGTTGGTAGTGTATTTCTTCTGTCTCACCTATTTAAACAGGTAGAACTATACAAATAATGAATGGCATTCTTTATGATTTTACTTTTCAAGACACTCACATAATTTATATATTTTATCATTTAACTAAAGTACAGGATTCAATACATCATTTAAAACATTGTTTTACATAAGTCAAAGCACCAAGCATGCAACATTCTGGTTTTCAACAGTGGCAGCACACAGAGGCATATTAAGGAAAGTTTTGCAGGCCATTTTTTATTTTAGAGGGTCAGTGATGCAACCGTGTGCCATGGTACAAACACTGAGTGTACCATGACTCCTGATTGAATAAGGCGTCACAGAGACTGCTGTGGGTTTCAGGGGAATGTGTTGCCTAATGCCTCTGGAAAACCAAAGCAGGCTACATGTATATTGCTGTGCTACGTCTTAAGTATAGTTTATGTCTGTGTCATAAAGTTTAATTTAGTAATCGAAAGCCACATAAAGGTCAGGTCTGCCCTCCAGTACTGGGTTTTCACAGGGGCTTGAGATAAAAAAATGATGTGGCAAAATGTAATGCATCTAACAACTGTCGCTCAGACTCGTGTTTGTTTACTTTGCTCCTGCTATTCTGAGCAAGAACGGATGATGTTTTAATATTGAAATGATCATGCAGTAACACAGGTAAATCAGACTTGGTTTTGCAGCATATCAAAATGTGTGTTTGTAAAATACACTGGAGTGACAATAGGAAAAATCTTTCAATTAGGCATAAACATGTTAATAATAATATATGTGTGATCTGCAAGTGTTGAAATGTACTTTTAATTTTACCTTAAGTTTAGTTATAATACAAAACATATATATATTATATATATATATATATATATATATATATATATATATATATATATATATATATATCATGGTTTAATACTAATGTAGTTTCCATATTTGCATTGCTGACTATTATTATTATTATTATTATTATTATTATTATTATTATTATTATTATTATTATTATTATTATTATATAGGGGAAGTGACCCAATTAAGCCCACGTACCATATCAGCCCACTTGCTCTTTTATTTTGAAATACAGGGCATTTTAGAAGGATGATCTGTTTCAGAGCAAATGCACAAAGTTGTTACTGTCATGTTACTTTTAATATGGAGCCAATCACATTTTTTGTTCTTGAGTTATGCATGACTTTGTGCTGCCACCACTGTGCAGCAGCATTTTTAGAAGTCACCCCAAAACTTTGCTTTATGAGGGACCCTCCCAAGAAGCCATTTTTCTGTAATTTGGTGACCAAACGTGGTAAATATTGATAAGAATTATACAATTAAGAGATTAATAAATCAAATGAAACCTTATTTGATGGATGTGCTTGGTATTTTAAAGCACTATTTTGTATTTGAAAATATAGATTTCATTAGTATCTGTAGTGAGCATGGGACACTGTCAGAATGATGGTCACACAGATAGATGCAGTAGAACAACAAAAATTGAGAAAAACTGTTGATGACCATTGTAAATCAAAATAATACATAATGTTCTATCAATTATTATAATCTTAATCTTATAATCTTGTTTTTTTCATATGGGCTTAAAAGGAACAGTGCCCTTGAAAAGCCTATTAGCACATGGCTTTACATGTTTAATTTAATGTAATTATTGAACTTGTTATACCAAGAATAATAAACATAGTCTAATAATGTATTTTATTATAAAGATATTACATGTTTATATTAACTCAATATAAAATTATTGAGGTTAATTTCCCATGGACCACTGTTGTTCTTAATAAGCCCACGAAGCCTAGAACCCATTGCACCTCATATTATAAAAGCCTTAAATTAATTAATATTACTCAGAATACATCCTTTTAGTTCATGATCTTAACTACTTAACTACCTTTTCATTATGGGGACAAAATGGGTAGGCAGAGAAACAATTATAGGGACTGCAATAACATGATGGAAGCTTGCTGTGAGAAGCTGTTTTTGCCAAATATCTCTGACATGGGACTGCCAAGAGTTTACATTTGTGACGGTCATGCCTCAGATATTTCCCTGGCACTTGTGACCAAGGCCAGAGAAAATGGGGTTGTGCTTCTCCGGCTCCCATCTCACCTCGCCCACATCCTCCAGCCACTGGAAAAGACAGTGTTTGGTGAAGTCAAAAGTAAGGATGCACCAATATGAAAATTCTGGGCCGATACCGATATTCGATATCCAATATTTTCCTATAATTTACTGACCTATAGAACGAGAGCAGGTCGAGGAGGAACTGCATTGCAGTTTGTGTGTGTAATTCATATTTTTCTCAAAGTACACAAGTAGAATAGACCAAATCGGATGACAGGTAGATGTGGCATATTTCATTATTGTCTGTTGAATTAAGCTATATTGTAATGACCATATCAGGACTTTTGGAAAGGTGTAAATTGTACCTGACTCTCCATTACACCTGCATTAAACCTGGATGTAAACAGAAGCTGATGTTTATCTGTGGACACACAAATCATCAGGACTTAAGCCCTAATCAGTACTTATTAGTATTTGCTTTGTTCAGATCAATTTCTAAAAGTAGATTCTTCATGTGAAATGCAACCTGTGTATTCTGATTTATTGTGACCTTTAATTTCCCCTTTGGCATTGTCATTGTCTTGCAAGATGAATAATGGATAAAAAAACATAAACTGATTATCTTTTCCACATCCTGTAAAAATGCCTTTAAGTCTCAAATAATTCAATTTGTATCAGTTATAGCAGTAGTTCTAATCTATAGTATATTATCAGGCATTACCCACAAGGCACACTACATGCATATTGGTCAGGAAGAAAGCTCAGTGTATTTCTCACATTTAACCATAATCAAAAAAAGATGAATGTACTATTACATTGAAAATACTGGCATTTAAATGTTATATAGATATGGCTCCAAGGATAAAATTGATCAAAATCTTAACACTAAACTGTGTGTGTGTGTGTGTGTGTGTGTGTGTGTGTGTGTGTGTGTGTGTGTGTATACATCTATGTTTGTGTGTGTGTATATATACACACACAGATAGATAGATAGATAGATAGATAGATAGATAGATAGATTGGAACCTGGTGAAAAAAATAACACTAATAGCTAATATAACTTATTTTAAAAGATTATTGGTTAGACTGTCTTTGCTTTTCAAATTAAAATATTTAATTTGCAATCCCTTAGCACTCTGTGTTGGTTTCCAAAATCATTCTGGGATCCTAGAAATGCTTCTAATGTTATATACAATGAAACTATAGTGTTACCTGCCTAACTCCCTATCGACTAATCTGACAGCCATCTCAAATATGCATCTCAAATATAAATCCAGTTAATTCAGACAGCTTTAGTCTGCACTTATTACTTATATATGAAGTTATCTGAGATATATTTATTCATGCTAGCCTTATAGTGATCGCTTGAAAATACTCTTGTACTTTGTTTAAAATGGACATCATACACACTGGAAATCTTACCATTTAGCTTTAAAAAGAATAATTATATAAATATAGATATACATAAATATGTTTCTCTAATACTACCAGGAAATTAAAGTACCACTGTCCAACACAATAAATCATACTTTTTCAGATTTATGGTTCCCACCTTTTCCCAGAATCAGGTTATATGTCCCCCTTGTGCTGAAAAGTCTGTTACAAAGTATGCAGCCCCACATTTAAAAACTTCAATGCATTATGTAATTGTAACAATTCTGCATGTGTTGCTGCTCATGATCTTATTAGAAATGTTGACAAAATCATCATTATTATTATTAACACTTTACATGTTGCCTGTATTATGTAACTAAATAATATCCAAGGCAGAAGACGACTTTGAAAACCTGCTGTTGAAATATGGACTGTGAATGCACTGCCAAAATGAGATCTTGCAATTTGTCTTATTATGTCTTACCCTCCACTTTGCTTTGGTACACTGTCAGTAACTCTGAGCTCGTCCATGAAATGAAGCTGCAAAAAATTGAAATATGACAGGGATTTACAGATCTGCTTAGGAACCACTGATAAATTCTATTGCTCCGTGTGGAGCAGTTCTGTTTATTGGCGCATGTGTAGACTTACAATGAAAAGCACTGTGTTAATTGAGACCGAGCTTCGGCTAAACAAGGTTTCTGGAAATTAGATCACTGTGGCCTTCACTTTCTTTTTTATAGAGCCTTTTCCCATGCTTTTGAGTCAGGATTTAAAGCAGATGTATTTCTTAACCTTTACAAAATCAGGGGTCACACAGGAGTTTTCTGATTGGACTGCATGTTTCTAATGAAGATTTGTATTCCTTTTAAATAACCATTTAGCAACATGCTTTATAGGAGGCACTAAGAGATTGATAACACGCGGGATAGGGGAACAATTTCTCTGCCTGGTTTTGTCAATAAGGGCTTCTGTCAGACTAGATCAATAGTGGGAGGAGATATCGCTGTTGCTAGGCAATTATATTTTTATATGTATTTCATTCTCCTCTGTGTTAAAACATCCTATTGTTTTTGCCACTATCAAAACCTGCTGTTCCTCTGTGAGTTGAATCAAAATGTTTTTGTGAACCTTCGCTATGTGACAGCCATTTGCCACAAACAGATATCAATAAGTACAATAATAGTCTGAAATGCTGTTTCAAGAATCCACTACTATTAATAATATGAAGTAACTTAGCAGATGTCTTAATATATGCTGAGGTGACTTACAAGTTTTTCAAACTAACATAGAATGTACTACATTTTCCCTACATTGCAAAGGAATAAAACTTCATTAGATTTCACACAAACTGAGGGGCTGAAATGCCAAAGGTGCCCCTGCCTGCCTGCCTGCCTGCCTGCCTGCCTGCATGTGTTTAATTCCTGGGCGCCAGTCTCTGTTTGGCATTGTGTAAAAGTTTGAAGGGCCGTCTTTGACTTGTCTGTCTATAGAGCATGCGGATTGGGTGTTATTTCCAGTACCTTTTATTTTTCTCTCTCTCTCTCTCCCCCACAGCTCATATTACAGTGTGGTACGTGCTGCCCTACTGTACCACAGTTTACTTTATTCCCAGGTGTCCGATGTGTGTGTTCATGTGGCCAAGTATTTCAGTTTATGTTGGTTCCCTGCCAGCCACTAAATTCTTCAGGCTCATGGAACATATTTTAGCTCCTAACCTGTGGAACGACCAAGGTTGGGGATTGGTGGGTACCAGGTGTGCTTTAAAAATAGCTGAGGGATGAGGGGGCAGGGGTAGGATCCATAAAACGTAGTGGTTCTGTTTTATAACCCAAACTAATAGGTATTTCTGAAGGTAAATTAGCCTGACCCTTTTTAACACTTCTCCAAATTCAATAGGACTGACATTTATTGCCCACTGCAAGGAAACCATAGCTTTTGGACTCTGATTTGGACTGGGCAGTGTCAGGGTAAACGGCTTTGATTTACTTTTTGTACGAGGCACATATGGAAGCAATTTATGACATTCCTGCTAGATTAAAGCATGTTGTGAGAAGCATTTCATGAGCCCCATTGCTGGCTATGGTGAATAAAGTTTCAAAGAAGGTATAGATTTCATTACTGTTAATATGGTCCAAAAGAGAAGTCACACTCAGGTCATGTGTAAGAAGCTCATGGAAAAAGTCTGTCGTCTTTATAGATAGACATGCTGAAATAACAGTTTTGTTTCCTTTCTAGGGATAATGAATTGCTTCTGATAAGTTAGTAAAAGTCAGATGACTTGCTAACATCTTTGTTTTGTATTGTTATGTGCAGTTAAATGATGTGTGCCTTCCCTGGCTGTCACTTTATGGTCATGACAAAACACAGGAAAAGTATAACAAAACACTATTTTTAAAACACTTATGCATACAGTTTCAGTATATTTAAATGTACTCACCATTTCTGGTTTTCTTAATAATACTTAAATTAAATTAGTTCAGTTGATTGAATTAATTAATTCTTCTTTTTAAGGTTCGTAGTGAAAATATAAAAAAAGGACAAAACTTCCTAACCTTTGATAGTTCTTCAAATGTTAGGGTTTTGTGAATGGAGATGCACTAAATAGAAAACTTTTTTGGCTAAATAATACAGTGATGCCATACTAAATGTCAATTGAGAGAACTTAATTTTTTTTAATGTTACCTGTCAGTTATACCAGAACCTTTCTTCAATGCCTGTATTGTGTGGAAGCTGTGGGATAATACTGACATTTACCAACATAGTCATATGATGAAGATATGTATCTTAGTTAAGAAAGAAAATCTCACAAAAGTCCAGTGCTCGATACAGCTGTGCACAGAGCTACACTAGCCAGCATGGCTATTAGATAACTGCTGTGTGGGGAGCCTTTATTTTTACATAATAGCTTTAAGTGCTAGTGATATCAATGCATTAATCAGTTTGTGAAATGAGTTCTGTGAGACTGATATTGTTCAGCACAGACTTCTCTTTCACATTTTAATAGAAACCATATGTGGAAAGGGCATTTCAAGTGCAAGATGTCAGTGTTAGGTAACTGATGCAAGACAGACACAAGAGAGTCCTAGTTAATACATGTTTGGGTGTTTCTCACACACTTGAGGGAATACCAGGTATGCACAGTTCAAAAGCAATGACAAATATTTTAAGTTTCATAGAAGACATATTATTTATTTCTGAAACAAACTGACAAATGCCATGGTTTTCATCTTGTAGGTTGCCCTTTTGCTTACTTTGTCTTGCATAAATATATGCATCATAATGGCAATAAAAACATACATTCTGGTGAGGTTATTTATCAAGTCTGCAAATGAAATTATGTCACTGATCAACCTAAATGTTTTTTTTCATTGTTCAAGTGTTGCTCTGTAGCAGAGTGGAGGTGTTTAGCAATCAACTGCATATCTAAAATAGATGATGTGCACACATTACACAAACTGCTAACAGTTGACTGAATGAACTATGTAATGACTGAACTATGGATCAAAGATTACAAAAACAATATGATTGTGGGTTATCATACACCGAAAGATGGCTTTTGCTTTTTTTGTATTTAATTGAATGCAATAAGAAGAATGCTGGAAAGGCTACAGGAGAAAGGAAGAGTGCCCTTAAATCAACAAACACACAGATCATTAACTGTGACTGGCATCTTTCCACTCTCTCCCACCACTTTATCTTTACTTGCATGCTCATTTAAATACAAGACAACAGCCTGAAAGCAAGTCCTAGCCAGCACTAACACTCGAAGAAACGAATTGCACACAATCACTGGAGACTCTAACTCTAATCATAGCCCAGACCAAAATAGACCCAGTTTATTCCTAAAATTAATTTTAGGGCAATCTTTAGCTAAATTACTCAGTCATACTTTAAATATAACTTGCATGTAATCTGAACACCATTTGTAACTTGTTATTGTTTTTTTTCTTCTTAAACATCCACATTTTCTTTTAATTCTGGTTTATCTATTGATTATCCTGACACCTAAATAATATCACAAACTTTATTCTGAAAAAATAAAGTGCAGTGATATTAGGATACCAGTACTTAGAAAGTATTATAATAAACCACTGCCACTTTCTCATATTGGACAGAACCTAATATACCTTTTTATGAATGTGAACAGGCTGTTCAAATCCAACCAGTTAGTTTATTCCCTGGGCACTACTTTTAGGTCCTTGTGATACATAAGTTTCCTACTACATCTCATCATAACTTGCAGAATTGTTTTCAGAATGTACCTCCCGTGTAAATAAAACACTTGTTTTTCATTATTCCTGCTGTATCAGATAAGTATTCACATGCTTTGTTTGCTTATGTATCATTGTGAGCTTAATGATATTGAAGGGAATGTGGAAAACAGAGGCAGTCAGTTGGCAAGAGGCAGAAGGACTGCACTCTCAGGGAGCTTTGGGAAGATTCAAGAATGAGCTGCAAATAACCATCATTTAGAAATCTTTAGTTTTGTTTTACTCAAAAGTAGAAATAACCAGTTAATTAATAATGTACTCCACACGACCATCCCACTGGAAAATAAATAGTCAGCATAGAGGAACATGGCTCGTATTTATGCCCCCTAATTCCCAATGACTACTATTTCCAGAAATTATACGTGTCTTCAATTGGAATGCTGTTAACACTGAAGTATTAAGTTATGACTGCTAAAGCCTCCCTGATAGCTGAGATCATCAACGGCTCTTCATAAAGACACCGAAAGCACCTTCTTCTTTCCCTTTGTAGCTCCTCCCTTTGGCCCGGCGCTTCAGACTAATTTGGTGTGGACATCCCTGTTTGTTTGCCACTGAGGCCTTTGTTCCATCTGCAACATTTGATGTATGGCAGTTATAATGAATTACTCTGAGGTAAGAGGAGGGTAGCGGCTGCTGCCCCTCCTCTTTTAATCCCCGTGTGCCTCGGAGTCTATGTAATGAAGAGATTCTCAAGGGAAGAAAAGCTGGGGCTCTTTCTGTGGACCCATGGGAGGCTATTCATCACATCAAACGCCTATGATTCACCACCGACGCATCGTTTCAAAGTTGGGTGAAATACTTCCATCAGCCCTGAGGTTGTGCTCCCGTGTAACTGTTTTGTCAGCATGCGGTGCATCTGTCACTAGTTTAATCAAGCGCAAGACTAATTAAAGCGCCGAAGCCGAAGATAATTTCTAAATATTTTAATTATATGTAATATAAGAACACCACGTTGCATACACAGTGTGTGTGTGTATTTGGGGCGTATAGGTGTTGTGTTGGGTGGATTGCAGAAGCAGAGATACCCTCCCCACAGAAACAGAGGAGGATGCTAGTCTTTCTGTATTTGGTTCAAGTTCAAAGGAAAAGGCAAAAAGGAAAGAGGGTTTGTTACACTTGAGTTTCCTTGTTTGTTTTGTTGTGGGATACAGTTTTAAACAATTTATAAAAAAGCCAATGTCTCGAACTGCAACGCCTCTGACTGACTTCTGTAACACTCTGCAGAGCTGTTCTAACACATTGTAGGGGGTTTGAAATTAATTTAAAACATTAAGCCCTTAATATCAAATGAAATCACAGCAGAGTAGTAACACACTGCATTACACAATACTACACAATATCCGATGTGAGTTTATTAAGCAGTTACTCCAGTCTGACTGCACTGTGTGACTACAGGTCACATGGTAATGTAAAGTAAACTGGAAATCAGTTGTAAATTGCCAAGATCATTTAAAAGCTTTCCATTTTTTAGATGGAATTCTCTTAATGATTCACTCAAGACGTTCATTACAGAGAGTGTGGGGCAATTCGTCTGGGAATGGACCGCCTTTCTAATTAGTACAGCCTTCAGGAGATCTTATTTTCAACAATTTGAGAATTTGTTTGAACTTTTATTAAACATTTATTAAAATCTTCTTTTAACTGTAAAGTTTGACTAGTACAGCACCTCTGAATGGGAATTCTTTACAATTTGTTATTAAAGATTCACTTTAATTTTGCACTAGAAAAAATTGCAGATAGGTAAATTTTGTATTAGTTTTTCATAATTACTTAGTGCAAATGAAGAATTTCCATTGCTAATTTGGCAATTTTTCAGTTTGTCCTTAATGAATAATTATACGATGCTTGAGATGCCAGAAATATGTTAAAAATGTATAAAACATTAATACCAAAGACAGAGGGAATTACAAGAGATTACTGAGATTTGCAATACAGCAGATTATAACTGTGACTAAATACCTTGTACACTATAATGTTCCTCAACCTACAATTATTAAGGAATTCTCATGCTTTATTAAAATCTGAATCCATAAACCTAAAGCTCAATTAAATCACTCACCTCACTTAAAAAACAAGAGCAAATAAACTAGAAATTTGAGGGTTATGATTATAATTATTTCTGTACTGCTTGTTTCAGGGTGTATCTTGAAGTGAATGTTAATTTCAATGTTCAGCAGCAGTTTAAAAACCCCATCACAGCACAATATATAAAAGCTGTGGAAGTTGTAATCTGTTTGTGACAAGAAAAGATGGCTGGTGCTGTTTTTTATGACAGAAGACACAAATTTCAGCACACTCTTTAAAGCAGACGTGAACTGAGGCGGTTTTGTTTACTGGGATTTAATCAGAGAGTAGTGCTGTCTATCATTACCAGAGCTGAGGGTAGCGTTGTGATGCTCATGGTTGAATTAAACGTTTTATCAGCTGTGCCAATTTACTGAGCTCTACAGATCACCAGCTGGGTCCCCTGAGAAAACCAATGTCAAATGCAAGAAAGAAATCTGCACAAATCATCCGGATGCATTTTTGCACGGTGTGCGCAGACATTAGAATAAAAGCCTTGAAATGATGTCTTCATCAATGTAGTGGTTTATTTTTTATTTTTTATCCTTTTCTTTTCATTATAATCTTTTTTGTTTTGTTTTGTTTTGTTATCATAGGTTGCTAATGCAGATTGGAGTACCTGTAGGTTTCATGAAATGTTGCTGTTTTTTGGATCTTACATGTTCAAGGCGGCATTTTCTGATGCACAAAGGCAAGTATCTTAGATTTTCAGATACATTGCTTTGCAGCTTTTTCATGAGGTCTACTTTAGCACTTGGCTTACATGGGTGCTCTTTGAATTTTAAAAGTTTCTTCGACATTAATGTAACATCATGAACCTGCAATTAAAAGCTTGGAATTTTGGTATTTTCTTCCAAAATGTTTATCGAATTCTTTTCATAAAATAGACCTTTCGAGACAACATATGCTTTTCTCATGATATACTGTCTGCTGTAACATAAATGGTCTGACATTTGAGGTGACTCATACCGCTCTTAGAAAGAAGGAAGGCATGCATGTTTAGAGGAAAATAAGGATTTGTATTTGGTTTTATTAATACATCATTTGAATGAGGCAAGATCTTTGTGGAAATTAGATTGCATACTCGAGTGACTCAGAGCTCTGGAGACTGAGTCATAAATGTTTCGAACTGAGACTTTTCTCTCAGTATGTCTGATGCAGGGTTTTGCCCACAAAACATGCTCAGATAAGGTTTGCTCTATATGTTGTGCAGTATTAAGAAATCCAGGCAATGGCATTAGGCATAATTTTCACATATATTGCAGTCTGCTGACCCTTTTGCTGAACATTTTGCTGGTGCTTTTATTTTTTTATTTTTGTTTTAAGCCAAGGAAAATTGAATTACCTTGCAAAGAGACAGTCAGCCTGTCCCAGGGTATTCATTTTAGGTCTAATGATGAAGAAGGCCTTCTTTATGGGTGATTTGAGTTTTCGGGTCCAGTCTAGGGTCAAAGCCATGACGACCTGTGGAGGGCATATTCCTCTCCGATTGCTGCTGATCACTGAGATTGGATTTTGTAAAAGCATGCCTCCTACCAGACAGCATAGAGTTAAGATTATTTTTAAAACAGATTTGAGGTTCGGGGGATAGTATGTCTTCTTTTTTCTTATAACCAGGATGTATTATAAATTCTGCCTGTTCTTTTTGATTTTCAGTTTTATTTTTCGTATATAGCAGCTGTTTGTTATTGGAGGGGTTCAGGGTGAACATTTTTGCTGATGTCCAGGATGACTCAGTTGGGTGGAGACGGACTGTATTTAAGTGTTAAATGTGCAAGTACTTAACAAAAATATGAACATAAAGTAGTAACTTCCTCTCTTGCAATTATTCTATTTAAGCTCAGAGAAAATCTGAATGAATAAACAACAAATGTATGAATCAGCTATATGTGTCTGCAGCTCTAACTATGCATGGAGTAAGTGTCTCAGACATTTGTCCTGCTCAGACATTGGAGGACGTTCTGGGAAAATAATTAGCTCAAGTCAGCTACCCCCACCCCCCTCCAAAATAAAATGTTAAAATGTAAATGTAATGTAATGTGATATTTCTAAACCCACAAATATATTATATCAGCCATGACAAAGAAATATTTTATTTATAGTTCTTTTCTATTACTACAGTGATACTTTCACAATTATGTATGAGTGTCACTAAGACCTCCAGTGAGCTGTTGCTCGAATTTTTTTATTCTATTAGAGTACAACATAAAACCTGCTGCCACCGAGATTGTGTTACAAGTCAGAGGTATATGCTAAACATTCGCTTAATAATGATGATTGTGCTTTTACTGAACTTTGCTGGATTTAGTCTGCTATGCTCCTAGATACTGTATTAACAAAATGCGGTATCTCAAGGTTTTTCGACTAAATCTCAATACTTTCGTAAACATATGCCAGGTTTTCAGAAGGTTATGCATATTGACCATTGTATGTGCTTGGTAAGATTATAGTTTTCTCACACATTTACAAAAGACTAACTTTCAAGACTCAAAAAGGTCTGAAATGTGAAGCATGCTTGCAGTCACAGTTCAGAAATGCAATTTTTTTAGAAAGTAAACAATGAAATATTTCCTGGAAAACCTCTGTATTTTCTTTAATAGATATAGATTTACCTCAACTTGTCAATGTATATTAAAAGTTAGAGGTAAGTCTTGGAGTCTAGCCCTACATGACATCAATTTGATTAAATTTAGTGAAATGTTTATTTTTTAAATTTACTTCCAAAATATAAAAGGATGTATGAGCTTTTAAAATTAATATTTCTGTGTGACAGGAAGGGGAGATGAAGATTGCAATACCTTGGAAAGAATTCATCAACAGTATGTAACAGCATTTTCCCAGTTTTTATTGAAATTTAAGCAGTTCAAGTAAACTGCCAGAGGTAAAAATAAGGTAAGGTAAGGTTACCAAAAACTGAAAAATAATGTACATTTCAGAGTTATATACTGTGTTCCTACACCCTCTTAAGCATTATTTGTCAGTGTTACACACAACTCCTGCTGTTTTGTATTCCTACTTCCTTTCATGGGATAGCAAACACTTGGCAAACAACACAACATTGAGTACACATGGAATTAAAGAGAAGCACATGGATCTGGTGCCCTTTTTTAAGGGTACCTCTAAAAACCATAGGAAGGCCAAAAAGACCTTTTACAATTTTACACTTGTCAGAGTGTGGGATAAATAGCTATCTATGTAATTACATAAACTTTATAATGAAGGTATACAGGTACATAATTCCTACTAACTGAATAACTTGCTACATTTTGAAATGTATTTTGCTTCTGATTAAGTGCTAAACAATGTTTAGTTTTTGTTCCCAGTCCTACAGAAGAACTAATAAGATGTACTGTACTGTATTCAAGAGACATTGAAAGAGCATGGATAGAAGAAAGACACACCCACATATGCATTTACTTTCGGGGATTTCAGAGGATATGACTCCCAAGTCTCGGTATTTTAATACATGCATTGTTTTTGAATACACCCACAGCCCAGGAAATTACCTCAAATATGTCTCCGATTTGCCTTACTGGTTTTACAGCTTTTCTACAATTTATTGTTCACACACATAAGAGGAAGTAAATTATATATTTTTTTCAGTATTTTAACCATGTGAAGGAGTTGTTTTGTTCCCTTAAGCTCTATAAACATGTCAACACTTAAACAACACAATCCCTAGTACCCACCCCTGGAGGCAATCGGACAGTATTGTGCTGTTGTTATTGCAACCTGTTGAAACAAAGAAAACTTAAGCTTTATCAGCTAATCACAATTTCCATTCATATATCATTGTAGAAATCCCCATTTCCAAATATCTTTTTTTATCATATTCTTTAAAGGTCAAACACCTATCCTATGGGAAAGATTATATATGAGTACTGGAGTCTTTTATTATACTGCAGAAATGATCACAACACAGTATGGTGTTTGTTTCCATTTTTTCAAGTGTTTCTTAAAAAAAATGTACCCTCCCAAGATTAATTGTAGGGGACACAGTCAAACATAATGACATGGTTTTTCAAACATGTATGTATTGTACCCTTTATAGAAATAGTATGGGACATTCTGTTATTTGCATGACATGTCATGTTTAATTTAAATGAGTCCTGACTTGCAGTATGTCTAGTGAGCTTTCAAAATGGTTTTAAATGCTTTAGCCACATGTTCTAGGTCATACATCACATGGTAGACTGCTAATGTCATTTAAGGTCTTTTATGCCTTGCATATTACCGTACTGTTAGACTGTTTGAGTGTCAGAACACTCATTCTGGCTGGTTTATTTTTCCATCAGCATCCTAAGGGCCTCTAAAGCTTTAACATCAACAATACTTTTCTTAGCTATATTTTATCGTGTAATTGTCGACATCTGACAAGCTTCCGTTGCCAGGTCCCTTCAGTTAACCTTTTATAGCTTGCAGAGAAGGTATGCTCTTGGCATAGCTTTTCTTTACTTGTTTTCTATATTCTGTGTATGAAGAAATGTGTGGGAACTGTGCATGATTTTGTATTTTGCAACACTCTTAATACATTTCACACGTAATCTTCATTGGTTCGCCTGCAGGGATGCCCATGTACAGATTGAATGTAAGATTGCTGAGCGCATGTCAAGTTTTCAATGTAATCTTCCAAACAAAGCAGTGTGTTTGGAGTGACCCTGTCTGCTGACCTGTTTGCAATGTTTCCAATGCCAAAAGCAACAGAACCCACTAAGTAACTTCATAGTTATACTGTACACACCCCCAGGAATATATCTATAACACTGTTATATTATGCATTGTCGGTGGTAGATCTTTTCTCTCACAGCCCTTGCTTTATATCTCTGTCCAATGCTGTTCAAACCTGTAAACCACAGGGGCTTATGCATGTCAGGTGAAGTATACAGTAGGGAAAAACAATCTGAAAGAGGTGTTTTTATTTCCCCCTTTTGCTTGTTTCATGCAATAACCAGCAGACTGAAAAGCTGAATTGACTCTTGGTTAGTTGGACAAACGATGTGTATTACTCTGGACTGGAATTTTGGCAGACGAAACATATTTAGCCTTGGAGTGTATGCTTCATTTATTGGCTTCTAACATTATGCTATGCCTGAATGGAAATGTGATGGGAAACAATGGAGTGCACTGAATTGATGCATTTTATCCTTTGTTCTAACACAATCAATGGGGCCATAGTGCAGTCAGTTGATACTTGTATATCTGGCTTCAGGGTAGAATTTACATCGGCATTGCATTTATCAAAACATGCTTTTTTTCCCCGCCATTGACTTAATTGATAAATAACTCTTCTAAAAGACATTCCCATTGTGTCTTTAAAGGTACATTCTCCAAATTATGATCATGACAAATGCTGAAAACATACTAATTGGAGGGTGACCATGCTGTGCGTGTGTGTGCCACAGCGTGTTTTATCGACGGTCTTAAGTACAGTCCATTGCTTTTGGAATTATTAGGTGGTGGTTTGAGAAAATCAATTATCTCCGTTTATGTTTAGGAATGAATGTCTACTTAAAAATAGGAGAAAGTCTATTAGCATAATTGACAAATATATTTATTTGAACATTACAGACATTATGGCCTGGAAACTGCGAGTTAAGATTTTGAATCCAGACAATTGTCTCTGTATCTCATGTGACCCTTTAGCCTGCCTCCATTTTGTCTTCGGCTTTACTCTTTCACAAACTGTGAAACCAATCCAGTCCTGCTTGTGAAACAGCATAGAATCCAGGCTCTTGGGTTTCATTTGAAAAGTAATAGAATCTAGATTATCTAGCCCTTCCTTTCAGCAAATGAACCCAGAAAACCTGAATTTAATCTCAAAGTCAGGGATGAGTGATTGTTGGAACAGGCTTGGTGAGTCGGCGCAATCTGGAGTATTTATTATTCTTTATTGTCGAAAACTGACAGAATTAGAAATTGAGTCATAAACCATACAGCACTTAAATACAGTGGATTAAAAATGAAAAGCTAATGTCTGTAATGTAATTGCAGTAATTAGTCATCTAATTTTGGCACGTACACTGCTGTAAAATTGGAAAAGGTATTTTTTGCCTTCCTATGGTTTTTAGAGGTCTGAGAGAATACACAAACAGGACAAATTTCCAAACGGACAGTAATAGTGGGGACACGACTCTACTGGTGGTTGGGTGTCAGTACTAGTCCATAGCCTACATCAGGACATTGCGTCAAATACGCAAGGCAAGCCATGTTGTTCTTATCAGACTTACCAGACTGTGGCATTGTGAAGATGTTTGAGGTCAGGCTGTTTTAATATAATGATTAAATACAATCAGAGCAGCCAGGCAGAGGCTTTTGTTTTGTGTTTTGTGTTTTACGTTTTGATTTAGCCTTTAATATCATGTACAATATGAATAGTTCATTCAAATGTCATTCAAATTTTGAAAATCACTTAATCGGGTGTCTGTTTACACCGTTGCAGTGATGTTAATTGGCAGCTGAGGGCTATTATGCTCAGTTAGCCCAACACAATGACACAGCTATGCACAATTCAAGATGAATTAGAGCGCTTAAAACACAACATTCACTATCCATTCATACTATAAAATAAATCCTTCATATTTTGGTCTATGGGATTTTATGTAACTACAATTCTTCCAGCAGGAATGGCTTCTGAAAACCTCTGGGATATTGTGGTGTCTACAGCCTGGCCACAATCATTTACATGTTTTGTACTGATTATTTCCCAAAAGAACTACACAAAGCACCTTGAATATTCCAGTCATTTTTCAGCCATTTGTTACATAAAGACAAAGGCTTATCGCTGGAAAGACATCTCTTTGGAGGGGTTAAGATTTGAATGTTAGAGCCATTTTTACAAAGTATGGGGAGGTGGTGTTGGTGTTGTGCGGTCCGCATGTCTACATGGGGCAACTGGCCCACATGGGAATCGGCCAGAATTGCTCAATGGCCAATCCACATATGATCAGGTGAATGACATCACTGTATTAAATACATAATTTTAGTTAATATTTTTAAGAAAGTAAACATCCAGAAATAAATAACACCAATTGGCATATTACTGCATTACTGTCTGTACATCCGCTAGTTATTTGGCCATGGCCATGGAGGACAATTACTGAGAACGGTCTTATTGCTTGATTAAGGGATTTGAAAGAGTGTAGCTCTACTTTTCGGACACTGGAGATACCAATGTCTGTCTAGATCCACTAGAACTCTTGTCGTTGGCTGTGTTGTACATTTCCCAGCAGACAGCCAAAAGCCCCCTTGAGTGTTTGATCCATATCCACCCGGTTTTAAGAATGTATCTGAAACAATGTCTTAGGAAAGCGCTGAAGCAACCAACACTAATATATAACATTTGAAAAATAACTTTGAAATATGAATGTGGCAGCTGCCTCCGCACACAACACATCTCTGGGCACAAATCTGTTGTCCGGTTTCGGTTTGGGCTCTGTAGGTGGCCCTCTCACTGCCCTCTGTTCATGCTGGTGGGAAACAAAAATGGTCACAATGTGCCTCATTTCAGTATGGTTAACATTATTGGACATGCAGTGGGGAAAAATGTGGCACAGATGAGTGAGCTTCTCCACGTGTTGTGTGTCCCTGCAGTGTGTACAGCAAGCCCTGGTTTAATAACAGCTGCAGAGGACATTCACTAAGTGTATATCTTTCAAACTAATTTAGCTGATAATTCACTTAGATCGTGATACTTAAACTAATACATCCACTTTCCCCACTGGCACTGTTTCTTTGTTCCCCCGGGAGCTGTGTCTATGAAGATGTTTTGTTTTGTTTTTTACAGAACTGTACTACATTGAATAGAAGCTAAAGGAATAATAAAAGCTGTGGCACAATGTCGGAGGTTCGAATATACAATTTTAGTGTTACGTAAGAAAATAATTAATCATTAGATGGTTTGCTAATAGCATCACATATCAAAGCTTAGGTTTAGATTTACATGTTATGCTGTGCATTGTTTCTCCTTCTGATGCCAGTTACTTAAAGCATTCAGTTAAAATGTACCGTAAAGTTTGTCTTGTTTTTTATGCAAGCACTAGAGAGCACTTTAGTTTTCATCTGGCCATTAGGCCTGCTCAAGTCATATATTGAAAAATGAATTTTAATTGCACTGCTCAGTATCAATAAAGAAGTAAGACTATATTACAATATCATTGGTATGCTCGGCGTTCTGAGAGATCCAGATGGAGTACACATCCATTAGACCGGTCTTTGATGAAAGCTTTGATTTCCATAACTTGAACTCTCTACATCCTAACAAAGTGCAGCTTGCATATGGTATGAAATACACTGTTAATTGCACTGTTCCAAAATCTGTACGGCACATCTGAATAAAAATGTATTTATTATATCAAAGTGTATTATTCATTTATTTGGGTTTATTTATTTATTTATTTATTTATTTATTTATTTATGTGTTGGTTTGTTTCTATATTTATTCATTTTTGGAGGCCAAAACCTCATCTTCCTGCTCTATACTGTGGAGGGAGCCTGCACAAACTACACAATTTCTAAGATGCGTTGAAA
This sequence comes from Amia ocellicauda, assembly GCF_036373705.1. NCBI lineage: Eukaryota > Metazoa > Chordata > Actinopteri > Amiiformes > Amiidae > Amia > Amia ocellicauda. Next base: position 25,775,278 of record NC_089859.1, read on the forward strand.
TTCACTCTGTAGTCTCTAATGGATGATGAATGACAGAAGACCTGAAAGATATTGTTGTTGATGCAGGAAGAAGCTGAGATAAGACCAGCCAAGTGTTAATATCAAGTCTATAAATGAGATAGGGAAATTGGTTTAGGAACATTAGTAATTAATGGTGGCTATAGGTGTATTTTTGTGCTCTCGTTATGTATTCCTGAACTATATTGTTTTGTACTGGATATATGCTGATAGCTCAGATCTTCTGCAAGAAGCTTATGTAACTAAGCAGCTAAAGTTATCAAAGCTCCTCCTTTCAGATCATGAATGATTTATGCTCAATATACATTTATGTGTCTCAGCCATCTTTCTTTCCACAATTTAAATTACTCTCTGTATGAAAACAAGTTAATTGGGATACACACACACACACACACACACACACACACACATGCAGACACGCACACGCACACACACACACACACACACACACACACACACACACACACACACACATGCAGACACGCACACGCACACACACACACACACACACACACACACACACACATTCCTGCAGTTTGTATTCAATCTATCTGTTACCAATATTCTTTTCTGTTTTCATATTGTTAACATTACTGTTTTTATGATTGTTTGGTTAGTTTGTGCGTTCTGCATTAACACATCACACTGAATTTAGACCTACAAATCTGTCAAAATATTAAATTACCTATGTGAGGAAAAAACAAAATACTGTCTATTGTAACAGCTTTACTGATTATACCCATGATAGATTACATACAGCATAGACTTAGTAGAGCCTGAGAGCCCTCTATTCTCTTCCTCCTAACCTTTATAGCGCGTCTGTGCCCCTCCCCACAGCACTGTCTTTACCCATTTAACCCTTTCCTAACCTGCCTAAGGAGCGATGGCATGTTACACTTTTGTTTAATATTAGGCTTCAAGGACACCAGCTCTCAAACACTTTGACTGCTCGCAGGTTTGCAGTGGAAACCCAGCTCCGCATGCTAACTTCATAGTTTAAATGGAAAATTCCACTTGCTATGTAATCGCAGAATATCAAGAACTCCCAACACATGTAAACAGAGCATTCGAAATCTATATTCCAGTGTCCTAATTAAAATTCAGAATTTTTTGGTCAGGTTGTGTGTTAACTGTCTTCAGCAATGGGCTGTTATTTGTTCTGGCCAGAATGCAAGCACTGATTTGGCAGGGATTCATATTTATGGACTTCTCTTTCGTTCTCTTTGAAATCCTGTTTAATCAAAAAGAAAAGGGCTATATTTGGAAAGATTTATAGCCAGGGAGTAAAAGTTGAACAATTCTAGATTATCAGAAGACAGCTATTTAATTGAAAATACTATTTGACAGGGGTAAGCTACAAATTCATATTCTAGGACGTGCTGTTCTGGATTACATATTTTGGCTCACACTCTGCTGTTTTGTTGTTGTTGTTGTTGTTGTTGTTGTTGTTGTTGTTGTTGTTGTTGTTATTGCTGAACTCAAAATACAATTAGGGGCTCCGCTATTGCATATTCTATCTTTATAGAAGTTTGCTGTCTGTAGTATTCAAAATTACGGCTCCAGTACAGGGGGTCCAATTATCACATGAAGCACTCCAGATATTTTTTAAACTGAAGGTGGTTCATACAGTTTACAGTTATAAATAAATAATAGGCAGCAGAGATTGTATCTTATTGGGGCAGTGGAGTCAAGCTGAAATCATTGATACTGTGGAAAGGATTAAGTGACGAAAATCAAGATCCACACCTTTTTATTGCCAGTGTGTGACTTTCACTTCAAGACAATACAACTGAAGTCCTCTGATTTGTAGGATTAAATCCCTGTTTTTATGATGCAGTCAGACAAGAGACTATTTGATTTTCATTCCAGAGACGAATTTGGAGTCAGCTCATGTTTTTAGCATGAGTCCGTCTGGAGGATAAAATGTGTTCATCCTCAGCTTTCAACCAGTTTTCTAACAAACGTGTTTGTCTTTTAAACTAAATAGCTGAAAGAAGCTTGGTTTTAGTTGAGTCACATACTGGATATTAATTACACACACACACAGTTGACATGAAATGCAAAAACACAAGAAGGGGCAGAAACACATATGCTGCTTTTATATTTATATATTATTATTATCACTTTAGTTCTATAGCAGTTATAACATAAGAGGCATGGTTCAGGCTGCTGCAGTTATGGTTTCATCAGGACACTGTGCTCATTGTGAAGAATCATGAGTTATACGAAAAGTAACAAGACCTTTCAAACCAAGTGAGTGCACAGAGGGTGGAAACAGGAAACCAAGACAATGATAGGACACTTTCAGCACCGCTTGTTAAATACAATGTGCAGAGTGCATTGTGTGATGAGTTAAATGGAGCCGTGTTAAATGGGCCCAGATTCTTAATTGGGGGGTCGAGACATCTCTATCAGGCATATTCTTCATCCACACTGTTACGTTTGCTTGAGGGAAAAAAATAGAAATATGCTGCATTTTTCTTCCTGCTGTATCTCCAGAGCAGAATAAAACAATATTTGACTTGGAAGGACTCCAGATACTGTAAGAAGAGAGAGCACTGAGTGGCTAAAAGTTTATGAAAACAATTCATTAAGTTGTAACCAATAGCCTCAAAGTACCTCAGATGACTCGTTAAAGATCAAAAGGAGTTTTATAAGGGTTGTGTTAACAGGATTCTTTAAAAGTTTAAAATCTTTTTACTTTATTCAAGTTTTACCTTGGTTTCTCCTGCTTCTGTCTCATAAATAAGTGCTTAAAACAATCCTTTACTAATTACATCCATTACAAGCTTTCCCCTGTGGAAATAAAGTATTTTATATTGGTAAGAAAAGAAGAATAAAACCCCATTGACATGGCTTATTTTTTACAAAGAATGACATCCTTTCAAAAAGAATCCTATCGAGATTTGATGTTGACAGAGTATTAGCTACAATAATGTTGTTTAACACGCTGATTTATTGATTTCAAACCAGACTACGTTTTCTGGCCAGTATTGCCAGATGTCCCTGTAGAAGCATACATATAATTAAGCTTTACAAACCATTTCCTTTGACACGTTACTGAAGTATTTGTCATCCTTCTTTGTTTAGAGTGTAACCAAGTGGTCACCTGTCTCACAGCAACACCTCTTTGACGTTTTACCTACCAAATGATTTATGTCATTCTTTGGCACAAAGGCGAAAGTAATATTCTGCTTAGTTCTCTGCTGAGATAATAACATCCAGAGGCGTATTCTTTGTGAGTGGGACCAGAAGGTTAAGCACTCAATTCATTTATGATCAGCGGGGATAAAACTCAGAATTAACTACAGCAAGTCCAACACACATAGCAGTGTTTCTATTTCACTGTACGCCTTGGCTTGTTGTACATGTAGGTCAGATCAAACAATCTTGTTTTGTGCTGAAATAATACCTTGTTCTATTATTCATGTGAGGAAATTCATACTGGGGATCGAAACAGACTGTTGCTAGGTTTCCGTAATGTGAAAAAAAAACCAACAACTGTAAAATCTGTTGCTTGGTGTGTGTGTCCTTGTGCAGCTGTGCGTGTTTGCATGTGTGGATGTTTAAGGCGGTCTGGCCTCTGAGAGTTGGGTAATCAAACATAGATATCAATGTTTTATTTATTTTTAAGATAAACAATGCGTAAAAATGATTTAGTAATTGATTTCTGATGATTAATAGCGATTTAACCACAGCGATGCAGTTGGCTGATGCTTTGCCTTTGATTAATTACACATGAAAGCAAGCAGCCAATATGTTCATGCCATACAGTAATATTGACCTTTCTAACTCACATTCCCAAGGTTGTGTTCATTATTACATTTTTTCTTATTCCTAAATACTCCAGTGAAGTTTTCCATCAGTAGACAAGGTGTGACATCAGTCAAGCATGACAGGTCATTTCATTACATTCTTTGAAAATCCTCTGAGAGCTTGCCAAGGCTAGGACTACAAGGCTTTACATCAAAATCCCTGCTCCCCTTTAAAAAAAAAAAAGAAAAGAAAATCTATGATATCTTTTCTGGATTCGTAGATACTGGCAGAAAATATCACTGCGATTATTATTTGTATTATTATTATCTATGAGAAATGAAATCTATTGTTTTCACATTTGTAGTGCTGGAAATAAAACAAGTTATAGTACATCATTCGTCTGTCAGCCTCTATACATGGATCTGAAAAGGGTGCAATAATGTTTAATACAGGTACAGATTTGTGCTTCTTTTTCAATTTAGAGAAACAATTTATGTTTTTTTTTATATTGTTGATTACACCACATAAATAGAAAATGTGTTATTAAAAATATGAACGTATTAATGAGTGATGTGTGCTGTTCATTGTGAACCTGAAACTGAAAATATCTGAACAGTATTTCTTGAGAAAGGAATTATGAACAGAAATCAATGTTTCCTTTTTAGTATTAACTGTAATTTATATTTAAAGCATAATACATTAAATATTTCAGCCCTGCTAAAGTGACAATGAAGACCTGTCTCTCTCACAGCCCAAACAGTGCTCATGTTCATATAACTGAATATAATACAGGTAGGGGTGTCAAAGTACATATGTATACATTAGGGTCATTTACTAAACTATGAGTCATATTTCTTTACCCTGGGCGACCCCCCAGTGTGCCCTTTACATGGTCATTCAAAGAGGTCTCCACAGGAACAAGTGTATCATGTAAGATTATTTTATTTCATGTATTCTTTCCTCTGTATGGCAACATTTTTTATTAATAAGAGTTTAAACATATTATTCCTTAAATATTGAATCCCACCTAAAGATGTGAATGGATAGACTTTGAGAAATAAAAATTAAACAATGTAATAAAGTCTGGTCTTCTAAAATAATAGGCTTCACAGATTTTTGTAATCTTATGTGGAATAATTGTGCAGTCTCTATCAGGCAGAAGTAACATTTACTGAATGCAGGGAGTGTTATCTTTCTTTCAGGACACAATTTAGACATTGTTATTTCAACCTGTTAGTGTGTTTTTGCAGGCTTTATCTCAGTTGACAGTTGGCATCTCCAAGGCCTCCAACAAAATGAAGTTATTTCTTGCTTACATTTTTTTTTCACTTTTCAAAAGCTCATTCTCAATTTATATGTATTGGAAGATAAAGAAATGTGATTATGTCACCACAAATCCCATAAAATACAGGATCAGGTTAAATCTATTCACTGCTCTGTCACTGCCAAACCTAACTTGTCTTTTCATACAGCACTATCAACAAAAGTAAAGGCATGCAGTAAATATTGCAGTGTATTAAAGTACTTTAAATCCAATAACGAAAGGAACACACTTGAAGATTGACCTAAATTTTCCCACAGTAAATTACCAAGTATTTTCAGTATTACAAAGAAAATACTACAAAGTTGCATCTCCTTTTAGCTCCTATCATAACTAATGATATTCCAGTGACTCAGATGAGAAGACATGTATTTCTATATATATATATTAGAACATGTTTATTTATTTGTGGTACATTGCAAATACATTTGGCAGTTTTCCCAGATACATTTTTTTTAATTATCTATGTTTTAACATAATTTAACATTGCTTTCCTACAATTAATATGGTATACTACAATACACTTTTATATCAGGGAAGCCCACAGCAAATGTGATTGTGCTTGAATAGTTGGTTGAATAGTAATTTTTAGGAGAATTAGCAAAGTGAGCTAATGACTTGCATATAGTACAGGTTGGAAAATCAGTCTCAGAACAACCAGACTCCAGAGCTTCCTTGACTATCAAACCCAAACCTCAACTGAAGATGTCAGAAGCATTTTGTTCACTGACATTATTTTACTCTGTGCACATATAATTTGTTACTATGCACAATTAATAAATGTAACGTTTAATTAACAAATTCCTATTTTAATTCTCCCCAGGGAAAAAAACCCCAAAAGAAATCATTGCAGAAGGACTCACACATCCCAGATACCTGAACATCATGCTGAACAGTGCTTAAACTATACTTCCCCATTAAGCTACTGGAGTCACTGCAATAAAGAGCATTGACTGGGGGTCATTAATTATGGAGTGTGGTTACATATCACATTAATAGCACTGTAACTGCAGATTAGTGTATTATGACTGTAGTTATATTGATGTAGTTATAATTCTGCTGAACCGGATTTATTGTGCAGATAAATTGCATGCTATCTGTTCTCAGCTATTATTCTAGTTCTGCTGTGTAAATGTTGCTGTTCTCCAAATGCAGTAGAACTACAGTACTTTCATGCTTAATATTTATTAAAGTTATGATTAAAACGTGTGTTTTTCATTATACTCTGTTAAAGACAGTACAGATGTGCCAGCCTGCTTCCTGTTTCCTTCCATTGTGCACTTGGATCTATATGGACCAATCGGATGGGTTGGACAATAACTGGATGTCCTTTGCTTGCTTTAGAAAGCTCCAAGGATCATTTAAGCTATGTACTTATATTTTGTTTTTGATTTTAGTTCTGAGTACTCAAACAAATTGATTGAATTCAGTCTTATGGAGTGCTTAAATTATTTATAGAGATCCTGAAGAAACATCATACTTTGGGAGCAAATTAGCCTTTTGTGAATTGTGAACAAGGGTCGAGGGGCATCATAGCAGTCAACTATGAAAAGAACTGCACCTGAGGCTGCAGAAGGAGCAAATTCAGTCTTTATGTATTCCAGCTGAGAATAATTAGCAAAATACCATACCACTAATGGAACGAATCCATTTTTTTAATTCCAGAATTGTGTGAGTTGAGTTGCTTCGGTTCAAAATACTTCAGGTTGACCATGTATTAATTAATCTCAACAAAAAAGGGATTTCCCTAACAGAATCCCTGCTTAAGAATCAGAATAGAATTTTGCCATATCTTAAGTCATATACACAGTGAAGGAGCGTCACAGATCAGCAATGCTGGGTAAATAGTAAAGAGCATTCAAAAGTGTTTTTTAATGGATAGTCCACCTCTTTCTACAAAGATTCTGATTATGTTAACTTTAAGATGTTTCTGTTACGATATTGTGGATTTTGGGGGGATCATAGGTCTGTGTTATTTGTTTCTGTTGCTGTTTGTCTTTGTTCGCCTGAGATTAGGTTTCTGGGTACTAATCAAATTAAGAGTGTGTTAACCTTAGCTGCTGCTCCTTATAGATGTGTGAAAACTTCAAAGCTAATATTCCTCTGTGTGAGGAAAAGCACAGCCCAGGGGTGGCGAACTGACAAGAAGAGATGATGATTGTGACACAGTGTATAAGTGAAAAGTCAGATCAAGAAACCATCGGGCTGATGCTTCCTGAAAGAGAAAGGCAGGGCCTATCTTTGAGCTGCTTTCATGCCGGCATTTTCTATAGTCCAGATAAGGGAGGTTATGCCCCAACTCATATTATAATTCTGTTTTCTATAATGCATGTTGTATCTGAACTTGGTCAATAATCTGCCACACCGTGTTAAAATGGGACGTGTTTTGTATTGATTTTGTTGAGTTTTTGTTGGAACACCAATGACTTTTACAAAATGATGAAAGAACCAGAAACACCAAGTTAGATTTTGCTCCAAATGTTTCAATACCATCATCTGAAGCAGCGTCATTACAAGAACCACTACCACCCTCTTGCCATCCTTTATTAGAAGACATTCATGTTCGCATAACTCACATCGTTGCAGTAGATTACACATGACACCCAGTGAGTGTCTGTCAATTCTTTGAGCGCACAAGCTGCCTGGTTTGCTTTAAAGACCACACAGCACTGTACTTCTTCATTGCAAAAATGTGCAAAAGGTGTACATCATTTTTGTTGTTTCTATTTAAGTGAATTATTTTCTTTATGGAGGATAATTCCCAGAGCACTGCAGAATATGGTTTTGATTTTGATAAAATTCAAAGTGGGAAATGCATAATGCGTATCCATGCACATTAGCTGTATATGCAGCTGTACATCTTAAACATGCTGTTACAGTCAGTGTGTGCATGTAACACTCTTATTGACCTTCCTTTCACAGACACCCGAGGATTATGGTGAAATAAGAAGAATAAGGAGCTGAGGGGCCTCTTTTCTAAGCAGCCCTGCAGAGACTGGCTTTATCATGAGATTTTCATGAGCTTTTCTTCAGACTCCCAAAAAAAAATTGAAAAAAAGAAAAGAAAATGAAGACGTCGACCATGGGGGAGCGGATCCAGAAGCTCTAAATTAATGGACAGTATCCTCCCTCGCCACCGTGTCGCCCGGATGGCTGCTGGCTGCCACGCTTCAGGACAGTAGCTGGCCGGTCTGAGACAATGATTTAGAGGTCTGTCGTCGATCCTGGGAGGATTGAAGATGACAGCCAGGAGCCAGTCCTGCCACATTCCTGTGGATGACCAGATGAACCGGTATCCGACAGGCTCTTACCCTTTCCTCTTCCCCTCGGTGATTAGTGGGCTCCCTCTCCCCCCTCTCCAGAGACTGCAGAACAACCCCCCCACCAGCGGGTGCAGCACCCCCTCTCCCGCCAGTAAGTATCGCCTCCTCCCCATGCCGAGCGCTTTGGCTGCCAGTGAGACCTTTCATTGCACTGGTAACAGAGAAAAGGGATACCTTAATCCAATTGATATCCCAGACTGATGTCATGTGAATCAATAATCTGAAGGAAAAAAAAAGTATCTGTGGTAACTTTTTTGCTGTAAGAGATGGAGATAAATGCCGCAGTTCAGAAGGCTAACCGTAGAGAGTGAGGCCGTGACATGCGCGTTTGCATGGCTGTCGACATGAAGGATAGAATTCGGCGCTTGGTCATTTCTCAGAGGCGACAGCATTAAAGGGGGCTTCCTAATTACCAGACCTTCCAGAACATTTCAGTGCCAGTAATTGTCACAGTTAACGGTGTAATAATGTCACTGAGCAAACTAGAAGTCATTTCAAGTTTTTAAAAATGTGTTTTCCTATTATCTTGCAAAAGAATGCATTTAAAGGTCCAGTAGTTTTGAATCCCTTGTATCTACAATGAAATGTGATAGCATGGAAACATTTAAGTGTTTCAGATATGTTTTTTCGTATGAAACATAAAGGACTTAAATGAATAAATCAATCAATCAATAAAAATATGCTATTTGGTTTACTTTACTTTAATTCAATTTACTAATATTTCCAAATTCTGTATTTTGTGAAGGAAAAAAGCTGCTATTGATCGATCATTCAGCTGAGCAAAAAGGTTTGTTTGTTTTGCATTATGGTGGAAAATCCTTGACTGATGTCATGTATGTGATAGAAAACAGGCTGTAGATTAATTTATAGGACTGTCGTGTCAGGTAGTGTGCCATTGTCATTAATGTGGTTGGCATGCAAATCAGATTGTGGCTTTTACTTTTATATCTTCTATGTCTGAGTTTGAAGTAGCCTATGTAGACAGTAACTTGTGGAGTCCATTAAGTCTTACTCGCCCCTGGCTGAAGAGGTCACTGAGGTTAATCTTTACAGTATAAGCTCAGACACAGCTGCCTGTAATGGCACGTTACACTTGAATGTTTATTTATACATGCAGTTTGTCTGTTTTGACAATGAGACATTTCAAGTTGAGTGATTAGGATGCCACCTCAATAAAAGGGTTTCTGTCGGTCAGTGATGTCTTGTGTACACCTCTAGACTGTGCTATAGCAAAGTTTTGGGGATTTCTTCTGCTAATTGGACATATTAATCTGTTTTAATTCCATTGCTTACATTTGAAAGCCAAGTCAATACAACACATTCAGTCAGTATTAAGCACTTCAACTAATTTAACTGGAAAGCTAAAAAAAAAAAAGAAGACAAGCTAAAGATTTTTTTAAAGGGTAATCAGCTGGCTTCAAGTGCATTTCAAGTTGCCCGAGGCAAAGTAAAGGTCTGCTCTCTGTCTCCGGCTTTTTATCCTCAGTCTTTGGCGTGTGAGAATACAGGAGTTATGTTTCTTCACCACAGTGGAGGAAGAGTTAAATTCGATCTGATCCGGAGATAAAAGATGTAAGATGTAAATCAGAAGTCATCACTGCCACATTTCTACTCTACTTGATTATTTTCTTATAATGTTTTCCCCATCTATCTTCTGTCTGCCTGGATTAACTATTGCATTACATACAGCCAAATAAACAAGTCTTTTCTTCAGCACATTCAGAGTTATCTCCTTTGGCTGCTATGTAGGATTTTCTCTACTTTTAATACACTGTATATTCCCTGTTTTGCATAGTTTATGCAGGACTACAGATGTTGTTGTGTATGACTGTAAAGCTGACATTTACTGTAGATGGCTTAAAACCTATTTCATAAGGGACAGTTTTAAAAATGTGACCAATACAGAACTAACAAGAATTCTTGAACTATCCTATTCAATGTAATTATTTTAAATGAAACTAAATGTTACCATATTGATTGCTTTGACTTTTTACTTAATCTTAATGCATAAACACTAAAGGGAGAAGACTCTTCTGGATTTCCAGTAATGATGACATCGTAAAAGTAATTATTTTTAAAAGCATGAAATATATGTCAAAAATATTAAATGTTTACTCATATTGGCTATAAATCTTCAGAAAACATAATTTTACTCTATTACTTCATACAAGCCACAGCTCTGCGGCAATACATTAAATACCAGAGAAAATGGCTCGTGTTGCTGTCTAGCTTGTTTCTATGATACTCAAATACATCCTGAAATAAACATCAGTTGCAACGCTCTGGAGAATTTCCTGGAATTAATGGGCCTTAAATAAGAGGTCATAAAACAGGTTTTACTGTATCTTGTCAAGGATATTCCCTGTGCTTTCCAAGTAAACATCAAAATGAAAATAATCAATTAATGCTGGATTAGCAGAACAATTGCCTGTTGAAAGTGTAAAAGTCAGTGAAAGACTGGCTTTTTTATTTTTATTTTCACTTGGTCTGTAAAAGTGTATAAATGCCATGTGATTTTTCTTGCAACCCGAGCATTGCGTATACGTGCAGGATAATATTCTATATATGCTGGGCTAAATTCAGTACTACAAGAAATCATTAAGCACCCATGTGTACTACTTTCACATATTTTACTAGTCTGTTTGCGGCTTCTGTATACACTTTGTATACACTGTCAGGGGAAAGTTATTTAAAGTGCCCCATAACGCGATAAAAATAAACAATTCTTTTCAGTTTAATAGAATCTCGTTCTCTGTAATAAAACTAGAATAGGGAGGAATCAATCATGTTCAAGTAGTAGTAAAAGTATATTCCAACATGATGATAACATTCAGCTTCAACACAACAGCAGTAATGACCATTTAAAACTCAAGCATCTGACAGGCAAGCTGTGGAGCAGCATGAGAAAGACCCTTTTCAATTAGCCTCTGGGTGAATGCGGTGCACAGGGGATTATAGGTAGTGGGAGAAACATGTGACACAGAAAATTCAACACAAGCAGTTTCTAGACTGATTGAAAAATACAATTTTTCTTAACGGTAGTTATTAAACCTTAAGTACACAATGCTCAGTGTGAAGATCCTCCTTATTACACAACAATACAACAAGCAGAATTGCCTGTGTAATGCATTACCTGTAGCTACTTCAAATACATTGATGTCAGGCCTGACCTGAAGTTAAAAAGCAAACATTTTGCCATCGCGGTTTGTGACAAGTAATCCATCAAAATGTGTGAGTGTAAAATGAATGTCTTGCTGAGGAAGCTGATGGTGAGAATATAATAATGTAATCTAGGAGAAAAAAAACAGCTGATCATAGGAATGTGGACTTGTGTATATGGCACATTGGCAGTGATTTTCATGGCAAATATGAAATGACAGCCAACCTAGATTGCCCAGCCTGCACTCCATCCTCAAGGATTCAATACAGTTTATGTTCAACGGTTGAAAAGAGAGTGGCGCTAGACCCGGCGATATGAGGAAAATGTAGTGGAAAAGAGTCCTTCCATAACATATAGAGTGATGAAACAGAGCGAGCAGAAAAGAACATGTAAAACCTGTAGAGCCCTCGTCTCCAGCGCATGGGTGTAAAGTTCAGAGGTTCACAGTGAGAGAATGGACAAATGACAGCTCGCTGTGTCTTAATTGTTGAAAACGAAGACCCGAGTTGAAAAAAAACCCCACTGTGAAACCTAAGAATGCACTGATTCGCCAGATATGAAAGCTCAATCAGGCTCTTGTGGGATTTTCACTTGATCAGCCATGGCTATTCCACTGGCAACAGCAGATGCAGACTCATTCCCGGCCCCCCAAGGGACTCCGCTAACCCAATCAGAAAGAGGGGGAGAAACAATTGCAACAGAGAAGCTTTTCCATGGAATGCCCTACGCAAGCTGAGGGTATACAAACAAGCCTAGAGGGATTTATTTATGCAATCTTTTTTACAGAGCTTTTTCTTGCAGTAATAGGATTTTATTCTTATATGTATATATTTTTTTCCCAGTGTACAAATGGTTTCTAATGAGCTGCGGATACCAAGTGCCTGCAAGTGTAAATTTGAAAACCACACGCCGCAGCATTTAGTTCAAGCCAGTCTTGCCGATATAGAAAGGATTTTGAAAGGTTTTAAATTAACGTTACTAATTTATGTTGCGGGGAAACATTTAAGCCTCTTACTGTGCTGAAGATTTCCCTGCCTCACATTTGTAGATATTGGATAACTTTTGCAATTTAATGATAACAATGGTTAATCGATAGCTGTGATATATTTACTGAAGGGGACCTTACTGAAATACCACAGAGGCAGATTAATTAGAAATGACTTAAATGTATGTTTGTTATTTTGTTATGCTAAAACACCTATACCTATACACTATCATTAACTGCGGGGGTTAATAATATATGATTCAAAGAATGAAGCTATTGTAGTCGAGCAGATCTGGCTGGAAAATGTCAGTTCTAACTTAAACATGTAACATTGTTTTACAGATTCTACAGTATAAGAAACTTTCCCACCAAATCCATAACATTATCTAATGACTAACTATATGGTTCAAATAAATATGAGTATATATGTACAATTTGTTTTACTTTAATAATCCAAACTTATTTTTAAGTTATGTTAAAAGGGCATTTACAGTCCCACAGGGTCGCAGTGGCACCATCAGATGACTTTCATCCTTTAAGAATTCAAAAGAACTACAATGAAAATGACAACGCAACTGAACTGAAGGAGTCCCACAGCTGTGAACCTCATCAGGATAGCAACACCTTATAAATGTACTCAAGCGAAACATCGATCAGATCAGCAAGACAAATAGATAGTTAGCGGGAGCAGCAGTAAACTGGGGATGATCTGCCAGGTGTGCAGGGGCTGCAAGATGCAAAAGCTCTTCCTTTTAGAAAGTTACTTCTCAGCTGCAGTATTTTCCTTGGCAAGTGAGCGCCTCGGTGAGAGATGAACATTGTAACGAGTTTCAATTGATCAGCTTTGGCTACTCTAGGTGGCTGTGCCTGTATCCACGAGTGTGCAATCATTCAGTGGTACGTAATTAATCGCTGCCTGATGAGACACACTATTTGACAGGATGACTCATTGATTTTGAGAACATGTCAGACGCAGAATTCATAATCAATTTATACAATGAGGAAGCCTGTTCTGAATTTCCTTTTAATTGATCCCATCTGCATGGTGTAGATTTAGTCTGGGAAATGAGGAACTGAGGAAAAAATAAACACTGACATTGTGTAGACCTTCACCTTTGTTTCAGACTTTGTTTCTCAATATATATATAATTTGTATACACTCATACTTACTTGGTGTTTAAGAGAAACATTTCTTGGCTTCCATTTAGGGGGCTGTCTAAATAATAAATTTGAAGTCATACTGAACCTTCACCGGTTTAAGCTTTAATTTGTTATTAAACTGTGTCCATTTTGTGTAGTCGAAGCAAGATTAATTTGTTTTTCAATTAATGACTACAACAGGCCTGTTTCCCATTTTGATTCTGTCAAATTTCTCATTTTATTTGGGTTTATTGGAACAGCCATCAATGCGGAGGAGAAATTTAGGTCACACTATAATACATATAGCACAAAACATAAACACTGCAAAATATGCTTATCCAGCATAGATAATATGAAAATCAATGCACTCTTCAGAAAAGCAAATAAAGATACTTACTAACACAGAGAGCATTATGTCTGTTATGGTAAAATGACATGTAGTTCAGTTGAAGGCCATCAGAGGCAACTTCTGTCCAGTGGCTCCTCTTAACGCATTTAGCAAATTAAAGAGATTACATTTATTCTTTCCATTATTTCCTATTCTCTTGCGGTTAAACCACTTAACCTGAGCTTAATTGAAAGAGATAGAGAGGTTACGGTAACAAACACATTTAGCAAAAGAGGGCCAGTATGAACTCTGAGCCAAACAAATGATCAGTCCCTGGCTAACAATAACAGATTGGAGGAGAGATCTATTAATTAGGTGTGATTGTGTGAACTGGGCCCCTGCCAGCTTTCCAGTTGTCGAAATAATTATCAGATAAAAGTGCTTTATTGTTTTTTTTATGGCTTGGGAGCAGTACAGTTACCTTAGCAACATTTAAGTTTTTTCACCTCACAAATGGATTATGGCAATAAGGTATTCCAAACATCGCGAGGATCTTCTGAAAATAACTTTTCCAAACAGAACAGTTGTTGTTTGTGTGTGTGTGTTGTTCTCTTTTACTATACATCAAAATGTAATAACTATGTATTATATTTTAATAACATAGTAGTAACTATATAAATTGAGTGTTATTAAGGTATTTAGTATGCAGTTACAAATGAATCCCATAATTAGAAGATGGATTATACAGGAAACTTTCCTAAATTAAGCAACTGTTAGTTATTTTTTTAATTAAAATATAGCTTCCCTCTTTTCAGCGTCCTAATGTCTTTTGTGTTATCAGTCATTGTATTGAATCATAATAGACAACCTACATTTTGTTAAATGTATTGAAGCATGTTTCAATTATATACCCAGATCTGGTTGCCATTGCACAGTATTTATTGTCTGACACTGACACAGGATAACTGCCACATAACTGCAGTGTAGTTTATGTGCATTCATCTGGAAGTGTTTCATTTTTCATTTTAAAAATGTAGTTTAAATGTAATTTATATAACCACATTTCCTTTTATTTCCTGTCTTCCTAGATTAATATCCTTTTGTGTTTGTTCTTAGGCATTCTCTGTTATTTCCGTTTTGATTGCTAATTTCCGTGCCAACTCTTAAAGGGGAACTCCACCAAAAATCCATATTTTCTTAGGTTATTCTATAAGTAGAAACATATCCTGTGGTGTGAGCTTCTATGTACCAGAAATCAGGGATCAAATAAATCTATCCAACCCCTCGGCATATTTTTTCACCACTGGATTGAGGCCCAAAGGATCAAGAAAGTTTACTTTATTCAGTCTTAGATGATCTCACGCCATCATCACCCAACTGGAGTTTCATGATATGCATTTCATGATATGCTTTCTTTTGTTCTCTTACATTGCATACATAAATTCGATTTACTGCTAGCTTATTCATATTCCTGTTTTCAAAGTTATTCTTTTTACAATATTAGAGAACATAAAAATGTATTTTTTTAAAGTTAAACCTTATGATGAAAGGATAAATGAAGGACACACTTTTCTGGGTTTTCTGCTGAGATATGTTTAAATGGCAAGTTTGAGGTCTATGATCACAAGTACAATTCCACGTGTAAAGGTTTCATAATTTGGTGAACTTTAAAATCGGAGAAAAAACATACTAAACATAGTATGTGTTAATGATGTGAAAATAATTGTCATTGAATAAATATAGAAGTTAGAAGTGTAAGGAAACTACTTCAGTTTATTATAATGTTGATTGAGCACCCTTTTTGTCTGTTCATTTGGTATTTTCCATCTAGGGGAGGGGGGTATATAAGGACCAAGGGATAGTCTACAGGGAGGAGCAGGAGTAACAGAAACTCTCTGGAGGGTGAATGATTGGCCTCTTGCTCAATAGACAGTTTATTGTTGGCTTTTACACAGGAGTCTAGCTTATTATTTATGTTTGATATTAGTATTTATATTATTTGTATATCTGTTGGCTGGACATAAACTATATAAACTGTTGCCAGTGCCTAGATTTCAACCCAGTCCTTGGCCTGCATATATATTGATTCTGGCAATACACCCGCTCGCTCACATTACTGGAGGGAACAGATTAAGACTGAGTTTGGTCACTTGTTCTGTCTAACCCTCATTCTTCACAGACTTGGATATGTGCTTTGGTTTGTTGTCCACCTGGAAAGTCTATTTTTAACCAATCTTGAGCTTCTTGAGAGGGACAACAGGTTTTGTGGATGTCTACCGCTTCTAACAAGGGCAGCAGGAGCAGAGGACGTTAAACAGCCCCACAGGAAAGACATCCACCTCTATGTTTTTCAAAAATATGTATGCAAACACAGAGGAAATGATAGTAGTGTAAATAGTGCTTAAGTGAAAGCATTCTAAGGCATTAGATGACAATTTGGTAGACCCTGCAATTTATGTTAGCTTTGACATCAGTACCTTAAAATGCATCCCCTAGAGTGAAACTGAAAAAGATACAGTTCTTGTTAAGCTATAGCTTCCCCTGCCTGTCTCAGCTGTAGGATCTCTATAGCAACGTTACATAAATCAAGAAAATGGGCCCTTTTGTAAGTTGGTTAATAGGCACAACATGCTTCTTTACAAAATCCAACTATTCTTTCAATAGACTTTGATTGAAAGCCAGCCTTTTCTACAGACGCATTCACATTCACATCTAGTAGCAGCTTGTATGGCTGTCTAGTGCCTAATTTATTATCCTTTAAAGATTAGACAATGAAAAAGCAGTTCTCAGGATAATGTTTACACTGAAAGACCTAAACACAAAGCCACAAAAGAGCATCTCCCTTTGTTCTCATTGGAGAAAATAGATTTCACCTGAAAGATTAAACTTTTTTTTCTTAGCTCTTTTCGTTGGTACTTGTGTTACCTCCCTCTGAAATTGAATGGCAAATATGTCCATTATCTTTAGCCTGGCAAACAGGGAGGAGTGAAAGAAAAGTCAAGTACAGGACATATTTATGTTGTTGTTGTTGTCAATTGAAGTTGAATAACGATCAATTTCTATATACAAATTATTAATGTTATTTTCCTAACAAGGAATGTGTTTATGTTTCTGGCAATACATGTTAAACAAGCGCTTTTGCGTAAAATGGAAAATAATAAAGTTTGTATTAGTTTCCTAACAATATATTTATGTTGGTTTGTATGTTCATTTACAAAAAAATAGATGAACCCAGGACTTTCAAAGACCTCAAGGAAGAAGAAGAAGATGGAGCAACAACAACAACAGCAACAACATTAATAAATATAAAAGAACAATGTACAAAAGTGTGGATACCCTTGGATTGATCTTTTAATTAGTCCTGACACCATTGAAGCCCTTAAGAGTAACTCAATGCTATCTAGACACATAAGTCCATCTTCACAAAGCTTTGCACAATGCTGTTATTTAAAGAATGTTATTAAAATCTGTTTTGGTGTATTCAAGTTTGCTCTCTTTCGTTCTTTATTTTTCAAATCTTCAACCTGGCATTTTTGAAACTGGAAAACTGGCCCTGATATTTTAAGCTCTTCACAAAAGCTTCTGAAAAGTTTTTTATGTATCAAAATCTACTCTCTGTGGCTTTGGAAGCAGACCCTACTGCTGCACTTTGAGATAAGTATTTAAGCAACCAAGGGAGGTGGAAATAAGTCTTTGGGGGGGAGAAAACTAAGAAAAACTATGTGATTTGTCAGACTTGCAGCATATCCTTAAGATAGTGTTGATTTTGGAAGCATGGAACAGAGTTTGTTTCACTTTTGCACTTGGCATTTATGTTACATATTATAAAACTCCTATGCATAGTTAGCATTGAGATGTGGAAAGGCCCTGTTCCCACAGTCAGTGTGATTTATGTTGTTTTTCCAGTATTTAGTCACAGATTAAAATAATATAACTCTGAAAATATGTACTGTATCCCTTTTATATGGGCTTTAATGAAGAGAGGCTAAGAGTTACCTTAGTTGTGGTTGGCTTTGTTTTTGTATAACAGCTCTTATTTTTAAAATGATACTTGCCAACATTCATGAGTGGTAATTAACATTTTATTGCCTATATCGTAAATAAATGTGTCTAATCATTCATATAATTTCAGTGACTTTCCTTGACTTTCTGACACTGGGGATAAAAGTATTTTAGGGAAAAAAAGTCAAACAGTGGCAACCAGAGAATACTGAGATACACAATTTTAAAGCTGTCAAAGCAATTCACCTCAAAGTATAAAGATTTTAACTTCAAGTCGTGAAAAGGCAAAGAAGTAAATACAAAAAAGCTACATCAAACTATGAATGATCTTGAATTGTATTACTTGTATCTATATTTTATTGAAGAAATACATTGCTTTGACATCACCATAGAAGTTTCAGTCTTTAGCTGGGATTCTCAAACGGATTTCTCCCTCTCTAGTCCTCAAGTATTCAGAGTTATTTTCTCCAGAAATAGTTGTATTTCTCTTTATTTGATACAGTAGAAAAACGTGGCGTTGGATGAATCTCAGCTGTTATATAATCTCACTATTATATATATATACATTAAATTAGGCATGGTCCAATGGCAGATACCAGATACCTTGTCTGCCTGGTGTGTCTGACAGTTGAAAGTACCTGCAGAAACACTGTTCATTTGAGTAGGTTCGGATCTGAATATTCAGTTTTTATCTCTATACCTCAAAGAGTGTGGATGAAAATGAGGCTGTGAGATTTGAATAAATGTCACAAAGTACAAAATGAAAGCCCAACAGGAGAGGGCCTTCTGATCATATTTACTTAATTGTGCAAATCACCTGAGAAAAGCTCATCTTTCCTGAATGCCGTCTTTGTGGTCCTAAAATAACAATAATCGGTGCGGCAGAGTTGAGCTGGAGATGTCTGTCTGCCAACCACACTGAATTAACACTGATTTCCCCCGCCCGCCGTGGAGTGGGGTTGTTGATGTCTGCAGCATGGGAAATGACTGATTTTCTAGAGAGATCCATTCAGCTGGCCCCTTTAAGTGTTATGCAAAGAGTTTTTAAATGTTTGCAATAGCCCCTCTGATGTACAATAAATTGTTATTAGCTGGAACGGAAAGAAAACCAGGGCAAGAGAAATAGAGCAAAAGGGGGTGAGGGAGAGAATGTGATAACGAGTGAGAGTTGGGAGAGCTAAGGCGTGGGGTTGCTGTATCTTGAAGCTAGGAAAGGCAGTCTGCCATACAGGAAGACCCTGCATTCCTGTCCTCTCGATGAACCTGCCTGAGAGGAATACAGGAGTTATTGGGTAATCAGGGTCTGTCAGCACCTTGGTTATGCAGCATGGCTTCAATCCGATAATGTGAATGGGATCTGTAATAGCACTGATGAAAAGTAAGTTTGCTGTGAAAAGAGTCCCTGGAATTATATTTTGTTCATTTTCAGTTTACATGTGTTGCATTATTGATACCATGCAGCTGATTTTTCCTTTTTTTTACTTCTCTTTTTTCCCCCACACATCTCTTCCCTAATATTTAATTCCTTCCCCCTCTCCGTGGCCCTCGTTTGGTCTCTTTGCTGCTCTCCTCCCCTGTTCTTCCCGCCGCACAGGGTTTTTGGAATTATCAATTTTCTTTCAAGAATGAGAAACTCAAAGAGAAAATAGTAGCACACTACCACAACTGAAATGTATTGATTTTCTAGCACCAGGCTGCTTAGATTAAAAAATGCCAATACTGGAATCCTTTCGTGACCCTCTGGTTCATGTTAAGTTCACTTGTCATTTTCTATAATTCTGAAAAAATCAAGATCCTTAACAATGATGTAGTTAGGAGACTTCAGGAGCCCTAAGGCAGTGTTATTGAATTAACTAGCTACGGTCTGCTATTACTGTGGTTTGGAATTTGTAACACTTTCTGAAGGCAAAGTTATTATTTTTTTTAATGGGCGTATTTAAAAAGCATGATTCGCTGCTGTTCATGAATTATACAATTAGGAGTCTGCATGAATGGTCTCACGGTAAATGTGTTTAAAAATTAAATGAAACCCCAATGCTGGGTTGCTTCACGACCCTTTAAGTGGATTTTTTTAAGCACATAAATACACGTACATATGTATTGATACATAGATAGATATTATCCACGTGTCTGAAAATGCTCTGAACTCTTAGCTATCAAGAGTACCGCCACAGAAAGATTAGAGAAATTTGTGTGTTAAGCTCCCTGAGATAACCGACCTCTTAAAGTACGTGGAGATAATGCAAACCTATCTGATCAGACAGTCCTAAGCCTGTTGTGTGAAGCTGGTTTATCGAGAGTAATCCTTCCCAGGATGCCCAGTGTACTGCAGTATTATAAAGTTCTTCCAAAACGATCTTGGGGGAATACAATTGGTGCGGAATCCGAAAGTTCAACTTCTCTGGGCTACGTGAAGGCATTAAGTGATTAGCAAAGAAAGACATGGAGGGGAGTTGGGAATTGGAATAATACTTATGGTTTTAATTTCTCCAGAATTCAAAAAGCCTTTATCGGGATACTTATGGAAACACCTTGTGTGCCAGTGTGCTTCTTTTCCATTTGAATCGACATCAAACTAAATGAAACAAACAAACAACAATAACAAAAACTTGAAACATTAAATCATAAAGCAATGCATTACAAAAGAACACTTTTGTGAGAGAAAAAACATCAACATTTAGGTATATCAAATAAAGACGCCTTGGCTTGCATCCTTTAGTAGTAACTCATTCTCCCTCTCTGGCTTGCTAGCTCACTTCAGGGAACCAGAGCCTCCAAGACTGAAGATATGATTGTCTAACAGTCCCCTCTCCTTGAATACATTGAATGATTGTTCCCTTGGGAAAGAGTTTCTCTGAGCAGGCTGAAATCCTGGATTATTACCCACTAACTTCTCAGGTTATTGCTAGTAAGGATTTGTAGAGGCTGAGAAGCAGGATATTGTATTATCAAGTAAATCTGGATTGGCACCTAGCATTGACTTCACTGTGGCTGGTACTTAAAACAATATTTATGGATTTATACACCAAACATATACATGCCCTCAGTGTAAAAGATCAATCATGCCCAAGTTTTGTTGTTGTTTTTTGTATGTTTTTTAAAGAGCAACATTTGAAAGCAAACAAAAAAATACATGTTAATGTAATGTTTAAAGCAGTCATTCTTCTTTAGATGATATGGCTACAGGTACTAATTAGTAAAAACATCAGTCAAGATTTAACCTCGTGTCAGTGCTGGATGTAATGAAACATAAAGAGAAATGCCTCAATTAAATATTTCCACATGGAAATGTCTACATGTGTACACAGATCAAGTGTAGGACAGATCGTGTGAAATGGGATATCAGTTACTTGTGCACATATGATCAATGTGCAGTTACATCTGTTTCACGTGATTGGAACACAAAAGTAGCAA
Source organism: Amia ocellicauda (assembly GCF_036373705.1). Taxonomy (NCBI): domain Eukaryota; kingdom Metazoa; phylum Chordata; class Actinopteri; order Amiiformes; family Amiidae; genus Amia; species Amia ocellicauda. The sequence continues at coordinate 25,796,725 of NC_089859.1, forward strand.
CGATGAAAGTTCGTGTACAGTTTTACAACACAGAGTTTAAGCAAATTAGGTCAAATCCAACAGATCAACGTGGTTTTCAGCAAAGGGTGTCTTGTCATTTTTCTCGCAAGAAGTAAGTGACCCTTACCATACCTCCAATATAATAATAATAATATGTAGTACAGTTACATTGGAGCACAGTCACAGGCACTATAGAATAAGTGGGAATACCTTTACTGGTAAGCTAATAACAGTGAAAAACCTACTGAAACTCTGTGGCACTTGATCCTGCCAAAAATAAACAGGTTTTAAAGGCTGATTTAAGAAATAAAAAATCAAATAAATAATAATAATAATAATAATAATAATAATAATAATAATAATAATAATAATAATAATAATAATAATTTGCAATATTTATTTAAAAAGGTGAAAGGATTTCAGTATTCCTAATGTGAGGTGGCCCAGAGTTCAGGAAGTCAGAGAGATAACTAGGAGGTTGAAGCCTTTATGGAAGAGGAACAAGATTTTCAAGTCACTGTAAAATACAAATTCGGCAAACAATTTGAACAGGAGGAGAGTCAATGTGATTCCTACAGAAAAACAATCTTGGCTGTGTTCTTTTGGCACAATGGTAATTTCACTGTGGACCTTCTTGGTGCACACAGCACATTACAGAAGTAAAAATTGAGAAATCGGCTGCAGAAAGGTAGCTGTTTCACAAAATTAGTATTTTTAGAGTGACACAAAGCAGACTTGACAGCTGTAGAAATGTGAGCTGCAAACAGATAAAAAGTGGGATCACTAGAGTAAGTGCCGTTAAGAGCAGGATTAAGGATGCCGCCCATGAGAGCGAATGCAAAGGACTTACGTTGCAACAATTGAAGTTTGGAACCTACCAAAAGTACATTATGAGCGATTTCAGATGAACAACAGATTGCTCTTGAGAACCTAAAAGCTCTATGTATGGCAGTGATCACACCTTTAACCAAGTATTGTCTTTTTGTTTTGTGCTCTCTTAAAGCACACAAATTATTAGTTATCATTTCTCTAGACAGAATATAGAGAATGTAGGAGATGATCTGATCAGTCCACCAACTGCTGTTTCAATGGATATGTCAGTATGGGTATATTTTTCAAATGCTTTGAGGAAAATCGTGCAAAGCTCTCCGGCTTTGCACAGTTTCAGGTGTCAGTGGTTAATTGCATAGAATAGTATAAATAAAAATAACTGTGTGACAGATATCCAGTATAGATCACTTTTTCTGATATTACCCAACATGTCAGTTTTGTTAGTGAAATACAAATTATACAGCTAGGTGAATTATAAAACAAATAAATAAATACTTATATTTTGTATTGTCAGCTTGAGAATTGGAGAGGCCTATCTAGTCCAATATCTGCAACTAGGACAATTATTGTACTACCACCTGCAGTGCCTTGTTATATGTGATGTTTTCTCTGTAAGGGCATCTTAAAATCTACATTTGGCTTCAAATTCTATCACTGTATTTATTCAATGAGTTTTCCTATTCGTGTTTGGCAGCAGGCTTACATCTACAAATCTTTGCTTAAATAAGTACACTAAAATGCTGCTGGGTGAGCCATATATTAAGCATAATTGCAAGGGAATGTGATTCTTAACTGAAGCTCCTTTGGGTGTGTTTAAAGCTGTAGTTACTGAAATGGACAATAATTTGTCTAATGTGACTTTTGTAACGAGCAGATTCAGTAAAATGATTAATGAAAGAGGTGTTTTAGGTTATTGAACTTGATTATTATTGCATTAAACTGCGCAGAGAATTGACAATGAAGCATAAAAGAATGAATAAAAGCAGATAAATTTCGTTAAATAGATTGCCATGATCATCCCGTTGCCAGGTGACTGACTGTCACATGTAAACATCTTCATTAAACATATTTTAAGACCATATAAATAAATACTTTATTGAATTTCAAAGTCTTTTTAAATGGAGGAACTCCTGGAGGGTGCATCACATTTTAGATTTAAAAGGAGTAGATGAGAGAAATGTTATCCTGGAAATCCACCAATGCATCAAAGCATCAGCAAAATGTCTTAGTCAAGTACAATTTGAAAACATCTGAGTGTATGTCTCCTTTCAAATGTAAATATTGATTTATTGCCATCAATCAGACAGTTTTAACAGGCACAGTATGAAGACTTTCTTGGAAACTAGATTATTTAATGATTTATTAAGTTTGACCAGGATTTGGTTGAGTTAATGTAGCTTGCAGCCCGAAACAGGGAAACCAAAATGAAGGTTTATACATGCAATAATTACAGTGTACTAAAATGGGGTTATAATGTACGCTAATTGAAATGAAACAACAGGTTTTCTACATAATTGCACAATAACTGCAATGTACAATTATGGTATTCACACTGTCGTGGTAGTTGGGAATCACTAAAACACTCATTTAACTGCTTTTACAGCTCCGGAGCAGTTAAAATAACTACAATTGCTGTTCGTCCCAATTCAGTGAATTTTACTGGCAGTTAATTCTTGATGGATTTTCCTCCAAACAACTAATCAGCTTTTTATTTTTTTAAAGAACCCCTAATGCAGTAAACAGAAATGGTAGTTTGGGGTTGTTATGCAGGTGTACAAACTGGCAATACAGTTCTAGAGTAGCAATATCATTCAATTCTCCGATGCTGTTGCAAACTCTCAGAAAGGTGATTTGTAAGTGAAGATTAAATAAAAACATTGAGCCAGGCTGTACATAAATTGCTTGCATTAGAGCAGGGGTGTCAGATTCCAGTCCTGGGGGGCAGCAGTGTCTGCTGTTTTTTGTTCCAACAGGAGATCCCAAATACTAAATTAATGTCATTATTTACTCAGGTAAGCTTATCTAAAATTTACATATTGTATTTTTATAGACGATACCTTACAATTTGTTGTTTACTCAAAACATTGAACTCAGAACATTTCAGAGTCTGGAGAGAAGTGTTAAATTAATTAAGTTAATTGTTTAATTAGACCAATTAAGGAGCCAAGATCTGGGCTGGAGCAAAACCCAGCAGACACTGCGGCCCTCCAGGAGTGGAGTCTGCACCCCTGCATTAGAGAGAAGAACAAAATGAAATGTGAAATGGTTGTGCTGGCCTCTCTCATCCCCTGAGCTTAATGCTATTGAAATGTTAAGGGATGCACTTGACAGGAGAGTGAAAATGTCCGATGAAATGGACGGAAATAGACAGCAATCAGCTGCTTACACTGGGGTATATATCTACAGTATGTGCAGCTGTGACTGTTAATAGTGGAGGTTGTTTTGATGTTAAATGTTTGCAATAATATATCACTGTTGCATTTTACTTTTGAGAAAGCTTAAAAAAATCTCCCAAATTATATTTCATTCTGAGTCTTCCTTTCAGCAGAAAAAATCCAATTGGCCTTATCATTTTGACCACCAGATCCATAATCTTGTACTTTATGAAATAAATATGGAATAAATTGTCCATATGTTTAACTTCTGAAAAGAGCTAAAATTCTCTTGCGAGTATTTAAAGAATTGTATCTTATAATGAGCTTGGTGGCATTTGTATTCTGTGGAACTAAGAGTGCAGCTATGAAATGCAAGTTCTCCTTTGATGCACTGTGGGGCTTTGAAGTTGGAGCCGCAGTGTCCTCCAATCATGTACATTTTATATATCAGCAGCAATAAAATATGTTGTTCTTAAATCTGAATGTTTTAGATAAGACCACATGTCTTAGGCCTATATATTTTTGAAAAACATTATTATTTGTAGTTCTACATTACATAAAACCCCACTGCAGCTCAAATGGGTACATAAAGATTATGGACGAAAAGAGATTTATTTTTAAGAGGAAATTATAATTGCCCCGACAGCTTTTCTCCAGTCTATTGATACCTTAGTGAGGAATTAACATATTTGCATGTTTTAAGGTGTCACAGAAAGAACAAGCACTGGTCTATAACATGTGGTTTTGTCTCATGTTTAAATTTTATAATTATTATTATGAATAGTAGTAGTAGACATAAACATATTATTAATAATAATAATATTACTACTACTACTACTACTACTACTACTACTACTACTACTACTACTACTACTACTACTATTATTATGCGTAATTGACTGGTCATAAATTGCTGAGCCCTGTGCCCACTTCAAGGGACATACCTCTTCAGACACAAAAAGAGACATATTGATTTCAGGTTGTGCTTCTTCCAGTTGACATTGTTCAGTATAAAGTGGTCAAGGTCTCACAGTAAAACTGGCAGTAATAATGTGTTGCTTTTAGCACCACAACTACTGCAATACTTCTGGCAGGTTTGATTAAAGTATGTGACACCATACATGGGTCACTCTAGAGCCGAGCCCATCGACAATGAAGTGCAAACCTACATTTCTCTTTCAGAGTAACACCTGGAGGACTGTTAAGCCAACAGCTTGTTATGCACCTTTATCAAGCTGGCTGGGTAGCAGTTTCTCTTGCTTGCACATCTGGCACAGCTCAGCCATGGACTATTGAGTGTTTGATTTCAATCTGCATGACCTCGCTAACCTCTGTCTATAGAACCAGTATAGCCCTGCTGCTACTTTTCTTTTTTTTTCTTTATACATCTCAATCTTTTGATGAGATTTTTATTTTTAATACATCTAAGATAAAAGAGAAGATTTTTATATCCTCTTATTGTTTGGAAAATTAAAATGCAGTGTTTAGATGCTAACGAATTGTAAGTGTGCTTTTCATAGGGTTTAGGTTTTGCATTAGCTTTGAAACATCACATACCTTTGTGTTTCTGTGTGTGTGTGTGTATGGGGGGGGGGGGTGTTGTTTTTTTATTCATGAGAACAGAGACGTTACTGGGGAACCAATGCTGCTCTCTGTATACTATACAGATGCTGCTCCAGCTGGTGTATTTATTGACATTCTTCCACAACCCACTTTATTTTCTGAGAACATAATTCTTCGTCTCCTTCAACTTTGGAAATAAAAAATATTTTCATGCTGCATATTTTACACAAAATAATGCCTGAATTTGTATTTGAGTAGCAACAGAAAGAATAAAATGGTTTTGGTTTGTTTCTTTGTGTGTATGTATACGTTTATGACACCATGAAAAAACAGAAACTAATATTAAAAGGACTTTGACACAAATAATATTTGAGCACTCATATATTTCAGTGTACCTATTAATATGGTGCCCTTCAGCTGTGAGTCTTCCAGGTTTTGCTGTTGTCAAGGCACTTCTGTATGCTACATTTTTGCATTACAAGAACGAAAACACCACTTTCATATGTAAGCCTAAAGCACTTTGTATTTCATCCCCCCCGATCTCTCTGTCAACGCCAAGGGAAGACAAGTTACATTACACATAGACTGGCCCCAGTAGTTCTTGATAGATCTGAAAAAGCCTGCAGATTAGAGTATTTCCTTAAGCCTCTGTCTTTCGGGCCGTGATCACAGAGCGTCTGCAACAGAGCAAGGACAGCGACTGTGGACTGTGCCAGCTTCACAAAAGCAATGGTACGGTTTAACATAAACACTGCATCTCCAACTTGTGCAAAACAAGCCTATCAAAACAGACAAGGTGGCTTTTCAAGATATGGCACCCATCTGACTGACTCCATGCTTCGTTAAGATTTAATTTGGCAGGTGCAGAATGTAAAGTCACCTGTCTCAGCATGCAGATAAGACATTTCAGAGCAGCCTGTTGTGGTTTAGGCACAGTGTACAGTCACTACTCTGTTGCACGGCACGAGTCCAACACTGAGGACAAAGTAAAGTGTCTGTGTAAAATAAAGCTCTACTTCCAAAGCTAGGGTCAAATAGCCAAAGGAAGCACAAAGACAACTGACTGGAAATATGTTTCCTGTGAACTTCTAGTTGTTCAGATAAATACTTTAAATTCCATAAAACAATCTGTCTGCTGTTCAATAATAATAACACAATGCGATTTTATTATTTTCTTTAAATAGACAAAGGAAGACTTGATGTAAAGACAAGGAAGAAAGAAAGAAAGGAAGAAAAAACTAGCAATGCTGTCAACACCTTTTAAAATAAGAACATGCATTGGAGTATGTGTCCAGACACATCATGTGTTCAATCTTTTGTCAGCCAAAATTCATTTAAAAATCGGTAACACTTGCTGACAATTGCTCTGGTGGCTGCTGTGGTCTGATAAAGGCAACTGATAAACAGTGTCTTACATAAACTTAAACATTTCTTGAAGCATTGGTACAGTTTGATGATATTCTAGAAAGCAAACCATTCATTTTACAGCCTTCTCTGCATAAAAAAGGACCTGTAATGGTTGCTGTAAGAAGCTCTGGGAAACGATGAATAAGAAATAGGAAAGAGTAGGTTTTAAAGCTTGGCGGACTGCTTTAAGAGTTTAAGCGTGGCACAATGGCTGGCTCCCTGGCAGACTAGTGAGTTGGCTTTTTTCATTAGAAGGTCAAAAGTTGAAATCTCACCTTTTCCTGTCAGGCTGGGAACCAAGTTCAGCCTAAACAAATAGAGAATTCTGGGATCATAATCATTCACTACAGGCCTAAGGGCTGGAAAGGAGACATTGAGAATGACAAGGGAGACAGTCAAAGACATCAACAGCATAAGAAAGGTGATTTTTAGCTCAACTTCTACATTCTGTCTTATTAAAATGGGTCTGAATGAAACTTGATATGACTGAATAACTGAATAAATTTGCAAAGTCGTTATTGTTGTGCACCATATGTAATTATGCATTCAATTAACATATTATTTTGCCCTTAGCTTGATACTTTATGGTGTACTGTAAAAAAACACAGTATACAAGTATGCTAGGCTTGGAAAAAGACTCGAAAGCCAATTAAGGGGGAATGATCTAGGATTTATCATTTTTAAATCCAGTCTTTGGAGTCTTACCAGACCACCTAAGTCTTGACCTAAGGGGCTTTTACATTGGGGTACACTTAGCAGGAGTTACTGAGAAGCAAAAATATACAAATCCTACAAGGGATTGGTTGTTGTTACTCTCTGTCTCTATGAAACACTTTTATGTTTTTACTTTTTTTTTCTAATGCAGATTCACTGCATTTGAAACCTTTTCCTTGAAAGCCAAATGTCCTACCGAGTCAAAACATCCTTCTTGTGTTACCACAACTGTAAGTTATACAAAAAGTGTGGTAACTAGGCAACACGCTAGTAATTTCAGCTCGTAGTGCTGCGTTAACTGTGTGGAATGTACATAAAAGGCAAGATAATATTTGCAAAACAAAAATATGTAATAGTACGCTTTTGTCTAAAACAAATAAAGGAAATAGTTCCCACAATAATAAATTGTCTAGAAATATTCAAAGACTAGAGTATGTGTTTTGCTGCCTGTTCTACAATGGAAAGAGTGCACTGCAAGAAAAATGCAAATAAATTAAATTAAGTTAAATAAATTGGATTCCAAGATAACATCTTACCTTTGAATAATCACTGTTTGCACATATGTATCAATATTTCAATGGGTTAGATTCATTAGTTTCAATATAAGAAATTGTCTAGGCCAAATCTAGAACTGTTTGGCATATCCTTTACCTTGTGTTACCACAACAAGTTTAGGCAAAACCTAACAATGCATTTAGTTCTTTCAAAGCTTGTATCCACAAAGCATATAAAACAAGGTGATTTTTGTAGTTTTTAGACTGTGTCTAGGGTAAAGACTTTGATTTGGCATGGATTTGAAGGAACTCCATGAATATGGAAAATAAGTAAAATAATTTAGTACAAAAAGGTACCAAAACTCATGTGAGGCCATCTATAATCAAAGCAAGCAACCGTTGGGAGTAGATTAATATATATCTTCTGCTTTGCTGAAGACGGTCACTTATTTGCAAAGGGATATTCTGTACAACAGGTACTTTCAATGTACAAAGCACCGTTGCCAAAAATGGTGTATCGTGATAGATGAGTTCATTATCACCTTCTAATTACAAGCAGATTTCCAGGTGTATTCATTACCTTTCCAATGCAATGCGGTTAATGTTACACTGCACAGGCCCCCAGGGTCAGCCAGCAGGGATCTGTCTCTCCTTTTCTGTCACTGAACTTCATTATTCAACAGGAGCGTCCTGGATTACTCTCTCAGTAATCACCCCCTATATTGAACAGCACTTTCTAAATGTGTTCATTGACCCAGTGGGTGTAAAGCCCATTAAACACAAACACTGTAACCAGATACTTCATTTCAGAATTTTCTGAAAAATGGGAGACGTGTAATTAGTGGGCAGGCATATTAATAAGCCAACATTATTGTATCACTAAGCCACAGTTGGTTGGACTCAGTGGCTGTAAACTTCGACATGTTTTTTTTATTTATTATCAAAGCACAAACATATTTATTTTGAAAAAAAATTGTTGATACTGGTAGTTTTAAAGACAAGGCACTAATAGGGGGAAATTCAAGCCCCTGCCTAGCCAAACCCAAACTAGGGGTGAGGTAATCTGTTGAAAGGCGCAAGTCAAGGGCTGAAATTCTTTCACAGTAGCTCTGGGAGGACTAATTATTCTGTTTACTGTTCTGATTTAAGTAGCTGTTTCCTATAGTGTAGAAAGCGAGCAATGCATTGCTACATTCAAACAAGCACAGTAGAGCTCACCATAGGTGGACTGGCCATCGGGCAACTCTGGCAAATGGCAGAAGGGCCGTTCCATTCCCATGTCATGGATGTGGCAGTTATGCACCACAGTTCGATTCGAAAGCCAACAAGTTATTGAAAGTTAAAGACCACCTTCCTTAACTTACCAACATTTAAGCCATGAGTGATTATGAGATATTGGAGTTTTTTGTATTGATCTGTATCATGTCCGTCAGATTATTAATAACAACTTGTCGTGTACAGCCATTTCCGAGGAACACCCCTGAATATTGCAGCAAGGTTACAGAATGTTCAAACGACTTTAAAGACTAGGATTCTGGTCTGTAGGCTCAGAAATAACCCTAGCATGGAATTGTTCCCCAGGTATTTGAAATGTGCTTCTACAAAACTTGAATCAATAAACGTCATGCTCAGTCAAAGGATATGTGCTAGCCTTTATAACACAGAAAACAGAAATGTTCAAAACAAAGCATACGTTAAATGAGATGATATTTTTCTGTTTATATATATCATTAGAATACAGAATTACCTCAGAATTTACAGCATGTCTTCTGAGGAGATTGCATGTAGTAGCTTTAGGGTAAAGAGCATTTCTGTTAAGTAGAAAATTCCAGACTTTATTTGTTTTAATATTTGTTATTTAAAACAACATTGCACCAATTGTATGAGTATTGATATTGTAGCCTTTTGGGGGACGTCCAAAGTCTCTTAAGTTTTGAGCTTTAAATGCATATATTGTAGAATGGCAACACTTTCCTCTCATTATTAGCTACAGTTCAGTAGTTGACATGATAATTGATCAATTATCCTGCAGATCAGTTTCTCTGGAGTTGCTACACCCCCCACACCCCCAATACCTTCACAATAGACTTTACCTGTAGAAAGTGTTGCTAGTGCCATCTACTGTCATCGTGAAGGCCCAGACCCTTTAAGCAATGTTAGTACAGTGTTCATAAACATGTCTCATTATCTGTATTCATTATTTCGTTTTTCTCAGAGAAGTAGAATACCTATATTCATGACAGACTATTGTCCCTATTAAAAAAAACAATACATTTTTAAGATGAGTACATTTTCCAAATACAGTACCAACTGGATTACATCTCTATTCATACAAATTATAGATGACAATAAACATTATTTCAAAACTGAACATTGTAATATTCATAGATAGATAGATAGATAGATAGATATTGGGGGCCTTCATTTTTAATGATTATGAAATTATTCAACTGTTATTTTGGGTATCACAAAAATATTTTCTGTAGGCTTTCATTTTAATACTTCACTTGTCAAATTTGCTTATATTAAGTGTATATACAGAATTACTCTTAATTAATTTTCTTCCTGAACCATTCTAAGATAGCAAACACTTTTAGGGTATTGCGGATATTGTAATTGTAACTTAAATTGTCTCTAGTAAGCTCTTCACAATGACACATCATTGTCATCTCCTGCAGTGTAATGTCAGAGGGGCAAGGCTGAGGTGGAACTACTACAGTACACACATCAAGATCCATGGCCTCACCTCATATGTTAAAATACTTGAATTTCCTATATCTGTCTATCTATCTATCTATATTCCTAAGACACCAACAAATACCTAAAAAACAATCACCTATAGATGAGGAGATGAAGTAATAAACTTTGCAGATGTGACATGGAAAAGAGAAGCTGTAAATAGAAGCAAGGAGAAACATCTTGAGGAGGCCTTCATCCAGCAGTGGATCAATATGGGCCTACTGTATATGGGCTGATGGTGATGGTAATGATGATATATATATATATATATATATATATATATATATATATATACACTCACCTAAAGGATTATTAGGAACACCAGACTAATACTGTGTTTGACCCCCTTTCGCCTTCAGAACTGCCTTAATTCTACGTGGCATTGATTCAACAAGGTGCTGAAAGCATTCTTTAGAAATGTTGGCCCATATTGATAGGATAGCATCTTGCAGTTGATGGAGATTTGTGGGATGCACATCCAGGGCACGAAGCTCCCGTTCCACCACATCCCAAAGATGCTCTATTGGGTTGAGATCTGGTGACTGTGGGGGCCAGTTTAGTACAGTGAACTCATTGTCATGTTCAAGAAACCAATTTGAAATGATTCGACCTTTGTGACATGGTGCATTATCCTGCTGGAAGTAGCCATCAGAGGATGGGTACATGGTGGTCATAAAGGGATGGACATGGTCAGAAACAATGCTCAGGTAGGCCGTGGCATTTAAACGATGCCCAATTGGCACTAAGGGGCCTAAAGTGTGCCAAGAAAACATCCCCCACACCATTACACCACCACCACCAGCCTGCACAGTGGTAACAAGGCATGATGGATCCATGTTCTCATTCTGTTTACGCCAAATTCTGACTCTACCATCTGAATGTCTCAACAGAAATCGAGACTCATCAGACCAGGCAACATTTTTCCAGTCTTCAACTGTCCAATTTTGGTGAGCTTGTGCAAATTGTAGCCTCTTTTTCCTATTTGTAGTGGAGATGAGTGGTACCCGGTGGGGTCTTCTGCTGTTGTAGCCCATCCGCCTCAAGGTTGTACGTGTTGTGGCTTCACAAATGCTTTGCTGCGCACCTCGGTTGTAACGAGTGGTTATTTCAGTCAAAGTTGCTCTTCTATCAGCTTGAATCAGTCGGCCCATTCTCCTCTGACCTCTAGCATCAACAAGGCATTTTCGCCTACATGACTGCCGCATACTGGATGTTTTTCCCTTTTCACACCATTCTTTGTAAACCCTAGAAATGGTTGTGCGTGAAAATCCCAGTAACTGAGCAGATTGTGAAATACTCAGACCGGCCCGTCTGGCACCAACAACCATGCCACGCTCAAAATTGCTTAAATCACCTTTCTTTCCCATTCAGACATTCAGTTTGTAGTTCAGGAGATTGTCTTGACCAGGACCACACCCCTAAATGCATTGAAGCAACTGCCATGTGATTGGTTGGTTAGATAATTGCATTAATGAGAAATTGAACAGGTGTTCCTAATAATCCTTTAGGTGAGTGTATATATATATATATATATAATTAATACATATATACAAATAGAGCAAAGTTGGATAAGCATACATTTTAATCATGAACACTTGTAATACATATCAAACAATGATATGCTATGGGATTGAAGAACTGCACAATCTTATTATGCCTTCTGTTCTTTCTGTTGATGTTGCTATGATATCAATTTTTTCCAGTGTGACGGATTAGACTTGAGCCTGTTCATATTAATTTTCAGCTTCTTTGCTTTTATGACCAATAAGAAATATAATCCGCAGGTGTATAGAAGAAGCAGTATTGTATTGGTAATAGTAGCTGTTGGGACTTGTCCACAGCAAGGCAAACATTTTATTGCTGGATTCTCTCTAATTCTGTCTTTCATTTCAAAATACCTAGGTTGCTGGAAAATAGAAGTGGTCAGAAGGTTAATTCCACATATCTGCAGGGGACAGAACTGTTGTGTGAATGTTTTTAACCTGTTGATTCAAATAATTTTGAAATAAAACTACCCCAAATAATGAGTATAGCAATGAGGGTCCCTGCTTGTTACTATTATAGGTATAATTAGGCAAGGATAATTCAACATACTACAAGAGTGATTCATGGAGAAGGGCATTTAAAAAAAAAAAGACTTTCTACTGTGTGTATTTAAATGTACACGTGATACAGAACTCTTAAATATATGTAGTGCTTTTTCATACATTATTCCTATTTCCCTTCTAGCATTTTGTTAAATATATATTATATTTAAAATATAATTTGAAATCAAGTCCCTCGAGAATAGTTTAATGAAAAAAAAGAAGCTTCATCCTGTAACTGACAAATAAATACATAAATAAAAACATGAAAATGGTTCCCTACACGTTGGAGCATCAGTTTCTTTTCAAACATAAAAAATATATTTTGGGGGGAAATAACTAGTGTCTCATTAAATAACTTTGCATGCAATTAAACATTACAATGAAAACACGATTTATTTCTTTTTTATCACAAAATTCTGATACAACCCAATACAGTAGCATTTACTACATTAAGCTAATCCCCCATTTTTTCCCACCATGGTTTACTGCAGTCCCCTTGAGCCAAGTATGAATAAGTATCTTACAGCATGGAACTGTGTTATCTCTCCAGCCTCTGCAAGAAGGTGTGCCTTTTAAAAGATTCAAGAAGTCGTGCACAGCGGTGATGCTATAAATTATCCTCAAGCTACGTTTATTAACCGCCTTAAGCTCTTCCCGTCACTCGGAAATTGCTTTTAAAAAATAGTGGCCTAAAAACAGCAAGCTATTTGCTGAGGACATAAGTTATTTGAAATATACGGAGCTGTCTTGCACATGTGCGGTTACACTAGCAGTTAATGGTATGTTTAGATAGTCTTGGTGGGTTCAGGCTCCCAGTCCTCTACTTCATGTTGTGTGTACTGTCTGAAGTAGAGCTATTGGGATGAAAAATGCCTGAATGAAAAGAAGGAGGGAAAGCTCAAACAAACTGCTATCAAACAAGGGCTTCCCCCGAACGCTGGAAGCTGTGCAAATGATCACCCACCAATACTTCTCCATCTGTCATGTTCACAACAAACATCTCCACATCTCTTTAATTTATTGCCCCCATTTGGTCGTGCTGCGAGTTCTGCTGCGGGCATTAAGGAATGGAAAGACTTCCTTCGGAGTGCGATGTGAGTGAAATACAACACATTAAATTGTTTTGCGAACAAGCTTATTCATTGTTCCCATCTGTAAAATCTTTTTGAATTTATGCAAGTCAAGGTTTAATTGAATTAAAGGAAAGAATCTTTTTGTTCTGTCTGTAGAGAACAGTGATTAATGGACACTAATTCTGGGAGCATGCTGTCCTGTTCACTAAGGAAAAAGCCGAGTCACACCACAGAGAGACAATATTTATTTCTGTAATGCGTGAAATCAACCCAGATAAAGTATATATATATTTTTGCCTCCTCCAAGAACAAAAGTTTGGTCAACTTGGCTTTTTGATCACAGTTAATCTACGACATGAATATAGGGACATTCACAAAGGACTGTACAGACCTATACACATGATTGTTTATGTGATGTGTTTTTAGATGTAGTTTTGTTGGAGAACACGAACTAGAAATTCACTAAAAGCAGAAGGTACAGTAGACATAAATGAACCATATCATTACATCACTGGGCAACATACCCCACTAAAGCCACTTGTAAGTGATGGGTTTGTTATCAACATAATTCTGACAGCTAGACTAAACCTAAACCAATACTTCATGTGAAATATGTTTAAATAAATAGTGTATTAATGACTGTTATAAAAAAGGAACAGTAAAACATGCCACTCATTTGCTTCGAATTTGAACTGTGTCTAAAAACACAGGGTTCTGGGTTTCTTTTATTGAACTGCTTTCAAAAATGTTCCTCACTAAAATAGTTCTTCAAGGCTGATAGCAATTGTAAGAGTTTCTCTGAGGCTCACAACACAATTGTGTAGATCTAACATTATGGCTATATTCAGATTTTTCATCAAAAAAGCAAAGATTAAGACATCATTTGATATTGTATCCAGATATATGCATTAAAACTTGGATGTGCATACAGTTGCAAACGCAATTAAGGAATTTGTCTTCCATAATCAGCATTTTAATAAAGGTTTGCATTATTGTTTTTATTTTGAACTCTTTAATACCCAAGCAGAAGGGTTCATTTCTTATGTTTCAACTTCCCCCAAACATCCCCAAAAGGCGGCCCTGTTATCCTAGATATCGGCAGCTCTAAAACCGTGTTGTTCTTCCCAGCAAAATGGCATGAAGGGATGTTGAGCAGTCAGTACATGCCCACACCGTACAAACTCACTAGAAAGGGCTTTGTCTCTTGTTTTAACAGCCCGCATATTTCTCAGTCAGCAGTGACCATGTGCTCTGCTTTCCTTGATGTTTAAAGGCTTATTCTCAGGGTACCGGGCGACGGCAGTGGAAACTTCATTTACATGTCGACACAATTAAAAGCTACATTCGCACACCCGCGCTTTAGGAAATCCTGCAAAACAAAGCATGTGCCTTCGCGGTTATCGTATGCCAATGCCTTTGTGACTTCTGCACATTAAAATCACGATTTGAAGGATTTGAAAGATTTCTCCCAGCCGTCCGCCGTGTTACATAATTGCACAAATGCACCGGACCCACGCAAACGAGCATCACACAGCTCGGAAAAAGCATACACGTTACAAGCCCCCCCGACGAATAACATTGCAATCAATCTGTAACCAGTGCATCCTTTTAATATAATCTTTAAAGTACTTAGATCGTTAGTTGAATGTTTTTTTTAAAAAGCCAGTCTACTACTAGCCGCTACTTGTGTGCAAGCCTGCCGCCGCGCCGAGCTGCTGCTGGTTTTAAGCACTGTGAGAATCCTGGGACTTGGTGACGTCACGCCAGTTGGGTCATTTGAAGGTTAGCAGCCTCGGCAGGGTTCACGGAAAGTTCACTCGCATATATTAGGCAATTCAATCTTTCATTCTCCGTGACAAAACTAGTAGGAAGTGAGCTGTATGGAGGCAGGATCGCCCATTCGTCATTTGAAGGGGAGCTGTGGCTTTAACATGTGGACTATTTTGTTTTTAAAACCACAATAAGACGCCGTTTTCCAGTGCACGCAATCCGGCTCGTCCCGGGCGCCACGCAGGGAGCGCCGCGCTGCATCTCCGCACCCAAACGCGCCGGCGGCCGCTTGTGAAGGATTGCGGACACCCCCTTTTTTCCCTCCTGTCTCTGGGCTGCTTTGGAAAATGGTAAATGATCATTTGGATCAATTACAGGCTTTTAGCTGTGTTGTCTGTCATAATTCATGATTCCAGTCTGGGAAAAAGACCAAGATCTTCCGTGCCAAAAAGGGGGCAGAGTTTGATGGAGTTGGGTCCACTTTTGCATGCGATTTCCCTCCACACCTAAAAGGAAAAGCACTTTTTTTGCGAGGCAGTTGTGCGGAGGCTCATCATGTTTGATTGTATGGATGTGCTAGCAGTGAGCCCTGGGCAAATGCTGGATTTCTACACTTCAAGCCCCTCGTCGTGCATGCTGCAAGAAAAAGCTCTGAAAGCATGCTTCAATGGACTGGCACAGACAGACTGGCAGCATCGCCGCAGCGCTCAGTGTAGGTTCAATTTTGTTCCCTTGTTGTATGTCCCATCTTTGTGTGTGTGTGTGTGTGTGTGTGTGTGTGTCGTCATAAGCTCATTAGAGCGAGATTCCTTGGCAAAATAATGCAGCGCGATGTTGTAGTTAATTTCTGGTGCTGTTCAGTCATTGCAAGTTGGGATGTGTTTAGTGTCTTAAAAAAGATGCGTGTTGCAAAAGACGCAGTGCTCTGGATGAGCATGCATTGATAAACCACCTGCAAAAAAGCACATTTCAAACATGCCAGTTAAGACCGAGATATGTGCAACTGTTAAAGCCCCAAATCAAAATAAAAAACCCCCTCAGCATCTGTATGTATGCATGCATTTAGGTATATATATTGTCATTGCAGTGGAAGACCCCAAGAGAAAGTTACTTGTCATATCTAGAAAACCCAGATTTCTGTGTATGCCTATGAGACACTTCTGGACTTGTCACTTTATCGGCCGCTGGACGTGCTGGGTCCAGTGGTCAGCAGCGCCGCGTCTCCGGGCGGGAGAGAGAGAGGATGCTGCACTGCTCTGGCACTGATTTAGATCAATCGCCAGCCCACTTTTCAACGAGGTTACAATGGGGAGACTTCAACCTTTGCATTGTGCACTTGCCGTTTTAAAGGCTATTAGTTATTGACAGCTCTTTCGGCGAAGATGCATGCCTACATTCCCGACACATTCCTGAAACCGCAGAGTCTGTATTAGATCTGACCTGAAACGGTGTGTATCAACCGAGATACAGAAAGCAATATGGGAATACATATTTAAAGCGCATTTTCTATAGCTAATAGGCGTCCATTGAATAAACAGTCCCCTGATCTATTCGCTCCGTGGTTTGCTTTGACACACAGGCCACCTGGGCGATAAGGCGCTGCTTCTCAGAAAGTGCGAGCGGGCTAAGCGTCCACAACTGCGTGATAGCGGTGTTAGAGGTTATTTCTAATATTTGCGACGAATTACCAGGTCTTTAGTGTTATTTATTTATTTGTGACCCCGACAATAAATACAACAAATCTTCTACATTGTGAACAATACAGTGAACGCTAAGTAGGGACTTTGCCTTTTGGGATGTGGGAGGAGACTGCAACACGGCTTTTGTGGGTCCCTGATTACTTTGTGTGTGTTGCTTTTCTCCAGTGTTTTTTATCGGGTGAAATAAGTCCAAAATCAGGCTAACCGACTCTTTATTTCTTCAACTAGTATCAGTCGTGAGATATGTCAAATAAATGATGCGACATACTATTGTAAAGTCCTACATATATAATAATTTGGTTATCTGATCGACTGCCTATATAACTCAAGAGACATTCATTTGAAGTTCTTCTAGTTGTTGTCAATGTATGCAGGTGATGGACAACAGTAACACAGTAACACGTATTTCAATGTTATTGCATAAACGGTGCACTTATACCAGAATAAAAAGGGTCTTGTTGGTCAGATAACCGTTTTCATCTTTTTTTGGTGTCCAGTCCAGTAGTGTTTTCACAGGTCATTTATTTACATGTTTGTCTACACTGGCTAAATAACCAAGAGTAATTAAATCATATTAAACATTAAAGGAATGCATCACTTGCACTAATTACTGTACGTAAGTGCATTTAATTTGCATTTAAATGAATCCGAGAATCATTTGCATTAAAGCACATGTGCAAATGGAGCAGATAAGGCAATGTTTGTATTAAATCTGCAAGTCAATGAAGTGGAACAAGATAATGTAGATGAAGTCCTTCTTCACTGTTTTTTGTATAAATGAGGCTTTTTGTGTGAGAACACTTGGGACTATCTTTCCTTTCATGGCTAAATAAGCTTATTTTTAATTTATGCTTTAATTTTAAAAGGCTGCTCTTACAGGGGTCATTGAAACATCAAAGATATATATAATTTTTTTGTCTTTTTTTTTTGTCTAATGGAAGCCTGGAGGGTATTAATTATCTAGACTGAAAATTGGTGCAAATGAAATTTAGTTCCTGATTTTTCTCATTTTGGTACAAAACTATCCAAAGTATTAACACAATCCTAAAGGCAAGTCAAAATTACTTTTTTATTGCACAATATTCTCTATACTGCATCACAAAACATTAGGAACCACTTAGCCCCTCTAAGTGTGGCTCAAATTTAAGAAATTACAGAAAACCAATAAAGCTTATTTCAGATGTTTTGATCTGAAAAATGTATTGCAGTCCAAGACAAGAAGCACCATGCTGAAGTCGGGCTGTTTTAGTTTTCTCAACCTTACACTATTTTTAAATGCATTGCTGTAACCTGCCTGTTTAAAACCCCAAACAAAAGCAATCATGCTTCCTATGTGTTCACACTATTGAACAGGTATCATTTGTTCACCTCAAACATACAAAATATTTACCATTGCACATCCTGATACAGTCTCAAATCTGTCCCATTTTTGGAGGAGGGGGAAAAAAAGAATATATGTCAAACTTAAATTATTAATTTGACTATTGATTTAATATACATCTTTATTTAAGTGTTATGCATCAGTTGTCATGTGCTTGATTGATTGAATATATTATATTAACACCCCTTACGGCACAATGACATTCAATGTAAAATGTTGTCTTGTAGCTGTTATACTGTTGTCCCAACTTCTGTTGTTATTGTACCTTCTTTTTAGTCTGGTTTAGATTTGATTCATAACTGCTATTATAATACCTTCTGTAATTTGGTTAAATGCTGAAAGTATTGCCTAAGGAAGTAAGACCAGTCTTTCCATGTTTGTACAGATACAAATGAAGGAGAACATTAATTAGGAAAACAATTCAATAATGGCCTTTTAGTGATACACATTTAGGCCAGGGGTATTTATTTGGCGACTCTCAGTTCTAATATGCTATTGTCAGTAATTTATTCCACAGTCATCTCCATAATTAATAATAACACTAACAGTAATATAATTAAAATAAAAAAACACATTTTTACAGGGGTGCTGTCTTTGAATCTAAGCCTTTAGAAAGCAGCCTAGGTGATCACTTGATGGCACATGTTACATAAATTCTAATTGTTACTATTGATTGTAAATAACACCACAATTATAGGTGTACAAGAAAGCTAACAGATTCAGTATATTAGTGCGTTGGACTCTGGAAGTGTAGAATGTTTTTCTTCCTGCTGTAGTTTACATGATCAATATTAACTGCCCCATTGAAACTGAATGCTGTAGCCCATAACAGTAAATCAGATAAATGTACTTACAGATTACTTACTGAGAGGTTTAATTGTTCACAAGGGAACCACTGAAAAACAATAGAATCCCCTGTTTTAAAAACTATATACGTTATGGGTGTATGTGTATATATGTATATGTTAATCTGTCAATCTTCGTTTATTTTATACATTTGATATAGTTTTTGTATATGACTAGATGAAATGGTATAGATCATTTCTACGAGTTATGCTGATTCATTGAGGTATATGTGTGATTTATATGTCCTTATTGCTTTTAATATTATAAAGAATTCTTATGCATTTTTGTTTGATGCCTCTCATTATTAGCATAAATTGCATTTATTAGTTTATTGTGTGTGTGTGTGTGTGTGTGTGTGTATATATATATATATATTATCTTGATGTACACATTCAAGGTTAGTACAATACAAAAGTAGCACAAGGCATTTGGAAGACATATGATCATTTTTAATTGAATTACCTGGAGAGTTAAATCCCTTCAGTTCTAAATATGCTAATGCAGGGTTTAATTTTTCACAGTGAACACCGGGGAAGCCAAAAAACATTTAGGCAACATAATTAGATACAGTGCTTGGAACAGTTAACTCAAATGTGTGTGTTGCTGTGTGTTTGCAGAGGTGTGCTTTCCTCATCATCAGTATTGACCTGAGCATTGCTCTGTAAACATCCTGTAGTAAACAAGGCCCCAGGCAGTCGTCATCAAGATTAGAATTCGATATTTGTACACTAAAACCCATAATAAGTTTTTGATCACAGCTAATTACTGCTTTTTTAGGCTTAAGCTCTTATGAAAGTGACATGAAAAGTAATTAACGTGACTTGCATGCCAAGCTAATTTAAGGGTGAGCGGCAGCTGAAACCAGAAATGTTGTACATCTCTTAATGAAAGAGACCATCAGGAGATCTGCAGTACTTAATCTTGTTGATTACAAGTATCATGACTCTTACATTCTGCCAGAAGGTACAAGAAGAAAGGCACTCATAGCCACTAATTACCAAAGCATCCAATAGGGATTAGTACAGAGAATGCGGTGAAAGGCTTCCTATCATGTATTTAGATTTTTACTTTTCATTCATTGCTTAAATAAAATAAGTCATATTAAATCAAAAGCATTACATGTTTTTGCATTAAGGCCACAATCTGTGCTAAGTGTATCACATTATAAAGAAAAATAGTGGGAAACCAATAATCTAGAGTCCCACAGTATGAAACTTGATATTATCATGCAGATCCGAAATTCACCTCCATTTTCCTACATAGCTCTGCACCATATTTAGTAGCCTATATGATTTCAAAAGAAGAGATGCCTTAACAAGTTAGAAGGATTTAAAAGCCATAGTAAGGATCAGATCTATTGCATAAAGGTGCCTGTAAGAAATATGTTCCAGAGGAAAGTAAAATCCAATTTAGATTTTATTGTGGTTTTCATTACTTGCAGTATTTTATTGTGGCTTTAAAGTGGCTTGCACCTGTTGTATTTACAGTGTAGAATAGCAAGGAGGCTGCTCCAGTGTGTAGCCAGCGCACAGCCAGGCTCCAGCATGACCGGGTCAGGCCTGTCACTCGGAGGTCATGGCTGGGTTAGTAACACAACGCTGCCAGCAGCAGAGACCGCTTTTCCTCTGTGGAAGGGCAGAGCCGCCGGAGAGACTCCTCCAGTGCGCTGCAGTCATTCCTTGGACTGCTTCTTCAACGCTTTCACTTTTGATGTTGCATGGTTCCTGATTTTTCCAAACATTGATTAAATAAACTCTTGTCAGATAAGGACAGAAGAAAGAGAAAAGGGGGGAAAAATCCGTATTCCAGCGCATTCTCTAGCGGTTGTGCTCTTTTAACCAGGACCTGATGAAAAGCAGACGGTGTTTTCCTTTTTCTTTTTCAGACTAGACGTAAAATTAAATGGCTTCAGTGACTTTTTTTTTTTTTTTCTCCCCAACATTTAAAAGCTTATAAATAACTTCTACCATGAAGTGTATACAGCGGCCTGTGGTAAATCTGGTTCTAATTACTTGTACTTTAGTTGAACTTTGGTGTTTCCTTTGACTCTCTGCCTCATGTATGTGAGCTATGCGCCTTGCACTCCAGCAGTGAATTCATAAAAAAAAAAAAAAAAAAAAAAAAAAAGTCCTGACTATATTAGCTGCCAACAAAAATGAGGGCTAACAGAAATGTTTTGACCAAGTGCAACATTGCTCTGTGTACCCCTAATCAGTTGAAATTGCTCCTTCTCACTGGAGACCCCATAGTTCACAATCCTAATTCCCCCTGGGGCACTCCAGGAAATGCCATTCTCTATACAGCTTTCTTTTATTTTTTTCTTTACGATGAAGGCTATCTACAAGGTCTTTTTTTTTTTAATGAAGGGGCTCATGATGCACAGTTACAGTACTAGAGTCAGACGGTTTGCCTTTGTACTACGGTATTTTGGTTTCTCTGTAATCAGCGGCTGTTAATTCTCCTAAAAATGTCAACCTGCATAGCCCTCACAGTCAGATCTCTTCCAGCACTCGTGCATTGCCTTTTCAATACTAAATCTTATCTTGTACATCTATGTGACCTTTTAAAACAATTCCAAACATGTTGAGAATTGAGAGAAGATCGACGGTTGATCCCCTTGCAAATTTGAAGTGCACTGGAATGCAAGGTGGAACACAACGCTGTGCCTTTTGTCAAGCTGCCTTGTTGTCAAAAGAATGCACGGTGGAAGAGAAGAACACGTTTGAATGGAAGTTTGTTTTGGTATGTTTGTACAAGCAGAAGTACTGCATACGAATTGCAGGGATTATTTTAAAAAACCAGACAGGAACTCCTCCCTTCCATATTCTATCCCATGTAACACCTTTTGTGTAGTTTTAGCAAAATACAGCTCAGACGCATTATAGTCAATGAATCAAGTGACATGTTTTGATTTTTTTTTTTTTTTTCTCCATTTAGAGAATAGTTGCTAATGGGTGTGTTTTCCTGTTTGACCCCAGTTTTAGGTTCAGCGTGAGGCTAAAAGTTCAAGGGGATAGAGATGAGCAATTTTTCTTTTTTCCATAAAATGCTTCCCATTTTGTTATCTGTCAGTCCCCTTTATTCATATAATGGCATTCGTGTTTGTGTTAACCAGCAGAGTAGACACTTCACAGCAGTTGCCTCTGCAGATGCTTAATAACCCATAAAATGGATAAGGTTTCTGTAGCATCAAATGTTAGAGAACATCAAGAAAAACGGGTTCATTGTTTTCTATTTGTATTTATCTATTGTCTGTCTATCTCCGTGCGCACACACTCACATAGACACACACGCTGTAATAATGTAATCTGTGTGTGTGTGTGTGTGTGTGTGTGTGTGTTTTATATATACACACACATTATAAAACCAGACATTTATTTTTTGCTGTATAGGAGCTTGTGTTAAGAGAAAAGCTTAACATAAAAGACGAAAGGTCCTGCTAATATGCTTGCAAGGAGGAAATTACTTCTTGCTTTAATAATACATTCATCTACTTGTCTGTTTTCTCATTAAATAAATTAATTACATTTTCAAGCCTTTTGGTAACATTAGATGAATGCATTTTTATTAAATATTAACAATGAGCTATTTGTTACACATTTTTGTTCTAATGTGTGGAGATTGAGTTTAATGAATGTGTTTATATCAACCTTAAGTTGATACATGGAAATAATATTCATAGACAAAAAATATATATATTTTAAAATATTTGGGGAGTCTGATTTAATTTTAAAGTAACATTACAATGTCTTAACAAATGCATGAAACTGTGTAAATAATTAAGTTTGTAGTATTGTTCCTGTGCTCTATTATAAAAGTTACAAACCGTGATGTATACAGATTTTAAGTAAATACACTACAGAGTTTTTTCCGCTAATTTCAATGACAATCTATATGAATACTCGATTAATTTTTTAAAGAATATCGGGATGTATAAAAACCGATTATGCTGTAGCACTGCTTTAATTATTTTAGTAGCTGCAACTAATTAAAATAGCTGAAATAATCTTCCTTTCTGTTAGCACTGTGTGGCCAGTTAAGCATCAGTAGATAAAATAAACCACAAAATGAGCTCCTTAATTGTTTATGGATGTACTCCAACACTC
Organism: Amia ocellicauda; assembly: GCF_036373705.1. Taxonomy (NCBI): domain Eukaryota; kingdom Metazoa; phylum Chordata; class Actinopteri; order Amiiformes; family Amiidae; genus Amia; species Amia ocellicauda. The sequence goes on from NC_089859.1 coordinate 25,819,811, forward strand.
AGGGTTATACCACATTGTTATGGATACAGAGTACGGCATTTATTTATTTTCTTGGAAATGTGTTTTTGAAAGACGTCATTTTTTGGACACTGTCTAACTGTATGCCAAATTGCCTTGAAAGAAACTGAAAGAGCATTTGTATTCGTGTAATTTTTTTCTCAGTCATTCCAAAATTATTTTATTCTGAAACATGATGTGTATGTAGGTCCTGCTGTGATTAGTTATTTAAGACAGTGACTTCTCATAGGAAACGCAAAGCTAATTAGTTACATTTATTCATATTTTCCACACTTTATTATATTACAGATTCCAGTATTGTATTAAGCCAAAACTGACAACAAGTGCTTTTACAGCTGATGAATAAAGACCGTTTATTTCGTCCACATCATATATAACATTCCGGAGAAGCACGAAACTGTAGCCTTCTTTAATGTAGGCTTATTTCCAAGGTGACTGTAATGTTGGCCTTTGTCTTTAATTCTGAGAGTACTGTGCTTTCAAATATGGTAATATGTAGGAAATATGAAATATGGGCAAGTTTTTTAACACACCTAGAGGCCCGAGAACTGTGCTCTGTGCTGTGCTCTAGGAGTCAACACCTGGAATATTATTCTAAGCATTTTAAAATAAATGATGTCTCAACATAAAGCATCTAGCATGCAGGTGTGATGGTGTCATGAATATTTCTGTCTACTTGTTAATTCACCAATTTTTCTCAGTGTTTATACTGGCAAAAGGAATATCTGTTTTTTACCATATAATACATAAATATCATATTTGTATGTAATCACAGATCTCTAAAATAACATTGTTTACCTGCAATGTCTCTCTGCTCTCTGTTGTGTGACCTTTTCTGTTATTTTATCTCATTACCTTCTGATGTTTCCGAAGGAGGAACAATAAGGCACAAGGATTAGGGGATTACTGGCATTTGGATTTTTTTTCCGGCTTTCCCTGAAACACAAAGTATAATGGAACAAATGACCTGGCCATCTTGTGGAGTCTGATTCACTGGGATCATTCAGGAAGATTCCTGTTGGGGTCCTTGGATCAATAAGTTGCTAACCACCAAGCAAGCATCATGGACTGAAAGCCCCTCTTTCGTCTGTAACCTTTGTCATGGTCTGATGACAATATTTACTCTGGTTTACTACAGTATATATATATATCTTTGAAATGAGAGAAAACAACTTGGCAGTCCCCCAAACTCGTGATTAGTGAAGTCATACATAATAACGGTAAAGTGGGGAGGATCTGGGGGATAATGGCAGCAGGACTGAAGACTAAAGACGAATGAATACAAGCGTCTAGATACACTTAATCAGGTGTCTAATGTATAAGTCCACCTCTATAGAGAACATCATACAACTAAGATAATTGAAAACAAAACAAAAAATGTTAACGTTTAAATATAGAAATATTGTCGTTAATTACATGCAAAAAGGCAATTTTCTCCTAAAATACCAAACAAATTAAGCAGTAATACTTTCTGAGTTTTGATGTTTCAAATTACAGATTACTTCTAAATGACTTAGTGACACAGATTCAAAACAAGGACCCTGAATCACGACGATCCAAATAGAACAAAAAGATTAGAGGGATTAGCCTGATCCGTGAAAAGTTCCCAATATAGAAATACATAAGATGTTTTTTTGGGGGTTTTGGTGTATTTAACGGCAGAGTGTGCAGTTATTTGCCCTTGGTGCTTTTTTTCCTGGTGTCGATCTGGAAGGTTGAAATTAAGATTTATGATAATGAAGTAATGAATGGTGTCAGCTGAGGCTATATCAATACTCTGTGGTGCCTCTGGCTGTGTTTTGTGGAGGGACTGAAGGCAGCCAACTGGATAGGATCACCTTAAACCTGAAGTGGGGCCCTACTTTGGTAAACCGGGATTTTTGTATTTCTCTTTAGAAGTATATTTTAGCGATATGTTTTGCTTTCTTCGACAAACTGAAATCTAAATTATACGTGGTGTTTCTGGAGTAGTTGTGTGAAACATTGTTACTGCAGCAGTGATCTGTGTCAGCACAAAGGCCAACACTAAGTGGTATATCGTACTAATTGACCTTCGCTCTGGAAGTCAGTAATCTGCATTCTTGTGTGAAATGTCAGAAAGTAACAAGCTGAATTTCTTTTTCACGGCACCCGAGGAGAAAGTGTTCGTAACATTAGCCAACAGGCTTGTGGGAACCGCTGTTCATTAGTAACTAAAAGGAAATGCAAAAGTTTTTTATTTTCTGCCCTTGAGTAATAAATCCCATAAAAAGGGCAGTCATCCTTTTGATCCAGATTTAGTTTTTCCCCCTCATTGGAATGTATTTGGTATCATAACAAACAATGTAAAATTAGACTTTGATCTCATAGAAAGATTTTCCGTATATTAAAATGGTCATGTTTTGTTTCCCATCTCTTTTTGAGTTTTGCAGCTTTTTAATGACTCTGAATGACTCTGTAAAAGCCCCCCCATGTATCGGGTCTTACCAGGGAAGATTTACCGATGGAAGTAAATAAAATGCTTGGAAATGTGCTGTCTTCATCACATGTGCATATTATTATACACGATTATGTGGCCATTCAGATTGGTATAAACTATGGTATATCTGTTACATGTTATCTATTTAAAGACCTTTTAACACTGGCCACATCAATTAAACATGTATGTTTATAACACGGAAAATACATTTGACAACTGACAACAGCACATTTCATGTACCGTAGATTGTAAGACATCTCTCAAACAGTCCTTGTGAACTCTCCTAGTAAAGCTCCCATTTTTGTTTTGCAGCTATTGAAACACAGAGCACCAGTTCCGAGGAATTAGTCCCGAGCCCCCCTTCCCCACTTCCTCCACCCCGAGTTTACAAGCCCTGTTTCGTCTGTCAGGACAAGTCGTCAGGCTACCACTATGGAGTCAGCGCGTGTGAAGGATGTAAGGTAAGATGTTCAGCCCGTCAGTTGTAATTCTCCATTGTTTGCCTTTGTTTATTTTCCTTTCATTTTGTGTTTCATGCTAAAATGTTGAGGTTTTGTGCCATGAAAATATTATGAATTAATACACCAGCTACTCACTGAATATTTGTTTTCCATTGTACCTGGGCAAGATATCAAAGCTTAGGGGGACTTTGTGGATAGTCCTGTGATTTGGTGCTGTGAAAATATGTGAAATAATACAGACTTTTTAGTATATTTAACTCAAAGGTTGAAGTTTTACTTGTTTTTGCTTGGCTTTTTGTCTGAGGACCACATGCTGCTTTTCTAACTGTTTAACCCACAGAAACTTTACCTTAGTTGTTGCATGTTAAAGTTGGGACAACACTGTTTTCAAAACACTCACCTAATTGACTTGTATCACTTGTTGTAATGTCAAACTCTTAACAGTGTTTATATCAAAGAAAGACACATGACAGAAATAAACCTTTTGGGTTTTCCAAAGTAACCATAAGGACATTCAGCAGACTCTTAGATGGTGGTGTAAAACATAACCCAGACATGTGTATTCTAGCATAGAAACTTTGTGGTTGATATAAACACTATAAATTGTAGTGAATTGGAAAAGCCATGACAGATGGACACCCTTTGACAGACCATACTATCACTTCTATTACTGAGGCTGCCGAGGGAGTGCAGTCAGCTTCAACCTGTCAGAGCACCTCAAGCATGTCTCTGTCTGGAAGTACTGGATTTCCTCCAGGTTTCTTTAGTATGGCCCTAATTAGCCTCAACAGTCCACAATGAAATAGAAACAGGCACCGTGCCATCCGGCGTTCAGCGATGAAGACATCTTGTGTTGGAGGCGTAGAGTGCGCTTCACAGAGATCAGGATGTTTCTGAAGAAAGGGGCATGCCTGCAGAAGCAGCAGCCGCCGCATCCTCCACACTGGAGGAATTGTGTCTTCAGAGCTGGGGAAAGACAGATCGGCTCAGCTGGGGCTCTCCATTCTCTCAATTACACTCCTCTAGAGGACACTTCTAGTCCATCAGGAAACACAGCTGCTGGCATTAGGTTCTTTACTCATAATGCGGATCAGAGAAAAACACTACTTAAACATTAGTGCCTCCCCATAAATTGAGTCTTAGTGTTCCGACAGCCATTTTGACATAACGGAATCTCGGATGGAGCGTTGCATGCTGGGCAGTTTATTTTTTCCCTATTTTTTGTCAATAATATTATTAATAATAATAATAATAATAATAATAATAATAATAATAATATTACTACTACTACTACTGCAATTGTTTAAGATGCATTAAACACACCAGAAAAGATGGAGAGTGCTATGACTTTTTTGTAAAGGCACACTGTTAACTGACAGAGGACTCTGTGAATACAATCTCTGTATCTGTATCTGCATATCCCATCCCCTTTGGAACCGCATTACATAATGTGATCTTCCTTATATGATCCACAATTAACATCTAATGAATTTGTATACTTAACTTAATCTTTGCAGCATCCCACAGTCATTTTCAAAAATCATTGAACCCCATGAGAAAATGGGCTGCTATTGGACTGACATGCAATTTAAAGGATAATTACTAGTATAATTATGGAGAACAAAAAACAAGATCTTGTCCAACCTTATCTATGAGTAGTAAGTGCACTTAGTGTTTACAAAGTAATCTGAAAATTTAAATTGTTTTAAGATATTTAAAAAATGTGCTAAATAGATGTCTCTTTTCACAAAAGGTTAGTTTTAAGTTGCTCTCCCTCCAAAAATCATGTCAAAGGAAGGAATAAATACAAAAATAGCTTTAAATTAAGTGTTTTCTAATGAAGTGTTTGAAATTAAATTGTTTTTCTCTTTCTAAATTCCCAATGTTATTAATCTACTGTTACCTTCAGAAAATCAGGATCACTTATGGAGCAAAAAGCTTTAAAAATCACCCAGTTAATGCTGTGTCTCTGAAACTGTTCAATGCCATTGTGTGGTTTGAAGACCTGTCAGACATTGCTGTACACATTTCGTTTATATGCGCTATTGTTTTGTTCTGCTGTTTCATGTAAAAAAAGGGTGGGGGGGAAAGGCTGCAAACTGATCTAGTGTTGGCCAAGTGGCAAAGAGATTGTAGAAGGTTTCCTACAGGAATCTCCCGAGTACTGACTTTCTTTTTCTTTGCAGCAAGAGCTGAAAAGCATGTCAGTGCTGTGGGCTGCCTTCAGAACAATGGGCGCATTGTACGCTTTGCAGAGAAACTGTTACTTTGGCAGATTCTGCTGTCTGTTAGGACCTTGTTTCTTGTACTCAACACTGAAAAAGCGAAATTCCTCCACAGACTGAAAGATACAAGGCTCCCTGGCATAAGCTCCTAGGTCTGGAGAGTTGACCGGGATGTTTTTTTATAGAAAGGGAGAGTACATTACGAAAGACACTAAAACAACACATTGGTATTTTAGCAGGGTGGCAAGACTAAATGTATCTGGTCATCATAAACAAGAGCTGTTGGCAGCTTGTACCTTATATTGTACCTTATTGATAAGATTATAAATAAGCCTGTATTTTCAGTATTGTTTCTCATGTCTTTTAACTCCTGGAATGCAATGAATTTTTAGAAGTGGTGCCCTTAAGAAAGTTGCTGACAGCAGTCGAGTTTAATAAAAAATAGACATCTGGTTTCAGTATAAACAAGTATCAGCTGTGGATACAAAAGTAGGCTTCAGGTTGTGCAGCATCAAGGGTTTTTGCAAATCTGAATTTAAATTTAGTGATTTAATCCCTGCTCACTGCTAAACAGCTTTGAAAAATATAAGTAAAAATTGAATAGATTTGCTTTTGGTAAAATATGAACTTCAAAAGATGAAGCCCAGGATTACAAGTTTTTATTTTTCTATCCCTGTCCTGCAGTTAAATGCATTATTGTCAGCCGAGCTGAGGGCAACCTTTTCTTTTACATTAATTGAACAGCTGTAGAAAGTATGTATATTAAATGAGAAAGCATGAACACCTTCCAAGAACTGCAGATGACTGAGTTAAAACAACAAGAATTGTGGATTATGAATGTGTGGATACATACACATGTGTCAATGCTATAGGTGGTTGTTTGAGTTAATTAAAAAAAAAAAAAAGAACAAAGTGTTCACCGTCATCCAGGAAGGCGATTCTGTTCTGTAAGGTGTGTGCTTTTTATAAATCCCCACAGGAGAGAGAAACACATATTTAAAATTGTTATTATATTGCTTTGACTAGGGATATGAGAGATCTCAACGAGAATATTTTCCTGCCTTCTTTGTTCAGAGACAGGTGCTATACAGCAGTAGTGTGACAGTCAGCTGTCAAACTAAAAGGATTGCCTTTTATATTGTGCAATAAAGTAAGAAACTACTAACAAGTCCCCAAGTGACAAATCTGTTCAAAGCAATGATGATCAAAATGGTGTGTGTGTGTGTGTGTGTGTGTGTCTGATTATGAATGAATTAGCATCTTATGGAGTTTAGGATGGTTCTTTGTTTTTTTTGTAAAACAGAATGAAAAGGATAAATTATTAAAATCAGTTATAGTACATATTATTGTATTATGACAACCATTTTGATATGCGTGTTGCTTTCCAATTGGATTAATTACATTTGCTTTGATACGAGAGTGAGGTCATTCTTCAGATACTTCTTTCTTTGATAGACCCATGTTTTTCTGATATCTGATTTTAATTTTTAAATACGGTTTCAGTATGGCTGGGGATTAATGCATGTGCAAAGCATAAAATCCCTTCCTTTACAAACTCAATTTCTACATAACATTTTCACAAAAGATCTGGCAGCACACAGTATTGTACCATTCAGCAGCACATGCCGGTACATACTCAATATTAGCAATACTTGAACAGCTTTCTTACATTTAGTTCACACAGTGCACATTGTTTGGTGCCTATTAGTTAAATCAGGAGAGCACACATCATCTCAGTCTTTAATGATGAATATGCACATTACATGTCAGACTCAAGATATAAAAGTGACCATTCATCCACAAATGTAATCTTTTACAAAGGATTATAATAAAAGAGGATCTGGTGTATTTATATATAACTCCCAAACATTGAAATAGGTCACTTATTAAATCTGCTTTGTAAAGATTTCATCCTCATTGAAAAATGTAACTGTTTTGAAAAGCTTCAAAAAGGATTGAGAAAAATAAGTGACAAAAACGCGTATTTACTGATTGTCTTGTAAAAGCATTTAAGGACACTCTAGTAGCAGACATTGAAGATGGCAGGTTCCCTAACCCTACGTCAAAAAGCCACAGGAATAGAAGAGACTACGCCATACAGATGATAAATAATTCAGCATCTTGTTTCTTCTAGGAGTCCTCTGAATTTCCAAGAGAGAGTTTAGTAATTTCGTTTAATTTTCATTCTACATATTTTGTTCAAACCAGGCAGCCATTCACTCACATTATTCATCATACATTTTTGTGGGATATCAGAACCAGTTATTTGTATGTGGCCACCCTCACAGCAAAAACTAAATCTGGGCCCTGGGCTGGAATTTTAAAACATGTTTGTTTCAAGCCTAAACAGGTTACTTCACCAAAAGCTGGTATGAAAAAATACTAGCTTATCCCATTCCAGTGCAGTGTGTTAAATGTCTCTCTTTAATCAGGATATATTCGGTATATTTTTAATGTCCAATTTGGGGGTTTTCATTTCATTGTAACGGGCCATTGTATCATACTTAAGCACACATTCATCACCACAAATGGTGTAAGACATCAAGACAGATGTCAGTTAGAAGCAATGCAGAGGATGTGATGGGCATAGAAGCCACTCATTATTCAGTGCCATTATTGCATGTATTTACCACAAGCACCTACATTTTCCCAGCTGAAAAACAATATGCTTCTTTTCACTACTCTGACTACAGCTTTTTTTCTTTCCCAAATCAGAACACTATATTTCTTCTCATCCACAAACCAGTTCAAGGTCAGGGTCCTGTCAGACCACAATATTTCGACAAGAAAACTGTTTCTGATGGAAGCATGAGCAGATTCAATAGAAACATTTTCTGAAGAATGCAACTTATAAATACTTAATATCTAAATATATGCCTCTGAAGTATGACCTCTGCAAGAAAACAAAGTGCTTGCTTGAGGTTTCATAGTGGCTATTTGTTTGGGGTTCCAACTACCAGCTGTAAACAAAACTCCTAATTCAACCATGGCTCCCATTCACTATTGCAGACACTTTTCTGGCATTAGTCTGTGAACAAATATTCCAGCGTCAGTAAGAACTGAGATACTTTATTGAAAACAAATTGTGTCTACATTTGTTCCACATGGTGAAAAAAGCATGAAAAATACATAATTTAAACAAATAAAAATAAAAGTCAAATACAGTTTTTGATATTTGAAATGCAGGAACCCTGAACCCTGAAGTAAATGGTAACAAGCTGGAAGATGTCAGTCACGATTTGCATTTGAGTCTGGTAATATCATCACCTGAAAACGAAATGCACACCATAACAGCCACAATGTATTTAGAAACCATATCAAAAAGCAATATTACAGCAAGAGACTAATACTCTTTCTTGAGATTTTTCTGCAGAATACTTGATTTTGGGTACTTTATTCAATTACACATAACTCTTGCTTTGACATTAAAAGTCTTGTATTTTGTATTGTACATTCATGTATTCACCTAGCCTATAATTGTCTATGTATTTCACACATGCTTACTTCTAGTCTTCAGATTGTAAGGAGCATATACAATGAGCATATGTACATGGGGTGAATAATATGTCATGTATGTGCCTTCCTTTTGAGGTACAAAACAAAAGCTTTTAATAAAGATTGCCTAACTGGTGGAGATTGTCGAGATTGTCGATTGCACGAGGCATGTGTACCATGATCTATGCATACTTAATTTACTGTAATTCCTGACAGTTTCTTGACAAGCAGCTCATTTATCTTTAAAAGCGTCCACTTGTGTTTTTGTCGCATATAGTGCCATTATGTTTTTTTTCATTAACCTAGTTTTATATGTGCAGAAAAGCTGATAAAGGTTCTCTGTAAAATGGGCACATTTCCTCCAAGAGATTACTCCTAAATCCGCTTTGATTAAAAAAAGCACAATAAAAAAACACTTTTCTTCTCTGAAATGGAAGATGTTCATGGTTGCTCTTCTATAGTTTGTAATAAACAACTCATTTCGAAAGAGATTTCCAGCCTGGGGATTATGCCATTTTGAGCATTTTGTTTTGAGAAAATGAATCAAGACCCATTATAAACACCTGGTGGTGCATTACAGTTTTGGAATGGAAATGCAAGAGCAAACCATGAGTTACTTGAATTTCAGGATCAGTGTGTCGAGGCTTAGTTGGCATGAATTGCAGGTGAGACCTCTAGATCACCCCCAGCTGGAATCTGAGACTTCATCCCAAGCTGGCAGGTCACCTAATTAAACCAGCTGAAGAGAACCAGAGGCATTTTGCTCCTTGATTTCATATCTAGAAACCATATTAAGCCTACATACTAAAGCTGCGCTAATGTGAAATAAAAGGGAAAACATCTGTACCCCCCCTCTCTTTCTGCCTTTTGTTTTATTAAAATCAGTTTTGCTTTAATTCAAATAGATTCCTTCCCTCTGAATTTATTTCATTATGGAGACAGCAAACTGTTCTGTTAAAATGATATTTGATATATATATAATTACATCTCTTTTAAAACCTAAACAGTAGCTAGTGTCCATGTCTCTGGATCTACCCCTGTTAGCATAATTGGCTAACGTATAATTTGCAGGAAGGATGTTGTAAATGTAAGTCTTTAATGTGATTTGTTTATGTTTGGCAATAAAATAGCAGACAAGCAAAAAAGAAAAAAATATATGTGTGTGTATATGTTTATTTGTGTGTTCTTTTAGGTTGTTCATCCTCTAATAATCCCTACAAGGTAAATAGATCTAAAGCTCCTAACTTGTTATACACATTGTTTGACAAATATATGAAAAGTCAGGGCTGCTTTGTGCTTGTTCTACGGGTGTGTTTTTTAGTTTTTTTGTTCATTCCATAGCTGTTTCAATAAGTATTGGCCATGCATCCTGATGAACATTTTCAAAGCTAAAATCCCCAAGTCTGGGTTCATAAAATATGAATACTCTGCTGGAGTATCAGCCTCAGGGCTGTGTAACTTCTTTGTTCGTCCGTGAAATAACGTGCAGGCCTTACAGCGCATTCTGTACAATCACACGGGCTGTAGGTGAGGAGACGACACACATTTTCTTTGTGGCTTATTTATTTCAGACAGAATACAGGCTTTGGGAATACAATGTGAGGACCCCTCCTGAATTCAGAGCCAAATTATATTTTACACCTGAAAGCGCAGTCCTGTATGTTTTATCTATAAAAGATTACATAAATATAGAGCAAATACATCAGACGTATATTTTTCCCTTTGTATTTTAATATTGTTCCCAAAGTAACAAAATGGTTCTAAATGCCTAGCAATTTTGTTACATATTTTTGGGTTATCCTGTTTAGAGTTTGTAGAAATGGGACTACAGAGTATTGAAATCCATGTTGAAAAATACATGGAATTTTCAAAAAGGAAAATTCTTTCATAACCCCTTGAAGGGGCTGGTAGTGTAGGTGGGTAAAAACATATTTACAATTGCAATTTCAAAGCCATAATAAGGAGAGTGACACAAATTAGGTTTTTAAGTATAGTTATTACTCAAGATTACAAAAAGAAAAAATATATAAGCAGTTTTAGCATGCTGGGCTTCAGTCGGGTGTATCTGTGGATATATAAACAAAACAACAGCAATAAAACTGTCATATTAAGACATTTTATACATATATTTTTAATCTGACACAGTTGAACAGTACTGAGTGCAATTCAACAGTATTTCAGTTTGTTTTAATGACATACCTCACAATTCCAGTATTGCTGTCAATGCAGTAATTTCAATAATTTGTTTGCTATTCTATACAAATTGTTTTTCCCCATATAATTAGAAACACTAGGCTATATATTTCTGGTATTTCTGTTTTTGTTTGCTCTGTCATTAGTTTTTTGTTTTGTTTTGATGTATTTTGCTAGGCCCTGAATTAACACTATATTTGAAAAGCGGTAATTGTGTAAGAAGGAAATTAATTTTGCTGCATGTAAAGTACTTCATCAGCAATTGCATATAATTCTGGATGGGTACCTAACTAATGGGACTTCATCTTGTCCTTGAGGTAATGGGATTTAAAGGCAGAAAGAGGCTTCCTGAAATGGCGCTGATTAGGCGGTTTTGTATAATGCAGAAAACTGGCACAAACTGGATTGAGATGATTCAAGCCTATCCCAGCTGTTTCCTAAAAACAAAAAACATGTATATTCTAAGTATACTTAAATTGGATTAATTTACAATATCTTGGCTACTCAATTTGTTTTTAGTTTTTTTTTTTTTTGTATTTATGACATTCATGACGAATGACATGGATTTCCGATGGTCTCAGCCACAGTGACAGTGTGGGGGCGGGGGGGGGCTCCAGATGGGCCCATGCAAGAATGCGTCAGCCTGGCAGGCAGCGGGTCCTGGAGGCCGGACTCCAGCTGGGCGCCTCACTTTCTCTTACTGTGAGGCCAGTCGACACACAGCACAGGGTGTTTGTTGAATGGTGATGAATCCAGGTTGTCATGGGTGCGTCGAGTGGATTATCCTCTCACCCGTGGTTTTGGGTACCTGTGCTGTGCTGTGTTAAAGATGGCGGAAATGACTGCAAAGACTCCACAGCTATTGTTACCAGTAATAGACTCGCTAATCCATTTATTTTTAACCATTTCCAAGGGTGATGCTGTATTAACCCACACAAGGGAAGCCCTGTGACCTTGAAGTGAACAGCTCTATAGTCCACTTTGTGACAGTACTCTTAATGACTGAAACCATCTTTCCCTTGAAGTGTGATTTAGCCCTGCATTGCGTCAGTGCGGTGGCAGATCGTATTGATGAAAAGGAATTTTGAAATACAACATAAAAAGAGAAAAAGCCCATGAGGCTTTTAAGCCTCTAACACTGTGTGCTTACACATCGAGAGCTGACATTCCTGTACCTCAGAAGTGCTCTTGAAAACATAAAGCGAAGGTGTTTTAAAGGCCCGTCAGGAGGCACTCGTTTGCTTTTGTGAAGAGAGCACAGAGATATACTTTTGGAGTTATTTATTATTGATCTCATTTTGAGCAGTTTGGAGAGCATCACGGAATCTTCTCTAATTTACATATTCTTCTATCCCTAGGCTTTTTGGCACTGTGTGTTCCCTATCATCAGACCAGTGATTGGGCTGGTACATACATAGTGTGCATTAGTCTCTAAGCATTAGTTTAAAAGAAAAGCAAAAACTCAATTTGGACATTATTTACAGGACTGAATTGAAGCACTACCCACAGAGTAACACTTTTGTGAGGTTTATTGGAAACCTAACACTTTTTATAATCTTCACATGAATCTGAGACTGAGTCACCTTTGAAAAGTCCAGGTTTACCCTGTAAAGGGCTGCGTTCTGGGCACCTAGTCATCTCAGCTGCAATAAACAGAAAACAGATAAACAGTCTGCCTTGTGTGTCAAACTGCAGAATCGGCAGATCCCTAATAGTCAGGAGGGCTTGAGACCTGGCGGTTCGTCTTGTTTTGCATTAAAAAGAGTTATTTAACAGTGCCTTTCAGACTGCCTTTTGCTTGTGTGTTTTATCTGCAGAGGTTTCACATTCAGCCATTACAAAGCCTCTCTTTGTACACTTTGGTTCTTTCTTGGGCTCTTATTTACTCTGTATAGGGAGTTCCTTTGAATGCTGTCTAACCTTGTAGTCACCTCTCCCATGTTCAACAGAGTAATACACATCTCATACAAAAGTGAACAGCAACTTTTTTTTTCATCCTCTTGTAATAGAATTACCTCTCCTCTGTAGCAAACTCAAGGTGTAAATAATAGGCCTGCTTAATTGCTCCCCTTCGTTGTGATCCTGTGGGGTTTCGAGTATCCCTCTCCACTTTCCACAGGAGAGATAAGATATCAACACAATTAAGAGTGAAAAATAATCTGATGCCTTTATCGCCAGTGGTGAATGCTTAGAGAACACAACCCGATACAATGGGATTTGAATAATTTATGGATGGCACTTTCATTTTTTAATCTGTAAATGAGAACGCCCATCGTGGTGTGGCTATGAGTGACACCCTATCTATCCCCCATTAAGATAACAAGATGAAAGATAATGATCCCAATTAAGATATTGTTTATAGGGAGAAATCTGCTGGAGGAAGAGGATTCGATTCAAAGGCAGGAGGACTCGGTTTACTTCATGGCTAAAATTCAGTGACCGCAGTGTTAAAGGATACGCTTGATGAAGTGGGCCATCCCATTCACAAGAGAGCCCTGTCCACGATCACAACCACAACCTAGCGCTGGGCGCGTTCCAGACAAACAGGGCACAACAGGAAGATGTAACATAGAAGTATATTGTTTTATGTAAGCATTAAGGGAGACAAAACTTCCAAAACCACACTGCAGAGTTTATGAAATATGCAATATGTGGTGCATAGTGAAAATAAGATGCGGAGAATAAATGTGTAAAGATATGGTATAAATTAATACTGAAGCGTAATTAGCAAGATTTTATGTGTGGCTGGATTAAAGCCTGTCCAGGCCTTAGGTGTGATTTGTTGATTCACGGAGGTTTGTGTGTGTAGGTTTGGGATTGTGTTTGTTTGCTATAAAGCCCCCTTTCACAGGACCGTTGATTTCTGAGGATCACATGCTGTCTGACAGTAGGAGTCACATTACTATTTATATTGACAGTTCTTCTGCACAGCCTCCCTTTCAATTGTGGAATTGCTCAATTTCACCAAAATACTTGTGAGCCCTTCTGCCGAGCGGTATGCCTCAGTCCCTACATAGTTCACAAGTGTAAGCTAACAGATAAGGATATGTGTGTCAGCTATATTTTGTGCAACAGGTTTTTCAGCTTTCTTTATCAGAACCTTTCATTTTGGTATAAATACTTATATATATTTATATTAACACACACTACTTGAAAAGTATGATTCATCATGGCATGCCAATCTTCCAGCCTGTTCTAACATTTTGTTGTGCTTACAGTAGTTCACTTTGAAGTCTGTTTACCTTCATCTGTATGAAATTTTCCAATATGGCCACATAGAATGGTGTCTGTCTTTGTGATGGTTAAATTAGCAATCATGTCACCTTTTGTTTACTCTTCTTTGGAGCATTCCTTAAAATGCTCTTTCTGTTGGGGTGTTTCAGAGGAGCCACGCGTTTTCCCTCGTCTCGTCCATTTTACAGAACTGTCTTTTTTTTTTTTTTTTCCTTGGGTAATACCAGCTTTCAGACTGAATGCTGCGTTCATTTGGATGTGAGACAGACAGCCATTACTCTTAGTGACTGAGCAGTCATCTGATGGAAATGACTTTTGGTCATGAACTTGTTACATTGCAATTAGAAAACTCAGTGCTGTCTGGGGCTGTGGCAGCCCAACTGTGCTCAAACATATTGCAAGTGTTCTGTGAATGAGCTGCTGGGCTAATTCATAGCTGTGATGTGACAATGCACTGTAACTTTTTTTTTTTTTTTTTACACAATGTCACTTGTCAACCAGTTGGAAGATATATGTTTTAATTAGCTGTGCTCCCCTCATAAGCACTGTGCAACCATCTACCCTATGCCCTGGGTACCTGAGTGCCAATCTGATATGCGAATTATTTAAATATAGATAAGAACGCAAAATAAAACTTAAACTGTTTATTATAAGATGGTACAGGGCCCTGCTTTGGTGTAAACCCAAAGAAGTAGATCAATCTTTTCCCAATACCTTTGCATGAAAATAACTGTGACCACATCTTATTTGAAAATATGGAAATTGTTTAACTGATCAGTGGCTCAAATATTGCAATAGGTAGCTAAAAGTAACTCTGTTAATCTGTAGCACTACTGGGGGAATGTTTAATCTCATTGTTTTTACTGAAATCAGCACAATATAATGTTATTATGGCCAATGGCAGTAATAAACCACAAACTTATTTGGATAGGCAAAATGAAGGAATGTGTTATGCCTTGTTTTACGGTAGTAACTACTGTTTCAATTCAGCTGGATTTGAAAATAAAAATATTTGCTTGAGGTTGAAGAGAGGGCCTCTTTCATTGTACATTTTATAGTATCCTCTATAAAAGAAATCAGGTCTTAATGCTTCTGCAACTTGTTGAAATCCAAGGCAATAGCACATGTTTTGTTTCCTTCCAATTAATGAGACTTTATAGCCATTGCACATGGTATAAGTCTCTTATAAAATTCTTATAAAATGTACAGTATTATAGCAAAAAACGTTCTTCAAAAACCTACTGTACTCTACATAGCAACCTTTTTTCAGACCTTTCAACAGAGTTTTCAGAAGAAGTCGGTTGGTAACTCCTACTGATTTGCAGTGAAATTGCACCTGAGTATAATTAAATATATAAACTATCAAAAATGATATGCAGTCATGTGTGGCAATTGCTTTTGTTTAAGTATGCTGGAAGGTGATTAACCATGAGGTTTGGCTTAGGTCTCTCCAGCAGAGATGAATGGTTTCTCTGTGTGCACAAACTTTATCTCTCTAGTTTTAACAAATTAATATATTTGTTTGTTCATCAGTCTATGCATGTTAGTACTGAATGTTATTCTCTGTAAGTCAAGGGGTTTTATCACATTTCATTTGCATTTTGTCAAGGATTTAAATACCAGAGCAGTTCCATATTTTACATAATTACATTTTACATTTTAAAACAGGCATTCCATAGCCATTTTTGTGGCTGTTGGCACACATCTGCTCTTTGATTAAGCAATAAGTTATTCACACTCATGTGTTTGTGTGTAGACTATACATAACAGTTAGGAAACAAAACGTTTTCAGTATCAAAAAACAAAAGTTAGCTGCCTGTCATCATGGCTGCTTTGGAAATTCACTGGCACATAATCTTGCACAACAGATGTGTTGATCCATTATGTGCCTTCGCTGTTTCTTTACACCAGCAGCTTCTAGAGGGCCTGAATGCTCCGTAATTAATCCAATGTTGCTGTTGTGCAAAGGTCTGGGATGCAATTTAGTCTATGGCTCAAGTTAAAAGACCACTCAGCATTTTGAACAAAGTGTTCCATTATATCACTTTTTGGCCTGTACCACAAGTCTCTGGAGAGCACATCTCTGGGTCCAAACATGCTCTGGCAAATATGAGAAAACTAAAACACTTTAATAATAAAAAATACATACATATATATAGTGTCTGTTTCTTAAAATGGAAAGGATTGTGAAGGATTTATGTGGATTTAAACCTACACAAAGTATTTAACAGGTTTGTCCTCTTCTTTTTTTTTTTTTTTTTCTTTTTTTTTTCATGTCTTGCAGGGCTTTTTCCGCAGAAGTATTCAGAAGAACATGGTTTACACGTGTCACAGAGATAAGAACTGTGTTATCAATAAGGTCACAAGGAATCGTTGCCAGTACTGTCGGCTGCAGCGCTGCTTTGAAGTGGGAATGTCCAAAGAATGTAAGTGCAGACTTGTGGATCTCTTATTGAAACTAGCTGTACATCACCCAGTGAAAACGCCTGCACCCAGTTTAAACAAACCATGGCAAAGGGCCAGGAAACAAAAACAATTGTTGCATCATTCCTCTTTTCATTCATCTTTATCTGACAATTTGAAACCTTTCAGTTTACTGTTTACCAGTGTCATTCCTCCTGCAAAAATATAACTTACTGGTAACAGCTACAGGGTCCCAGCAGTGTGATGGCACATTGTGTTTGTTATAAACATGTCTTGTGACAACTCCTCATAAGACCCGTAATAAATAATGTCTTTCTTTCATAGCTTATGGACTGTTCTGTTGATGTTAGTGTTTGCTGCAGCTCAGTGGTAGTATAATAGCTGGCTTAGTGATTCAAGGGCTGATGTTTTAAAGCATTAGAGTTTTACTGTAGACATGTGAACAACTGGGTCAGCACCCTGTTTCTCAGCTCACACTGGCCCCTTTTGCAGTTTTGTTTCCGAAGCGCCATGCTTTCAACAGATAGCCTGCTAGTTAGGCTCCCAGAAAACAGCAATACCTTAGTTAAGTCAATAGGTTTGACTTTAATCTCATCACCTGCCAGTTATGGTGATATAGCAACTCTGCTATTATCTGATGTGAAAATGGCCCCTGAAGAGAACTAGACGGTCATATACCATCAGTAGTCGTCTCGATCACATAATTTTCTCAGTGCCTTATTTTAAAACATGCAGAGTCACACTTATCTGTGTATCTGTTATTAGTTAGGTTATTTAGCTTAAGGTGCAGAATGTACCAGATGCATTTTCTACAGGAGTCTGAATGAAAAAACTAGAGTAGGATGTCTTAGATACAAAATAAAAATCTATATCTTTTTTATTTACATAACATCAGAAAATTGTAATCAGCTGATTGTGTCAGAATTCATTATTTTTTCCCCAAGGATCAAATTATACATTTGTCCCCATCCATCAACCACAATATACAAATCGGGCACTTGTTGATGTTGCTTTGTTTGCAAGAGGCTTCTTGCTTCTTCCTAATGGGAACTAGTATGCTTTCACATACTAGTATTGCAATTTGAAACTGGCCGGTCAGAGATTTTAATTATTCTGGGCTTTAATTTCTATGAACCATGGAGTAATGCACACATTTTAAGGCCTGCGTGAATATCGTTTTAATTGTGTGCTTGCATTAAGCAATTATTTGAAAATCTCCATAAAGGAATTTCTACCAAAAACAGGCCTTTGATTTTGCTCCTAAGCCATAATAATAAATAAACTGTCTTTGATCGTGGAATTTGGAAGGAAAAACTAAATTATTTTAATTAAAGTACAGGTACAAGCATTATATAAAGCTTTGTAATTTTTAATTAATTCCTGGGAGTTCCTGAGCTTAGTTTTTGTAATGATTTGCTTTTTAGTGATTTGTTTTATGTACTCAAAGGGCATTTGAAGAATACTGCCAATTTTTCATTGTTCTTATTTCTTTCAAGCAATGTACTTTCAATTTAAAATAATTTACAAGAAGGGCAGGTCTTTAATTTACTTATCATGTTTAGTTCTTTATAAGAACTATTTAGACATCTGTTAGTTAGATTTTTAAAATATGAGTTGGAATAAAAATAAATAAACAAGTGTCGATAAAATTATAACATTTGGCATTCAGACATGTATTCCTAAGTATATAATATTTGTCTCCTGCTGAGAATACTATCTGGCAGAGAATACTGCCAGATATTGAATGTTCAACGGTCGTGGGCCAGAATCGTGTACAGTGATAGTATGACCAGCCCAAGGTGCTTTTAATCAAAAGTAAAAGCATGCACCAGTAAAATGGTGGCTACACACCCTTTCTGATCCAATCATATTGAAGCCTCAAAGCTATGATCATATAATGCCTTCTGATGTTTTTGTTTGATAATTTGTTTTTTCAAGAAGAAGTGACTCACAACCTTAATGAGTTTCCCCACGCAAGTGTTTCCTCCAAGCAAAGATTCATTTAAATACATTACTTCTTCAATGTGAATATTGTCCATTTTCTTTGATCATTGAGCAGCAGATAATAAGCCTGAAACAAAACTGAGAAATAATACATCAGAAGCTGTAGCTGGTTATTCCTGTAGTTACAGCTACAGCACCTTCCGATATTCTCTCGTCTTGATGGGCTCACATCCAAAAGTGTTTTATGCTTTTTAGCAGGACTTTGTGGAGAGTGTTCTGTTCTGTTGAATTTATAATAGTTTAGACTATAACAATTTATATTGATGTGCACAATGACAAGCTGGCTTTGGATATCACTGAATGCAATGCATTTTCTCATACTGTTGGGTAAAAACAACAGCAGGGAATCTCTTACAATTTCTGTTTATTCTTATCCCTAATTATGGTATATTAATTTCTCAAAAGGGCTTTATGCACATTGATAACCTCAGAATGACACTGCTTCACTGCCGTACCTTTCACTACCAAAGCACAGCTTTTAATTTTATTCGATTTTTACATGTTTTATTCTTTCTGCGTTGCGTAGTAACAATACATCAGTAGGAGTTCTGCAAATCCACTTTATTTCATGTATTTATCACAGTTGTGTGTAACTCAAATGGCAACATAATGTTATGTCCTGTTCCCCTGGGTCCATAAGCCAGTCTGGTTTGTCACTTTAAAATTGAAACTAACATTTTACTGAGCACGACTTGCATGCCAAAAGCAGCTGCAAAAGTTGATTAACAAAACAAAAAAAACACAACAATTATAAACAAGATTGCATCCATACTCTTTACATAGAACAGATGGGTACAAAAAAAAAAGCCAAAGAATCCCAGGAAAACATAAGATGTACATTTTAAATATGAAAGACTGTGACAGTTTTACACAACTGTAAGTTCAAAGTTAAAACCAGCTTGACAGATACTTTCATTATGTTCAGTATTAGAAATCAAATTGTTTGTATATTATGAACTTTAATAGTTTTTAGTTTATACCACCAACATACTCCAACAGGCAGATACCCCTTTAATGCTTACAATAATGAACCACAGTAGAAACAATGCCTGATTGTGGACTCAGCTTCTTTCAGGAAACTGATCATTAGGCTACATTAGGAATTATACATAAGGCTCATAATACACCAGAGCTTTGTTTTAACAAATGGAATTCACTAAATGAATATTTTCACAGTCAAGATGATACAACGTAAATAAATAACAAATTAATCAAGTGCATTGTCTAACATAAAAAGGGTTTTCAATTGATGGAGAGTCGGTTGTCTGCATGAAAATGTATGCCACTTAGGGGGATTATTTAGTCTTATTTCTTTATTAATTCAATTTAATTTGCAATAGAAAGAAGGGTCAGACAAAGGAAGATCTTACATTCACTGCAATTCCTTTCGCTACTTTTCCTTCCTCCGATAAATACTAGTCCTTAACATTAATTGTGCCAGAACTGAAATTCATTTTTGCTTTGATGTTGTTCAAGATACGCATTGCAAAGTACATTCTTCTATAGAGCTGTTTTTAATTGCTGTCATTTTGAAGAGATGCTTGTGAGCTGTGAAAAGATGGA
The DNA here is from genome assembly GCF_036373705.1 of Amia ocellicauda. NCBI lineage: Eukaryota > Metazoa > Chordata > Actinopteri > Amiiformes > Amiidae > Amia > Amia ocellicauda. The sequence continues at coordinate 25,839,886 of NC_089859.1, forward strand.
AGAAAGCTGCATTGAAAAATTCAATAATAGCCTTTCCAGTTTGCTTAGTAATTTCAAATTTATAAAATGCGAAGAAAACTGATGAGCTGTTCCTTGGCACCACACGTTGACCAGCAGCAGCAGGCTGGGTGTAATCTTCCATCACTCACTTTGTGTTTAATCCAATGCCTCTTCATGGACACAATCCCAGAGTACTTTATCAGTCATGCTACAACAGGGCACAGTAAAAACACCATAGAACAGTTTACAAATTGCATAGGTAAGACAAATGTTAGGTACAGGAGTAATGAGCAGACCACAAACAGAAAATCTCAGTTGTTCACAAAGAAATGTACAGAGTCATCAGATCAAAGAGGTAATCAAGATTAGTGTTGTGAGAGACATAATAGCTTATAAGAATATTTTCCAAGCAATTCAACACCTGACATACAGCCAGGGCTGACAAACCAGACGTAGGGTACAATGTTTATGCTAATTTCTAGCAGTTAGGATTCTGGCTGCTAAATGCTGATCCAGGTGGGGTGCGTTGATGGAGTGTAATGGGAGGCCATTCAGTGGATCTCGGCAGTAGTGCAGGTGGGAAGACCGAGACATGACAGTGAAGTTAGTCCTCTGCCAAAAACAGAGAGTGGTGGTTCAACAGAGGTTTTCAAAGAGTTTAACCCATGAAGTCCCAACAGGAGTCTAGCCACTTGGAGATGAAAGCCTTCCTCAGAATGACTTTTGAACAATGCTCTGGTGATGGGAGCATTAGTTGAAAGTCTTAATACAGAGGAAAGAGAGGGGAGTGTCCTATAAACACCGCAAAGCAGTTGACAATGCCTAAGAATACAACTGTTGCGATGTCCAAGGCTCCTGATGGAGTCTGATTCTGGAGACCGCACAGCTGAGAAAGTTTTCTACAGGCCGGTCTTACCTCAGAAATGGAACTGTGCCTACCCTTTCAAAGTGTGCCTGAAGCCAATTGTCACATGCCCAGATGAGTACGAATGGCAAAATAATTAAATACTGCCTTAAATTTTCGCTTTGGAAAATGAATGCATACAGATGTTAAATATAATGTTGAATTTGAATCAAGTTTGGATTACATTTGCATATTCAACACAGAGGGGAGGACATTGGAAGTAGCCAAATTGTTTATTCATTCTCCTCACCAATTAGACTTTTATGCTCATGCAGGGGAGGGATACAAAACCTTGTGGATATTATTTTTCCCACTGTTCCCAGCATATAAGACAGAATTCAAATACCTGACTGTTTCAAATAAAAAGAGTTTGTTAGGCAGCTCTAGTTGCCAGTTATGTAGAACAGAACGACCAAACCATCTTCTCATTATGACCTATAAAACCTCTGAAACAATATCAAGAGAAGCAGCAGCATACTGAGGGATCTGTTGTTGTTGTTTTTTTTTTACTAGATTTGCAGAAGTACCACAAAGTGTGGTGCGGTAAAATTCAACCCTTTAAGTGGTTTATTATTATTTTTAATTTAGGTAATGTACCAAGAACCACGGGACTTATTGGCTTTATATCTGTCAAAAGGCTGTAATGTGTGGTTTTCTTGGAGTGACCATGTGCTGCAATATATATATATATATATATATATATATATGAACTATTTAAATCACACATTTCTCTCTTTAAGCACATAATACAATACTGGCATAATGAGAGAACCACTACCACATAAGGCACATCTCCAAGCTTTCTTCCCATTCTCCCAGGCATAACAGGCCCTAGTGATACAAATCCAGGGTATTTTTAAAAGCATATACATCCTATTTTCTTTGTTTGGTATTTTTTGTTTTGAATCAAATATATACATATATATATATATAATATTTGTTGTTTCGCATCTGCACTGTCCCATGAACAGGCGATATTCAGTATGCACACGTTTCACCACAGTGCAGCCTCTCAGTGTTTGAGATCACATTATACAGTGGAAAGGATGTAATTCTGTGGTGCCACTGAGCAAATGAAGCGAGGCCATTTTCCCCTCATTCTAGATAATTTACAAGATGATATCTTAATAAGCCTTTTTATTGCAGTTCTGTTTTTTTTTTCCTAGTATATTTTTTCCCCAGTGATAGGCAGGGTATTGAATATGTATGAGGCTCATTTAATATGTATTTTATAAGATATAATGAAAAGCATATTACTCATTCATAAAGGGTACTGTGCTGCAAGTGACTAGAGAGGGGAAGTATTATCGAGCACTCCTACAAGCTACGCCTAAGGGAGGACGAACCTCCGCCATTCTGTGGGGGGAAGTCTTTGATGTGAATGCCTTCTAGTTTGGTTAAACTATATATATAGTGTGTGTGTGTGTGGCGGGGGGTATATATTTTTCTGTATGGGGAATCTAACTTTAAAAAGAAAGTTATTATAAGCTGAATCCAAATGTATTTCTGCCTCTGTCCTTGGGTGTAGTGCGATGTTCCTCACATGCCCACATTGACATCGGTTCATCGGCTTGGTTGTGCACGTCACAGACAGTTCTCATGGAGTCAGAAACATGTCATCAGTGCCACAGAAAAGCTCTGACCTATTTTCTCACTGCAGTCGACTAACGGTAGCTAATATAAAGACAGATGGCTAAAAGGATAACAGTTACTAACAATACTAATTATTATCCAGTGTTTCGTGGGCAATCCTACTGAAATACACCTGAGAAAGGAATAATCAGAGTAAATGGGATTGGTATGAAAGTGTACTCGCCTCAAATCTCAAAAGCAAAAGCAAACACCAGCACAACAGAGCACATAGGCTGGCATTTGACATCACGCTTTTCTCATCAACACATCTTCCTGTTTTCAGTTACAGCTGCTATGCTCTAGGGGCTGTAGCACATCACCTAACTGAAATAGTATAACCGCCATCTTTTTTTTTTTTTTTTTTCAGTGTTCATAAACATCTCTTAGCACAGGCTGGTTGATCTCTTCTTCTCTCCTATCAAGCTCACCCTGTGAGGGTGAATAGGGTTTATGGGGTAAAGGTCAGTTACAGAACCTGTTGTTCTTTTTGATTTTTATTGGTTGTCAAGTTTATATTGGTAACATTGTACTGGAAACACTAAAATAAACTATAACTGTTGGTGTTTTCTATTTCTGTAAAGGCTTAATAGATTGAAAGCAATGAGTTATGCAGACCTGATGTTACTGTAGAGAAGTAACTTGTAATAGTAATAGATACAGGCTTGAGAAGGCATGCAGGCCCTGAGAACAACTCTAAACCGTGAAATAGATAATCACTGTCAGCTATATTTCACTATGCACTCTGAAGTACTGTTTTGTACTTGCCCATTGGCATACATGATAAGGCTTTGGAGGCTGATAGTTTATATGAATGTATTCTGATTCCTTTTTTCTCTCTTTTACTGATGGTGGAAACAAGCTTCAATTTCCGATTAAAATCTTGGCATAAAACTATACTGAGTGACTGAAAATCTCCCAATATCTCATGGGGTCATGCGCTAAAATCTTAAGATTGAGATAAACAGCCCAGCTTGTTACGAATACAATGGGTTTTATTGTCTTGCGGTGCTGCACTACAAATCATTTCTGTCACAAAGCTGTGGTTTACTCACAGCATCTCCCAGTCTCAGAATATGTTTTAACACAATAACGAGCTTTGTGGGGGGATATAAATGCAAAAATACTTATCTTATTGACTGATCTTACACAGATTTATTTTTGTCAGACTTACTATTTGACCTAATTAAGAAATCCAAGGATGGAGTCTTTTATTGAAGATAAGTGAATTGGCGAATCAGCTCATTTAGAAAGCTTGTACTGCACCATGTGAAGTTTTTCAGACATGCAGTTCCTAACTGTACAGTCAAACTAAATCTTTTTGCAAGATGTGTATTGTAAAGTTGTTATTTTTTATGAAATCTAGTCCAGCAGTGGAGAAATCTAGGAGTAGCATGGGGACAACATAATCCAATCCTCTTTAATTCCAAACTCTGTGGCTTCCTATCAAAGAAGCTTGTGTTCAAAATGCATTAACCTGCTATGAATTTGCCCTTCTTTCCAGAGGAGATGAATTCACTCTCATAATGTGTAAAATGTGCAGTCAACAGAGGCATGGTGTATTAAAACAGAATTTAGCATTCATCAATCTTAGCTTATATCCTTATTTCCTTTCTACTGTCAACTCCCAGCTCATCGTCAGCATTTCAGTGTTCATAAATATCATGTGAATTGTATCTGAATTCTCTTTATTTTTCTGCTCTTCCAAGAGAAACTTGGCATTCCACTAACCTCAATAACAGGATAAAACATATATGCACAGTGCATCAATCAAGTCATAATACATTTATGAGCCACTTCTAACTTGTATAACCAGAGTTAAATATGAACAAGCCTGGGGCAAGCTACCTCAGACCTAGAAGAATCCAGCTCAGAAATCTTAGGCCTGAATCCCTTCAGGCACAGAGAGATGGTACACACTGAATGTTTTGTGTTTCACATCTGTACGCATATATATTTTTTGTTATATTAAAAAAAAAAAAAAACTAAATTCTAAAACTATTAAAAAACAAATCTTTTTTGCTACAATGCTGAATAAACAATTGCTTATTAACTGCACAATGACAAATATACTCTATTACTCATGAGATAAATCTAAAAATGCATGATTGTATAATTGTCTCTGCCCATTTATTTATCTTTTTGGAGTGCCTGAAGTACAGCAGCCAAACAAAAGCATCCAGTTGCACAGCATCCGAAAATGCAGGTCATCACATTTAATCTAATCCTATTTTGTGTGTTGATTTTGGCTTCGATATTTAACAATAATTGAATATGTTTTGGATGTCTGTTGAAGTAGGTGATAGAAGATTGTGTTTTTTTCTATTGAAGAGGTATGGAAAACAAGAATATAGGTTCTGGTAGCAAGGTTTGAGCAGTGCTCTATCTCAATGACCCTAGGGGCATAAATCAGTCACTGTAATAGAACAGAATGACATTTGAGCAAGGCACTCAAAAGGAAAATGTCATCCTGAAAATATGAGATCCAACTACACTTTCTCCAGTCTGGTCTGTCCAGCATGTCCAGTTCTGTCACACGCAATTAGAAAAGTACTGAAAAAGCCTTCTTGCTTTGCTGCCATCAACAACAACATTCTTCTGTTTTCAGTTTTCTGAAAAAGGACATTTTAGCATGTGAGATTAAACACTGTGCAGTTATGCAGTGGAAAATCCAGAACTAGAAGATAGGTACAGATTGTTTGTACAGTGAGGGAAAAAAGTATTTGATCCCCTGCTGAGAAAGAAAGAAATGATCAGTCTATAATTTTAATGGTAGGTGTATTTTAACAGTGAGAGACAGAATAACAACAAAAAAATCCAGAAAAACGCATTTCAAAAAAGTTATAAATTGATTTGCACATTAATGAGTGAAATAAGTATTTGATCCCCTATCAATCAGCAAGATTTCTGGCTCCCAGGTGTCTTTTATAAAGGTAACGAGCTGAAATTAGGATCACTCCCTTTAAGAGAGTGCTCCTAATCTCAGCTTGTTACCTGTATAAAAGACACCTGTCCACAGAAGCAATCAATCAATCAGATTCCAAACTCTCCACCATGGCCAAGACCAAAGAGCTGTCCAAGGATGTCAGGGACAAGATTGTAGACCTACACAAGGCTGGAATGGGCTACAAGACCATCGCCAAGCAGCTTGGTGAGAAGGTGACAACAGCTGGTGCGATTATTCGCAAATGGAAGAAACACAAAATAACTGTCAGTCTCCCTCGGTCTGGGGCTCCATGCAAGATCTCACCTCGTGGAGTTTCAATGATCATGAGAACGGTGAGGAATCAGCCCAGAACTACACGGGAGGATGTTGTTAATGATCTCAAGGCAGCTGGGACCATAGTCACCAAGAAAACAATTGGTAACACACTACGCTGTGAAGGACTGAAATCCTGCAGCTCCCGCAAGGTCCCCCTGCTCAAGAAAGCACATGTACAGGCCCGTCTGAAGTTTGACAATGAACATCTGAATGATTCAGAGGAGAATTGGGTGAAAGTTTTGTGGTCAGATGAGACCAAAATCGAGCTCTTTGGCATCAACTCAACTCGCCGTGTTTGGAGGAGGAGGAATGACCCCAAGAACATCATCCCCACCGTCAAACATGGAGGTGGAAACATTATGCTTTGGGGGTGTTTTTCTGCTAAGGGGACAGGACAACTGCACCGCATCAAAGGGACGATGGACGGGGCCATGTACCGTCAAATCTTGGGTGAGAACCTCCTTCCCTCAGCCAGGGCATTGAAAATGGGTCGTGGATGGGTATTCCAGCATGACAATGACCCAAAAGACACAGCCAAGGCAACAAAGGAGTGGCTCAAGAAGAAGCACATTAAGGTCCTGGAGTGGCCTAGCCAGTCTCCAGACCTTAATCCCATAGAAAATCTGTGAAGGGAGCTGAAGGTTCGAGTTGCCAAACGTCATCCTCGAAACCTTAATGACTTGGAGAGGATCTGCAAAGAGGAGTGGGACAAAATCCCTCCTGAGAAACCTGGTGGCCAACTACAAGAAACGTCTGACCTCTGTGATTGCCAACAAGGGTTTTGCCACCAAGTACTAAGTGGAAGGGGTCAAATACTTATTTCCCTCATTAACATGCAAATCAATGTATAACTTTTTTGAAATGCGTTTTTCTGGATTTGTTTGTTGTTATTCTGTCTCTCACTGTTAAAATACACCTACCATTACAATTATAGACTGATCATGTCAGTGGGCAAATGTACAAAATCAGCAGGGGATCAAATACTTTTTCCCTCACTGTATAGCAGCTACCGAAGATATATATTTTCAATCTAGAATAAAAGCATGATCTGCTTCAAATAATTATACATTTAAGGATTTATGTTAAAGTTTAGACATTTATAATCTGTATTGAATATTATTTTGGGGGGTTTCCCACTTTCAAAGTTTTTTCTGCTCTCCCTATCTGCCTTTTAAGCTGTAATTAGTGTTTTTAATCCATGTCAGTTTCTCACTTAAATCACAGGGATTTAATCATGAACCACACATGTATTAATAATTGCTTTCCATTAAAATGACATCAACTAAACTGTAATCAGGTGATGCAGAGTGTTACACCTGTTACAATTAATTAACTACTCAACTCATTGACAGCACATCTTGTTAACCGAGTTTGTTTTTTAAAATACCAAAAACAACTCAACTAATGAGATTTGCCCTCAACAAGTCTTTCTTATCACTTGAAGAGTTTGCCAGGACAGCATGCCTGCAGTTTCAGGAGAATAGAAAGGAATTCTTAATATATGAGTAATTTGTTATCAGATCTCCATGATTTAATTGGCAAGCGAGAGTGGATTAATGATGCTAATGACTGCTTTAAAGGCAGGTAGGGAGGGTAGAAATACACCTGAAAAGTAATGAATTCCTAATTATTGTATATGTGAAGGTAATTTAAAATGCTATTGTGATTAATCAAATGCATACTTAAACAGTTGCAAACATGTGTACAGGTGTATATACACACCAGACAATCACCTTTATACAAGCTGGGAATTAGATGCATCTTTCAAACAAAGCCAGATGGCTGAACTTAAGAAGCTCAGAAAAGATTGCAGCACAACTGTGTGAGTGGTGGGGAAAGAAGATCCCCTTTCAGGCCTAGTTAAATCATCACATTCACTGTGTCTGCTCATGGAGAGGTAAGAGTGGCCTTTGACTAATGTTCATTAGGTCTCTGACAACTACAATAAGATAAGAGAGTCTTCTGTCATTGTCACTCACCCTTGCGTTAGAGGCTTGCTGTAACATAATCTTAACATCACCTGTCATGTTCTTACATCTAGCATCACCACTTACAGAACTGAAATACACCATATTTAGTTATTTTGCTCATATAGTGTTTGTGTATAATATATATATATATATATATATATATATATATATATAATTACATGTTACATTGAATTATCACATCAGCATGACTATGAGACACTTTCACAGTGGCCTGAAGGCAAAGTTTGACCTTACAAATAGCTGTAGGAACAATAGTCAGCAGCATTATCATGGCAAAAAAAAAGTGTCCCTAAATGCTGTCAATGTCAATATGTAAATATGAACCGTAATGCTGAAAGACGGTCTATTGAGCTTCATGCTATTCTTGCTATTTGGCAAAGAGGTCTTTCCTTCTCCATCTTCTTAGGGAAAGAGATTTAGTATACTACTGAAGTAGTGTTTCAGTGCATAAGGACTATTGTTTTGCTCTGAGACCATCTCTGTATTCCTAATGTAAAAAAAACAAAAAAAACATCAATATTGAAATTATGTACCTGCAAAAGTAGTACATAAGGGATACTGTTTTAGAAAAATGAAAACCATCATTGTACTGTTTGCTTTTAAATTCATATTTTGTCACATTAATTTAATGCTTTCTAATTTTAATGTTATACATTTCAATTATGGCATGTAGGCATATTCATTGTTTAAATAAGTATTCTGGGCATGCATCCCGCTGTGATTTATTTCAAGGGTTTGTTTGTGAAATGTGAGTGAAGCAGCACGAACGAGTGTATTCACATGCCAGCCTTGCTCCATGAAAAACAGATTTGTTTTATTATGATGACAATTGTTTTAATTTTATTATTTAATGTTATCATAATGACAAATTTTACTTCACTGGAATATTAAAAAAATAATAGAAGCGACGACTGTATTTGCAGTATTTGTAACATGTAACCAGACAAAATAAAATACAAAATAATTAGAGATTCCTCTTCACATCCGTTTAATTTAATTTTCATTTTTTGTTAATTTGTTTGCTTCCAACATTTTCATTTCAGTCTAGTAAATTATTGCTTAGGAATTAACACACTGTCTTGTTTACTGAATAAAAGGACATTAAGTCAATTTGTAAATTCATTTTCTATATTTAAAGATTTTAAAGATTTATTTATTTTGTTGTGTAGTGCTAAGAGATTTCACTTTAAATAAAAAAGAGAAAGAAAATGACAAGCTCCTGACAACATTCTTTGTTAAATGTGCAAAGAATTCCACTGTCAAACAACAAGAAATCAGAATTTCCAGACTCATTATAAGATTAGGATTTCAGTTACTGTACAACAATGCTGCAACAGATTTTGAAATCCTGGCTAATTTTGAAATTGTCATTTTACACTGACATCAGTCAAGGACAATGGCATTCAATTCCTCCACAACTCGTGTGGATTTTAACAAGTTAATTTTGCAGGGTGTGTAATTTCTGAACAATATCTTTTGGCACTAATCAAAATGAAATCAACAGAAAATGTCCTCCATAGATTGCACGGATTTGGTTGTTTGAAAAATACAGTACCGGCTCACTGTATCATCTGTGGTGGGAATAATTGAATGACTTCTGTGTGCGGTGAGGCTGGCGTTTTATTTTACACTGATCTTTGTGCCTTGATTGTTTCAGCCGTTCGAAACGACCGGAATAAAAAAAAGAAAGAAACTCCAAAGCCAGAGTGCACAGAGAGCTACGAGCTGACAGCCGAGTTAGAGGATCTCATCGAGAAGATCCAGAAAGCTCATCAGGAAACGTTCCCTTCCCTCTGCCAGCTGGGCAAATACACCACGGTAAGTGCCAATGGCCGTGAGTGCCAGAACTGTGCTCTGCTCCTTTATCTGCACTGGCTCTCTGTGCTGGATCGCCAAGATATCGAGCACAGAGACCCTTCTCTCTTTAGTTTTACAAATTATACCTTGAGCAGCATTATCATTGTAATAACAATAGTTAACATACAACTGTTTTGGGAAGCTGTGATCGGAAAGAAGCATTAATGTCATGTGACTCACAGTGTCAGTGGAAGAGATGGGACATTTTTCACGGTCATTTGTTGTGTTGGGACGTATCAAAATCCACCCCAGCACACAGTATGATATCTAAGGCCAGAATATGTCTCCTTCAGGTTTGCTGATGAAAGAGTGAAATGTGAATATGCTAAAAGAAAATTAGGTACCCCTCATTTTAATTAGGTATCCCTTCAGAAGGAGAGGGTTGGAATTTAGAAGTGATATACACTCACCTAAAGGATTATTAGGAGCACCTGTTCAATTTCTCATTAATGCAATTATCTAACCAACCAATCACATGGCAGTTGCTTCAATGCATTTATGGGTGTGGTCCTGGTCAAGACAATCTCCTGAACTCCAAACTGAATGTCTGAATGGGAAAGAAAGGTGATTTAAGCAATTTTGAGCGTGGCATGGTTGTTGGTGCCAGACGGGCCGGTCTGAGTATTTCACAATCTGCTCAGTTACTGGGATTTTCACGCACAACCATTTCTAGGGTTTACAAAGAATGGTGTGAAAAGGGAAAAACATCCAGTATGCGGCAGTCCCGTGGGCGAAAATGCCTTGTTGATGCATACAGGACAGAGGAGAATGGGCCGACTGATTCAAGCTGATAGAAGAGCAACTTTGACTGAAATAACCACTCGTTACAACCGAGGTATGCAGCAAAGCATTTGTGAAGCCACAACACGTACAATCTTGAGGCGGATGGGCTACAACAGCAGAAGACCCCACCGGGTACCACTCATCTCCACTACAAATAGGAAAAAGAGGCTACAATTTGCACAAGCTCACCAAAATTGGACAGTTGAAGACTGGAAAAATGTTGCCTGGTCTGATGAGTCTCGATTTCTGTTGAGACATTCAGATGGTAGAGTCAGAATTTGGCGTAAACAGAATGAGAACATGGATCCATCATGCCTTGTTACCACTGTGCAGGCTGGTGGTGGTGGTGTAATGGTGTGAGGGATGTTTTCTTGGCACACTTTAGGCCCCTTAGTGCCAATTGGGCATCGTTTAAATGCCATGGCCTACCTGAGCATTGTTTCTGACCATGTCCATCCCTTTATGACCACCATGTACCCATCCTCTGATGGCTACTTCCAGCAGGATAATGCACCATGTCACAAAGGTCGAATCATTTCAAATTGGTTTCTTGAACATGACAATGAGTTCACTGTACTAAACTTGCCCCCACAGTCACCAGATCTCAACCCAATCGAGCATCTTTGGGATGTGGTGGAACGGGAGCTTCGTGCCCTGGATGTGCATCCCACAAATCTCCATCAACTGCAAGATGCTATCCTATCAATATGGGCCAACATTTCTAAAGAATGCTTTCAGCACCTTGTTGAATCAATGCCACGTAGAATTAAGGCAGTTCTGAAGGCGAAAGGGGGTCAAACACAGTATTAGTATGGTGTTCCTAATAATCCTTTAGGTGAGTGTATATAAAACACCTACAATGGGAGCACATACACAGGCTTCCCCGCAAAAGCACAACTTTTGCAGGTATATAAAAAGAGAATTGCCAAACAAGTACAGCGCTTCCATGGAAAATAATGAAGCATGAAGATGTAAGATGACCCCATAGGGGAAGAAGAGGCCTTGCACCATATCAAGGTACTACAGGAAATCACCTACTGTATGCCTCAGGCTTTCTTCTTGATCCCAACACTTCTCTAAAGCAGAAAATATTGTCCTTAAATCAATACATTGGTGAAAACATAACCTTATTTTGAAGCAGTGTGTTTCAGGGTCAAGCTACTTGGCAACACCAGAGTAGATTCCCAGCCACTACTGGCTAGTGCTGCACTTGAACCATTAACCACCAGCTCAGAGCTCTGTTCTCTGCTATAAATTCACTGAACCCTGACGGCATTTTCAATTATTTGTGACATTAAAAACACTCGACACCAGTTCATTTGATAAATGTAACAACATGTTTGGAATAGGATTCAAAGAACCCCACTTGTAGTTGTGCCAGATATAGTTTATTAGTTTTTCAATACCGAACAAATAAATATAAAACATGATCTGTATTCCTTTCCAGTTTGATCCATTTTATTTACCAGATTACATGGGGATATATAGAGGAAAATGTAGGCAGAGCTCTTGTATATTATCATTCACTGGGCTTACACATGCTCCTGAAGCTGATCTCGCCATTACTCATGACTCTTGCTGGGCTCAGTGCTGGGCTGGAGTGCAGGTTAGGATCCAGGGTTAAGTGGTCATTCCAGCACAAGAGCTCATTGTCAATGCAAATAGGAATGTCCCCAAATGATACTCTAGCTGCCAGTCTTTACACAGCTCCCTGTGACACAGTATACAGATGTTGACAACTGAAGCAAACCTCTTTGGCTAACTCAATATGAGGCACGTGTTCTTTGACAGGTGAATCAGGGGAAAATTGGCAACTGGTTTAGGTGTGTATGCAATTGTTTGCACAAAAACAACAAAGAACAGCAGATGTTTGCTTTTGTTTTGACTTCCAGAGATTTATCTTCCATAACAATTAATTATTGCCACTGGCTGACTGAAGACAACATTGTACTGGATATAAACTCGGTTCCTTTTCAGCATTTTCTTTAAAAAAATTTTTTATGTATTTATGTGGATTTTTATAGTACTGGTGAAAGTAATAATTACAATTGTTAAGATAAGAGAGAGTACTTACTTATTATACATGTTATTGTATCAGCAAAGCTATAAAATCAACCTACATTTGCACAATGACAAGACCCTAAGAGAATGAAACACGCTAACAAAAGACAGATGTTGGCAGGATATTTTTCTCATCTCATCTTTCCCCATCAGGCTGTACCCTTTGTTTGTGACAGGGGTCTCTTTGTAATGATTTAGCAATAACCTAGAGAGAAAAAAAAAAACATATCAAATGTAATGTTCAGTTAATTATTTTCTGATGAGTTTAGGCTTCATTAAGTCTGCTAGATAATTAAGGTTACATGTTGCAGGAAGTTATTTCATGAGGGTTTTTATACAGTTGCCACTATTGGCTCAGAATACAAGACAGATGATTGTAATGATTTGAGCCCGGCCCCACATTGAGGCGTATGAGCCGCAGCCTACACTCGCCTGCCAAGAGTATGATATACTCAGGAGTCGTGAGCTCACACACCCTGGAACAACCCCCGTCTGCACGGGATGGACCACCCTTCTGGGGTGTGAGGGAGCAATTCACTGTCTGTGCTCCTTGAGATAAAGTCATCGTTAAAAATGCTCAGGGGAAGTGGCCAGAACACGAACAAAACAATCTCCCCCTTCTCCCCACAGAACTGATGTATATGATAAGCACCAAAGTACAGTTTGTAATGATCTTTTACAGCTCAAATTTGATGCAGTATTTGATCTTGTTTGTGTTGGATCTCACTGCACCAAAAATGGCTATACTTGGCGTTGGTCTACTCATTTGTAATTATTATTAAGATGTAAGATTATTATGTAAGATATTATTTATTCCTTTGTTTTGTTTTTCATTTGCAATCTGTGATCATAAATGTTTTCATTATGTGTTTATGTATTAATTAAAAGAAACCACACTGAATAACTCACTTTAGAAATTCTGGCATTTAAGTATCCACACAAAAAAAAAGTCTGGAAGGCTACGTGCTCTATGGGCAGTAGCTCCTTATTCCTGCCCTTGTTAGATTTAGTCAAAACAATCAATGTGGGCCCTCTGCAAAATAACAGGAATTGCCGTTGCGGCCAAGCACGTTGTGATCCCTGGGGGCTGCAGCAGCAGGCTGGGCCATGGGCCTGATAGCAGCCATCTGGTGACAAGAGTGAAAACCTGCCACTGCGCTCTGTGCCCACTGGGCTGCTCTATAGGCCTGTGAAGGCAGTCCCTGGAGCTCACCTGATTGGCCTCTGCTGATTATACTACATTAATTCTTAATACAGCTTAATTCTTCAGTCCGTTTCTGTTATCATTTGTTTTTAATCTTCTATTCTTATTTTAATCCACCGTCCCAATTAGGTGAGAATGCATGATTTCATATTATAACACTCCATTACTAGCAAATTACTAGCAGACACCCCTTTCGTTTTTCTAATTACGTTCAAAATCTGGGGTGGGTATGGCCGTTTAAATTTGTTTATGCGCAACTCATTAATCATCCTTTGATTACTGATAAAAACCCAGTTCTGAAATATAAAAACTGGATGGAAGTGTACAGTGGTACATTTGGGGTTTGTATTAGTTTTCTGTGCTTACTGTGACTGAACTTCAGCCTCATAAATTGTAGTGAGTGAAAACAAATTAAATAGATTTATTTACTGCTATTAACACTGACAGAGAGAGGAAAAAAATGAACGGAATGTCTTAAAACTACTTTATGCACAGATGGCTGCCATAATCATTTACAATGAGATTTGTTTTTTAAATGTGACAATAATTCTTAGGTAATGGTTTCTGCTTCAATTTATGCTTCACTCTGACATGTTGAAAACCAGGTAATAAGTTTAGATGATAAAATGTAATTCATTGTCTTTCCCCTCTGGGATATAAGTGAAGAATATACAACATTTAGTAACAACCTAAGAAATAATCCCCCCAAAAAGAAAAAGATAGTGGCACTTATTCTTAAAGTGCTATAAATGAATTAAACCCATGTTTGTTTATTAATAGAAACTGTTAGATAGCTAGTCCAGTGAAGCCTACTCAACAATGATAGAAAAATCCTAAAACTGTTATGCTTAAGCTAAATAAAATAATGCTCAATAAAAGAAGGCTCCGATCAGTTATTAGAACTTGTATCTCCTTTAAATGGCATGGACATACCAGAATGGATGAATGCTGTCAGTCACTGTTTTGTCATATGGCTAAATAGTCTTTTATTGTATTCATTTATGTCATTTTGAGATACTATTAATATTTCCCTTATCTCCTAACAAATAACTAGCCAGTATGAAAGCACTTTAGACATTGAGGTAGAGGGAGATATAACACTGCTTCAATAGCTTGGAGCTGTTGGGATTCCACAAGAAACGATGTGTTTGTATTTGTTTTTCTCAGCAGTGCAACAGTGAGTAACTGCACATCAGTAAAATGGCTAAGATATGTATAATGAATGTTTTAATTCCTTTCATATATAGTGTGAAACCTTAAACCACCGAACCAAGCATCACTGCTGGCTGCTCCTGTATTAGCTGTGACAGCAGCCCATTTTCAAAGTTCATGACAGGCCAGAGCAATGCTACAATCATTGAAAAAATCAAATGTACACATAAAAAGGAGTGTCTGTTGATATGTCACTGTGGATGGTGTTATAAATTGCCTATTTCTTTACAAAAGTGGGTCCTGAGATGTCCAGGTTAAGGAAATGGGGCTGCATATTGTCCTGTAGCATCTCAGACATAACTCTTTATTATTATTTTTCATTCCATTTCAATTTCAGCTGAACTTGTATTTAACAAGCCATTAATTGAATGTTGACTGCTTGGGGAATGGGTACAACCTCTTGGTTTTAACATCAGCCACCAGAAACAGCTCTGTAACTCTATGAAATCTTTCTGGTCGTAAAATGTAATCCAGGAAGAGATTTTCAGCTCCTCTGAATCTTGCCTTTTTTATTTTATGTTATTAATTTATCCCAAGCCGTGAATCTTATAAAGCCTGATATGAAGTACAGTCTGCATGAGAATAATTTGACCAGAGGAATGTACTTTGTATCTTATAACAAGCATACAGTTCAGGACAGCTGACATTGTCTGACTGATTTCAGATGTTGACATTGCTGGATGGTTTTGCATGACACTGTATAAAATGTATTTTTATTAATTTATTATCCTATCAAAGCTCTTCACAATGTAAAGCTTGCAGCCTTATATTGTTTATATGTGCTTAAAATAATTGTAAATGTATTTAATGCACATGGCAAGTTTATTTTTTCAATATTTTTTCCATACTTTGCATACTTTGGTAATATACGAAGAAGAAATATATACATTTTAAATTAAGAGTTAATAGAAAGATCAGTATAGCAGAAATTAGGTGCTATAAGAGTTAAATTATAATGCTTGGCTATGTGCAATAACTTCTGGCCAGCTACAGTGATCTCAGTCTCTGGAGAGTACTCTATCATTTAAGGAATGATTGCTTCTTGACATTCCTTTTAAATTACTTTGTTTAAAAGAAGAGGAGCTTAACTTTCAGCAGATTAAGTTAGGGTACCAATTATGTTATGAAATATTGAAATCCTAGTCTGAAGTGATTTACAAGTCTGTCACTGAGTAGAAAATGTGCTTTGGAGTTTGTGAAAGTTTGAACTAAAAAAAATCCAAATTCATAGTGATGGGAAGTAAAAAACAGATTTCCAGGAACATTTCTCATAACATGAGACACCAACATGAAAAGTATCTATGGATTATTATGGAGTATTTTTATTTATTTGATTTTAAAGACATATATTGGAAGTGGCCTGAATCTGAACCTTCTCATAGCCTTATCTGGACTATGTATCACTCCTACACAGAGAAATCTAGATTCCCACAGAGAAACTGTTTACTACATTTGTGTTGAATTCAGCATCTGTCTGGTGGTCTTCTGCAATCTTATTATAACCTGAAACACGGCATAATCTTGAGTACAATGCAGGCAATCTGTTCACATGGGTTTTGCTATTACCCTCTGCATAAACCAGTATGTATTTATATATGGTAAATATATCACCAACAGAAATGTTTTATAAAGCAGTACTTGAACTTGATGAAGTTTAAGACCTGTACATGGCACTAACAAACTTAACATTTTACTTAAATTAGAAACAAACTGGTTGAATATTATTATTACAGCTTAGAACTTATATGTATTAATAAGATATAAACATTTCATTTTAGTCTTATTAAGTGTATTGATTTGAAAAAACACTTCCGATTTATTTGTTAGAAGGAATATGTAAAGGCTCAGTTTCACTCCCCTGCAGCTGCCTTGTCTTACTTTATGAAATGATTGGTTTCAAATAATAATTGGCTGAGATTAAAGAGAAATCAGATATACACCCAGGAACCTACAGTTCCTTGGGGCCTCTTCACAGTACTTTAAGGATTAAGACTTGCTGTTTTTAGCATCCAAATTTAGACTCATTGAACAAGGGGCTTAGTTTGTATTGTTTCATTCAGTCCATTTGAGACAAATCCTGTAATTGCAGTACTGCACGGGAGCTTGTAAAGCTCATTCACAGTGATTTAAGTGCAGCTCTACAATGTTTTTCACTTAACTGAAGATAATGTTTAGTGCTTCACCCAACTAATGTTCTCCTGAGACCAAAAACAGATCGTCTCTACAACATCCACTTTAAATGCTGTGAATGAATTTATTTAGTCAAGTGGTGATATATCTCTAAAAGGCAATCTTGTACAGATGAGTTCCATTGGGAAAAGATCAAAATCCAACAGCTCTTGTTCCTTCTCTGTTTTGAATAGTTGGTAAGCCATGTTTGATTTATTTTACCTACTGTATATTATATAACTATGGGAAACACTTATTTCTTTCTGAGGAAGGTCAAATGCAATAATTGTACTATTTTATTCTTCATTATTTGGTGAACATTCATGTTATTTACTATATCAGCAATCTGGTTTTAAATAACTGTACAAAATGTGAAGGAGGATTGCAACCCTTGTCACCTTTACTCCTTCCAGTGAGGTCTTGCTGTATGATTAGCATATGATTATGATCCACTGACAACCACACATCTCAGATGTTGAAATACAGACATCTTTCAAAGCCAGTTAGTCTTGTCTAGCAATAGAGCATGCACCGATTTAGGATGTCATGACCATATGGTACTTTCAAATCCACACAGTAACATTTACTGAAATGTGTATGACTTTATGACTAAACATCTATATAAACTCACCATTGCCATGGTATATATTATTTTATATGCTATAACATTCTCAATCCATCTTTAATTTAATCAAAACGTAAACAGTCAAATTAATAGAAAAAATATAATGTCCCCCTTTTTTTTTTTGTCAATTTGCTTTGTCGTACATTTGGAACATAAGTTAAATAAGGAAAATGTCACGATTCTCGGACATGATTTACAAAGTCTGTAAGAATTGGTGGTCAGACAAACGTTCGCAGTTAAAAGTAACAATAAAGGATTAACAAATACAACACCCTGTGCTTTTAAGTCAGTGAGTTTTTGAACTGACTATCTTTTCTAACTTCTGTTCTGTATTCTTCAATTTTTACCTTCACTGAACTACAGCATTTTAATTGACTCTCTCACCATTAATCATAAGGCATGTTTCCAAGAATATTGTGCATATTATACAAATTGCACACATAGTGCACACATAGTACACACAACATCTCATTTTTCTTCAGTTAAATACATAATGCACAAAAGGTTGCAGGTTTCGGACTGTGTCTGCAAACCAGAAAATATATTCTAATCTGAGCATGGTGACTGTGTAGCCTGGCCCGGAGCTAGACATAATTTCGTTGTGTGTGTCTGACCCAGCTGTGAATTTAAATACTTGCAGGATCCCAACGGAAGTTAAATGAGGCGTCACGTATGGGCTATTTGGTGTAAACTGTTCAAAATCAAATAAACAACCAACAAATGCTTAGACAAAAAAAACATAATTGTGTAGTTCTGGCAATCCAGAACTCCTAAAATTTCTCTGAATAATTCAGACATAAAATGAAGGAGGTAAACAGTGGTTTTGTGGCGTTGACAGCTCAGTTTGCTTCTGTTTGTTTTTTAAACAGTGGAAGTGGCAAATAATTAATTGTTGGGTTATGTCATAGTAAACTCACTTCTTCCTAATGCTGAGTATAAATAACACTGTGTATCCTAATGTGGCATAGAATAATATAAGTTGGTTTACAGTCCTGTTGAAATGTCAAGCTTTAAAGGTAAATGAGTACAATACCCTTAAGACTGAAGATTTCAAGAGTACTTGCAACGGTTCATAATCACCGGGATTGGTGTAGGGCCTCATTGGCACAAATTGGATGCTGATATCCCTGAAGACCTCACTACAATTTGTCTCCCAAAGTACACTAAAACAAGAGTTGCAATGAGAAATAACAGATGTTATGCATATGATATTATGAAAAAATAAGGCTTGCAACAAGAAGATAAGTATACCTGTGTGGTTCAGATCTTTGTGAAAGTTAATTTCATGCAAAAAGAATGACACCTTATAGGAACGAGCTGTTGAAGTTACAGTTTACTTGCAAAGAGTTCTGTGTCTATGTGGTCTCTAGTTGCAGACCGACCAAAGCACCAACACTTAGTCACTGACCAAATGCACCAGTCATTTTGATTTTGATAATTAAATAGTGACTACACACCTTTACTAACTCTTTTGCCGGCCTGCCCCAGAGACAATAGTGTGTGCTGGTGAAGGTGTAAATACGACTTAAACCAGTCGGTTGCAGTAAATAAATATTTACCTTGAGATCTCCAAGCCTAACTTAATAAAAAAATAATTAAAAAAAAATATATATATATTATATATATAATTATATTTGAATTAAGTTTAATTGTGATTGTGATGGAGCAAGGCCCATCCCTTTGCTAAGATGTTTGAAAAACCTTCTGAACAAACAAGGCTTACCTGGGGTGGGGAGTGGCCATCTTGGGGAAAGTAGGGGAAGGTTACAGAGACCATCTTGGTAAGGTACTTTAGAGACCCGAGTCACCTTATTGCTGACATGGGGAGGGGGTTAGGGCTATTGTTTGGAGTGTTATTTCCTTGGTTTATAGTTTAGATTTGTTTTATAATCAAACACCACCTTTAATTATAAGTTTTAAGTTATTTTCATGTAAACCTATTTTGGAAATGTATGTTTGGGGTTTCATGATTTCATGTTTCTTTTTGTCACCCCTATTTTCTAATGGTTGGGTCTAGAGGCCAGGACTAAGTTGACCATAGTATAAAAGCTGGATCAAGGTGTTAGTGGGAGAGAGGAGGTATGCTGGAGTGGAGAGCACTTGACAGAGTGCATATATGTTGAATATGTAGACAATGGCAAATCTGAGTCTAGGTAGCTCTGTGGTGTTAAGTATCTTGATATGGGAGTTTTCCTTTCCTGGTTTGTTGGTTCTTTTCTGGATTGTTTTGTTTTGAAACCTCGATTCTTTGTCTGTTTTTTTCACAAGTGACAAATCATAATTTTTGGTAGCCGTATTTTTCTACACTGTTCCTGTTTTTTTTGTTTTTTACATCTGACCCTTGGTCCACAACAGTGATACTAATATCACTATGTTATGTTTCAAAAGTAATTTTGATCCATAAAAGCAAATCAGATGGTTGTAGGGTTGTATTATTCTCATGCTCCTCACTGCTTTCATGAGGTGTGTGAAACAGTACTTTACTGCTTCCCAGAGTGATTGTGCAGGTGTGTCTGTTTCATTCAGTCGCATTTTAAAGTGCACTAATTGAACTCTAGATTTGCTGTGTTGATTTAGATCATTAAAAGGAAACCATGATGAAGTGACAACAATGTTTACATATCTCATATCTCATATCTCTTAATGGGTGCTCCATCTCACTTTTTTGTTTTTTTATCATGATCACAGACTCTCTTGTAGTGAGAGAGATTGTCTTATCACTGTTTCTACAGGGAGCCTCAGTCTGGATGCCTTCACTTTCGTAGTATTTTGACATCAAAATGCTGCTATTTACCTGTCAAGAAAGACAATTCAGCATGGTATTTAACACATACAGTCCCTATAGAAAATCTACACTCCCTTGAACTCTTTTTCACATTTTGTTGTGTCAGTGTCTCAGTTTCATACACTTTCAATTATTATTTTTGTCCACTAATCTACACACCACACTCCACACGGTTGAGGGGAACAAGTTTTGATTTGTGATAAAATTGTTAAAATTACAAAACTGAAATCTCATAATTGGATAAGTCTCCACTCCCCTGAGTTTATACTTGATCAAGGCACATTTGGCAGCAATTACAGCTGTCTATTGTCTATTGAGATAGGTCTCTTTCAACTTTGCACCTAGATTTGTCAATATTTGATCATTATCTCTGTCAGGTTTTTTGGGGAGTGTTGATGGATATCAATCTTCAAGTCATGCCAAACATTTTTGATTGGATTTATGTCAGGGCTCTGACTGGGCCACTCAAGGACATTTAGCTTTTTGTTCCTTTGCCACTAGTGTAGTTTTGTCTGTGCGCTTCGGGTCATCTTCATGCTGAAAGGTGGACTTCAATCCCAATTTCACCTTTCTTGCAGAAGGTAACAGGTTTTCCCTCAAGGACTTTTCTGTACTTTGCTCCATTCATTGTCCCTTCTATACTGACAAGTGTCCCAGTCCCTGCTGATGAGAAACATCCCCATAACATGCTGCTGCCACCACCATGCTTCATAATAGGGATGGTGTTCTTTGGGTGATCTGTTGGGTTCACTCCAAACATAACACTTTTTGCATTTAGGCTGAAAAGTTCAATTTTAGTTTAGTCAGACCACAAAACGTTTTGCCATATGACTACAGAATATCCTGTGTTTTTTTGCATACTTCAAATGTGATTCAAGGTGGGCTTTCTTGAGTATCATACAGGCCAGATTTGTGGAGTGCTTGGGATAAAAAGATACCCTGTTAACTATCAGTTAGGCAGTTAGGAACAGCCTAATAGGAAGGAAATTAGAGAACGGGTATGTTTGAATTGTGTATTTGTCCCACTCCACCCTCCTCTGAGGAAACACATCTGTCAGTGAATAGGATCCTAAGTTTATATATTTATACACACATGATAATGGAGTTTGTCTTTTCCATTTTTGAAATGTGAAGAACATGAATCTTGGATTTATTCTCCCTTTAAATGAAGTTAGTCTCACCCTCTCTTTCATGTTTTTCTTCCTAGAATTCCAGTGCAGATCATCGCGTACGACTAGACCTCGGATTGTGGGACAAATTCAGCGAACTGGCCACAAAGTGCATTATCAAAATTGTGGAATTTGCAAAAAGAGTGCCTGGTTTCACAGGATTGACTATCGCTGACCAAATCACTCTTCTCAAAGCTGCCTGCCTAGACATTCTGGTAGGTGCTGTTCAGCTATTTACAAACTGCCATGATATCAGTGCCTAGGTTCACATTTCTGGGTCCATAAGGATTAGTGGCTTTTAAGTCAGTGAGTTTTTGAACTGACTATCTTTTCAACTTATTTTCAACTAATGTGCATTATTCACTTTTTACCATCTCTGAACTGCAGCAATTTGACTGTCTCTCTCTCACTGCTTCATTTCTGTGGACAGCTCACTGACAACTCTGTAACAAGAACTCAGAAACTGAACTTTCCACTGAACCGACTCAGAACTGCGCGAAAATGGAACTGAACTGAGCAGGCAGTTCAACAGTCCTGTGAAAATTACACCTTAGTTTTTCTGTGTACGTTTAATTAGCTAATTACACCATACAAATCTCTATTATGAAATAGTCCAATAAAGAAGATTACATAAATCTGTTACATCAACATTCTGGTTCATATATCAAATAATAAAATTAAATGCAAGCCATTCGGAATTTGTTTGAAAATGCCTGTTACAGATCATTTTAAAACACCTAACATACTACACTGCCCCTCTGTAAGGGGTATGTGTCCAGAAAATGATGTCTATGTATATGTGTATATATATACAATAATCATCAGATACACATTGAAGTATTGAACTTTTGATCATGTAAAGAAATAGTTTGTGTGTTGAAAGTGGTGTACGCAAAATAAAATGTGAAATCTCTCAGTGGCATCACAATATAATTGTGCTCCATCAGACAGTTGCAGTACTAACAGTACTTTATTTAATAGAAGGACTTTTAGACCTTTCTGAAGTACTATAAAACGCATTTGTCTGACTGATAAATAAGATGGTAGGGATTCCTACAGCTTGCAGTGATCAAACAAAAAGTTGAGCAATTTATTTTCCCAAGAAACTATTTTTCCTGTTCCCCTTTCAGCACTTAGAAGTAGATGTGCTTTCCTTTTTGTTGTGTGTGTGGTCCCATCTGTATAGCAGAACCAATTTATAACTAATTATATGCTTGTCAATGTTACTAGTGTTATGATAAGCAACACTTGACTAACTCTTCCACACAAAGAGATAAAAGCCATTATGATTTACAGGACCTGACAAAGTGAAGAATCACTTGGTTGTGCTGTTTGAGAACAATCTTAGTGCGGTTCTCTACATCAATATGAGTTGTTTGGGGTGGTTTGTCTATTACACTTTCGAACAGATACCTTTCAAAACGTTTGGGAAATGGAATTCGCTTTTTGTATAAAGTCAAGTAAACAGATTTGTATTTCAGTATGCAGCACCTTTTCCGTTTTAAAAGTTTAAAAAGTAAATGTACTGTGACCCAAAACACATTAAAAACATCCAAAAGCAATGCCAGCTTTAAATAACCAAGAATCATGTGCTCTGTTCAGCTGAGCTCAAACTTGGCCGACTCCAGGAGCGTTTAGCTCATTCAAATACGACTTATATAAACTAGAACCTCTGCCCCTGCCTCAGTGTGTTGAGATACAAGACCTGTCCAGCTTAGAGGCCAGTGCTGTGCTATTTGTGTGTTTTTATGTTTCTGTAAAATAGCTAAATTATGCATTAACTGTTTTTTTAAATGTGTCAAATCATATTATAAATGCTTTAAATGCTGTGTAGTTTCCATTGGATGTAAACTGTGTTTGTAACTTCATAAATACTGAATTGCCAGTATGCTGACTTTGCTGAGGTCACTTTTCTGTTAAAGAGATACTTGCATTTACTCGTATGTCTAGTCCTAATATATATATATATGATGATGATGTAAAGTTAATCACGTTCCCTTTTGTATAGATTGCACATTCCAAATCCTGTGCAGCTTCCTGTCATGTGTGTCACACTTCTGTGCAGAGTAACTTTGCAAGCAGTGATAATATCATTTTAACATTTTTAAATCATATTCAGACAAGTATTTTCTTGAAGTAATTTTACTCATAGAGGTCTTAACAAGAATGGAAATAATGTACCAATATTGTTTGAGTAATCGATAAGTATGGGAACTTCATTGATAACTGGCCCATCTGTTAGCAGATTCTTAGTATCCAATCCAGTGGCCAGATGAAGCTCGATTCCAAATGGAATATACTTGACTGAGAGTTTAGTTCCATTTTGTATCAAGGATCTGTGCAACAGTCTGCCCGCAGATGCTCCCCGCTTCAGTCTTTTCAAACCTCCATTACATTTTGTGTTGGTTCAGTAGCTAATGCACTTGAGATATTATGCCATCTTTATACCAGATGATTGATCATTTGAGTGGTTTATCATGAACAACTAATTGTGCGTTGGAATGCAAGATTTCTGGTCGTGCCCTCTAATTTTTTTCAATTTCTTGCGGTCATGGCAAACACCGAGAGAGCTGGACACGCAGTGTACCGAACTCCAGTGAAACCCTTTTCCATTTGCCATAAGTGGCAAATGAAGATTTTCAGAATTGCTTTTTACCTATCATGTTGCTGACCTCTAGTTCCAGTGCAGAATCAAAGCAACAATCCAACAATAAGGGCTGAGGGAAAGCCTCGTGGTGCACAGTGAACAGGTTTATTCTGTGTTAATATCTCGTTTTTCAACCCAGTGCGCCAAGCTCCAAGGTGTCATCTTGAAAAAAGGCTACATAATCACGCGGTACGATTTCAATTAGGCTAACATAAAATCAAAATTAGCATCAAATAGTTACTCAATGGATTGTGGAATCTAATTACAAACATATTACTGTAGATTAGGTAATATTCCACTTCACAGTTAATTGAATTTGTTTTTAAATTTCCTCAATGTAAGTAAGAACTGATTTGGTGATGAATCTCGGTCTTTCTAATAGGTATCGCTGGAGGAGTGGGTAGCATGCGTCCTTGACATGGGATATAGATGAAACCACTGAAGAAATTGTACTTTTGTAAATGCTGTCGGCTGTATGATAATTACTGGTAATTCCTCATGGATTGAACTACACAATTACTAGAATGCAGATACTGTGGGGGTAATCTGCAATAAGGCATCTTTGCATTGTCTGTGAAATTGTATTCAATGGATGTGTTATTCAAAGGCACTTGCAGACTTCCCCTCTGTATACCAATCGAGGGCTGTTTCAGTAGTAAACCATACAGTTGCCAAGTCCCCCAAACATGGCTTGCTTCTGTCTAATACCGGCTGGGGTTGATTTTTAGTCCCCAATATAGGCAGGTTTGATGTTGATATTTATTTCAGATGGATATCGATATAAAGTGAATTATTTGTGAACATCATTATTCAAATCACGTTTAAAGGGAGAAAGATACTAATAAAAGGATTATTTATTATTCCTTCTCTGTGGGTTTCTTGAAAACATATACTCCATACTGTAGACTTCAGTACTCATGGCTTCCATGGCAGACTGCCAAAGTGAATTAAATGTGTTGTCAAATGTCCACTCAAATTAATTTAAAACCCACTAGAGTGCATTATGTATTAAAATAATAATGTTATATGGTGGGGACTAATCCAGTTAACATGTGTGTTTCAGCATGCTGCCCTCTCTTCCATTGTGATCTTTATATTTGTACTTGTCCCCCAACATGTTCAGATCTTTATTTGGGGGATGTCTGTCTTGAGGGAAGCAGTCCATACAGAAGCACGGTCCATTTCTTCCCTGATGCTTTTAAAAGCACTGCTATTGTATAGCTGCTGTGTGGGTTGCTGTCTTCAAAAGAAGCTCAATATGCCTGTTACTGTGGTTAATTTGCCACAGAGATGCATTTGCCTCCCACTCATTTAGAAGCCTGTTACCATGCAGAGATGAAAGTGATGCGGCCAACTACAGGATTAGACCTAACTGGTCTGCTTCTTGGAAGAACAGGCAAGGACCTTTAGGCTGCATGTAATGATCACAAACTGCTTCAGAAGTGAAGGCAGTCTTCATTAGGCAGCAGATGGTTCCAATGCCCTGCGTGTGTGTACATGCATATATATATATATATATATATATATATATATATAGAGAGAGAGAGAGAGAGAGAGTATATATCTCCAAGTGGAAAAAATCGTCATTTAAATACATGAAACTCGGAGGCATGACACAACAAAATGTGAATAAAGTTCAAGGGGGTGTAGACTTTCTGTATTTATATATATTCTGAGGAATACATTTTCATTTTCAAACTTTCAAGCTTTTGTAAGTGTGAGTGTGTGATATAAAAATCATGTATGCTTGTACATCAGGAGTATTAATGCAGTGCCGTTGTTTTTCTCGCACCTCAATCTAGATTCTCCGGATCTGCACGAGATACACGCCGGACCAGGACACCATGACCTTCTCCGACGGCCTTACACTGAACCGAACGCAAATGCACAACGCGGGGTTCGGCCCTCTCACCGACCTCGTCTTCACGTTTGCCAATCAGCTCCTGCCTTTAGAGATGGACGACACGGAGACCGGCCTCCTCAGTGCCATCTGTCTCATCTCCGGAGGTGCGGCTCTCTCCAGCTCACACAGGGTCCCGGCAGGACACGCACACAGGGGCGGACAAGGCAGGGCTGCTAGTTGAGGGGGACGAAACAACAGATCACATTTTAGAACATGCCTAAAGGGTTTTGTTCTTGTGTTGAGTTTGCAGACCCAGATGATACAAACAAGTGACCTCAGTGCTGTATATTCAGAAATAAGCTGTCTAACATCACATGTACATTTCAGTCCAGGTTTCTCCCATTCAGACTGTTGATGAGCCTGCTGTAACACATGTGCCTGCATTCTTGAACACAGACCAGCTCAATACTTATGTGTCAGCTGGGAATAAATAAACCTGAGTGAAGCATCGTTCATCCAGCTAACATTATCTTGTCTTATTTAATGTAATAAATGAATTAACACGCCCTTCTTTGCTATGTTACTTTCTCTGAAGGCCATTTTTAAAACAAGTAACGATTTGGCTCCGTGGACATAACCTTTCAAATTCCTTGTCTGTTCCTTTGAAAATAAATAACAGATACATTTTATTGGCATTGTATTCACTTGGATACAGCTCTTAAACCTGATAAGACTATATTATGGCCTGCCTCTAAGGAAGGAGATATAATCTAATGGTTGTATAGCTATAGTTTTCCTTCAGGAGGACTGGTATTCTGTGAGGATATTTGCAAGAAACCACAATGCTTTACTTTTTATTAAGTACAGACTACAGTCAAAATGTACAGAAGTACCAGTGGCTATAAAAGCAAATAAAATAAAAAATACAAAGTGGGTTGAAATAGAAAGAGGAAAGCAACTGGATGAGAAAAGGACTTTTTTTTTTCTATCCATAACTCAAGTTGCTGCTGACTTTCTGACTTTAATTCCACATTACATCTCTGGAAATGAAAGAAAAACATTTACAAAGAAATGAGCAGAAGAATTGAGCAGATATGCAGCCTGAAAATCTTTTGTTGGAAAGAAAATATTAAAAACCAGCTGGAATAAGATAGTTATGGACACCTGATTCAACTGGAACTGTTTTATGCTCTACCTGAATTTAAACTCATCTGTGTCATCTAGTATTGACCTATTGTGGTAATAGGAGTGTAACTGTTTCAGATAAGACATAGTTCTGTGCTTATCTCAAAATTGAAAATTGAAAAAAATACATTTGTGTGTGTGTGTGTGTGTGTGTATGTATATATATAATATATATTACTGTGAATATATGCTCAAAGATAGCTCTTGGAAAACAGCAGTTTTATATGTGAGCACTGCCATCTTCTGGCAATTTTAATAATTGCAACCACTTAATCGATTTCAGATTAAACACCATACTGGCATAGCAATGCAATATAACGGCATTTGTCATTCCTTGTCAAG